>NW_024370926.1:1622211-1986658 GCF_014805655.1 Passer montanus
CTCTTCCTTCCTTCCTTCCTTCCTTCCTTCCTTCCTTCCTTCCTTCCTTCCTTCTCCAGTGTAAAAATGAATTTTGTTCTGACAACTGAACAAAAAAAACTTTTCCCCCAAATTTCTTATTCCTGAACATCACAAACTTAAAAATAGAAGTTTTTTTTACATACAGTTATCAGGAGTTGTGCAGAGCCACAAGGTCCCCCCTCATCCTCCTTTTCTCCAAGCTCAGTCCCTTTCCCAACTCCCTCAGGAGTTTTCCAGCCCTTTGCTCAGCTCCATTCCCTTCCCTGGACATGCTCCAGCTCTTTTGTGGCACATGAATTCAGTGGGGTAAATGTAAATTGAGTATAAAAAAATTAATTTTAGCCATACTTTAATTTGCTGGTCTGTGTTTTCCCAAAACAGCCATGACCCCCCAAAATTAATACCTGGTGCAGTTTGTGCTTTGTGTGTTTGTACCCTTTGGGAGGAGATCAAACAATTTTTTCCAACACAATAAATCTCCTAAATAAATATATTCTTTCTTCCACCTGATTTCTTTGTGGAAAAAAAAATATCCTGATCTATGGAATAAATATTTTGGCCCATAAGGTTTTGCCATGGAAACTTGAAGTGTTCCCTGCGAGGTTTTGGCACTGCAAGGACTGATGAGGCCACACCAACTCATTTTCTCATTTTTTAGGGAATAACTGAAGCTCTTCAGCAGGAAAACAGGGAAGGATTAAGGTTAATAACACCCTTTGATTGAATTTTTAAAGCACAAATACTGCCCTGAATAGTTGGTGCAGCTCATCCAGTTTTAAATATGGAATATGACAACATAATGAAGAGCAGTGAAGTATTTGCAGAAATAAACCCCAAAACTGCTCTGGGTTGTGGTTTTGGGATTGGATTTTTAAAAATCTGTTTGATTTTACACATTAATATATTTAGTTATTATTTATTTATATATTGCTTCAGTATATATATTTATATATGAAAATAAATATATATAATATAAATATATACATATTATTATTGTATTCATTATTCATATATGTAAATATTATTTCTTTTTATGTTACTTATGTATTTATATATTTATATTTTATGTGTCTACTTGTGTATTTACCACCTTTTATGCATCTTTGAGCAGGGAGGTTGGGCCAGGCGACCCCACTCTGATTTCTGTGATCTGGGCTGCTTTATTTGCTGTAATAATCTCTCTCCGCAATTAATGAAAAACAGATTAATTATTTCCATTACTAATTGTGATTTTAGTGGTATAACAACAACAGAAGTGGTATAATGACCTCACTCGTTATGAAGTCATTGTGTAATTGTCTGGTAATTGTGTGAGGGAAAAGAGTGAGAATTTTATGGAACAAAGAAATGTGATTTTATGGAAGAAAAAAGCAGATTAAAAATCTGAATTTCCACATTTAATTGAAAAATATTATATCCATCTATCTGTCTATCTAAATATTGTTTAAACAATAAACAAAATCCTTCTTCAAGCTTACAAAGAGGGTAAAAATAGACCTGACACCCCAATAAAGGTCCCTGTACCCGTTCTGACCCTCCCCTTTTAACCTCTACATTATGAGCACAATGCAACCGCTGTAAGAATAACAAAAAGCAGGAAAATCCCAATTTTTCCTGGAGTTTTATTGCTTGAATTCCCATTTTGGTCTGTCTGCAGGGCTGTGTCAACACATGGTGAGTAAATCCTATATTAGAAGCAGCAGGGAGGGGCAAATTCCCTTATTTTATTATTCCTGCTATTATTTTTGACCACGGCCGTCAGAGGGAAATCATTAAAGGAAATCAATCCAGGATGTGACCAAAGCAAACCTTTTTAATTCCAGCCTTTTTTCTGACTCATTGTTCTCACTGGTTGCTCCGGCTGCAGGGGCTGTTTGTCCAAGGAAAGTTCACCTGGAAATGTAAAAAAATTGCAAAGTTTTCACAGCAAAGGTCCAAGATGACAAAACAGTGAGTGCTGATGTTCTGGAACATCCTTTGGCTCCCAGAGCTCTCACCTCTACTTATCCAGCCCTGTTGTATTTGTGGGGTGCCCTGATGAAGGAAGGAATGATGAATCTGACTCCATCTTCTCAGAAGGCTGATTAATTCTTTTATGGTACTGTATTATATTAAAGAATAATATACTAAACTATACTGAAGAATACAGAAAGGATACTTACAGAAGGCTAAAAAGATAATAATGAAAACTTGTGACTCTCTCCAGAGTCCCAACACAGCTTGGCCCTGTTTGGTCATTAAGTCAAAACAACTCACATGAAACCAATGAAACAATCACCTGTGGGTAAACAATCTCCAACCACATTCCAAAGCAGTAAAACACAGGAGAAGCAAATGAGATAAGAATTGTTTTCCTTTTTCTCTGAGGCTTCTCAGCTTCCCAGGAGAAAAGTCCTGGGCAAATGGATTTTTCAGAAAATGTGGATACCACACAGCCCCACCATCCCAAGGCAGATCCTAAGCTGCTGGAGGCAGGGCAATCCCTGGGAGTGATTCCCTGCCCCACCTGGGAAGGCCCCACTGGGCTTTTCAGGGTAAAGGGGAAAAGGGCACAGAACCAGGGCCTGCTTGGTTTGGAGCTGAACTGGAAAATGTTCCCACCTCCTTCAGTGGCATAACCTTTTTTACCTTTTTCATTTCTTTCCCTTTTCCCTTTTATTCTCCACCATCCATCAGCGTCCATGATCCTCTCAGCATTCCCTGTTCTCTGCTGAGTGTCTGTGCTGCCGTGGCTGTGATTTTCCAGGAGTTCTTTGGACACTGGGACTCATCCTTGACCCCAAAACAGGAGTGGGAAGAAACCAAACAACAAATTTGGCTCCCTGCTGGGATCTTTCTGCTCAGGGATGCTGGACTGTCCGTTCTTCATCCCTTGGGAATGATCAAACTGATAAAGTTTATCAGGGAAGCCAGGATTCCTCGAGAGTCCTCTGAGAACGATAATGAGGAAGCCAGAAGGAAGTCCAGAAATTCTGGAGGAGTCTTCCTGAGCACACAGAGAAAGATCCAAGCCTGAATTTTTAGGATTTATGAACAACAAATGAAGAGAGGCTGCCAGGGATGGTTTTGCCAGGAGATCTTCCCTGGATATCCTTTGAATCCGATACAGGATTGGAAGGGAGCTGCTGCTGCTCCCTTTGGTGCTGTGCAGGCAGTAAATATCCCTGGAAATCTGTGTTTTATTTCAAGCAGCTGAAGGCTGAGGGAGAGTTTATGGAGCACAGCATGGAAAGAGCAGATTGATGAGGCCCGGAATGCAAAACTTTCCTAATTAATGTGGGAAGGAATTCCTGAGAAAACACCTCCGGTGGTGCTGTTTCTAAATCCACTTTGATAGACCAAGGTGCTCGTATTTACCTGAATCTTCCCAGAATTCCTGAGGGAAGGGAATACTGAAAGGGAGTAAAATTTCCCTGGATATGGCACAAGGCAGAAATGTGAAAAAGAAAAGGAAAAGGAAAAGGGAAGGGAAAAGGAAAAGGGAAGTGAAAAGGAAAAGGAAAAGGAAAAGGAAAAGGGAGGAAAGAAAAAGGACATTTAGTTCCTTTCTTTTTCCTTCCTTTTCCCTTTTTTCTCTTCTCATTCTTCTTTTTCTTTTTTTTTTCTGTGTTTTATGAATTTTCCTTTTTCTTGCTCTCCTTCTCCCTTTCTCATTTCTGTCTTTCCTTCTTTCTTATCATATGGAGCAAACCTTAATAATTTTTTCCCTCTTTAAGCTTTATTGAATATCCAAATGCCTGAAAACAATTTAAAAATTTTATATTCCAAATATATATGATTTTTTTTTCATATTAAGTTTCACTGGTAGAACAGGGGGAGAAACTGAAATGATATTTTTTGGGAAGAGCCACCTTCCACTATCCCAGGTTCCTCCAAGCCCTATCCAACCTAGCCTTGAACACTTCCAGGACTGGGGAATCTATACCATCTCTGGAGTAATTAACTCTCTGTTCGTTGTTAACAAACTGTAGCTCATTACAAGAGTGCTGACAGCTAAATAATCCCACATAATGCCATAAATATCTATTTTAAGGCAAATTTTCATATTCCAAACATCATGAAAATGGGAAACTGGGCAATCTTTAGCTGAAAGAGCTAAAAATCCCCTACAGTGACACCAGTCAAAGGCACTATGATACAAATTAATCAATATTATTGTCATTTTTATTACTCCATCACCAGCTCAGTGCCTCTGTATTCCAAGCACGGTTTGGCACATGTGGAATACAGTAGCACTTTGGGGCTTGACAGGTTCCTACCTTTTTTCCACAGCAATTCCATGACGGAGCACAACTGGACTCTGATCAGCGGGACAGATTTAATTGGAGCTTAATTTGTTCTCCTGACAAGCTCTTAGATACAGAGCTGGAAACAGAAAAGAAAATAGGAGTTCTCTGGTTCTGACCTCCACCCTCCCAGGAGATAGAAGGAAAAAAATCCTGGCTTTTCTGTCTGCTGGAGATCCAAATCTTCAGGGAACAATTGGGTGGAAAATAACACGAATAAATGAGAATAAAGGAGGTGGTGCCAAAGCCCAGTCATCCACTTCTCCCTCGTTTCCATGGGAGGGAATTTGAGTGGAGAACATTTCCCTGCCTCCCCACCCTCCTCATAAAGCAGCCAACAAGCCAAGAGGGACCAGTTAAGGGACTCAAATCCCAACCCATCAAGTTTTCCAGGTTAATTCTTTGCCACTTAAGCCTTGAGGAGGGCTCAAAGCTGACCCAGTGAAAACCAAACCACAGCAAAGGAATCCGTGGAACAATCATTCCTTACATGGCACCTTCTGTCCCAAAGGATTTCAGGGCACTTTATGGAGTGGGGAAAGTGAAGTCCTGCCACCTGTTCTGCAGGATCCAGCGGTTGTTAAATGTGCCGGAATTTTCTGCCCTGGATGGGGACATGAAATGGGGTCTGGCTGAACCTGATAATCTTGGGCTGTCAGCTCCTTTCCTGAGATTTATTTGCCTGGGAGAGGTTGCCTCCAGTTGGAGAAACCCTAGGAATCAGTGTCTATACATGGAAATATCCAGGACAGAAATTCCTAACACTGCCTGGATAAACCCCTCTTTCTCCATCCCTTTTTTTCCCATGTCTGGTCCAAAACCTGCTTATCTGAAAGGCTCTGCTTTTAGGAGTTACGGAAACAGATAAGGAATGGCTTTCCCTGACTTAGTGTAGAAATCAGGACACCTTTGGAGTCTCCCACCAAACCAATGGTTGGATCCAACTACGTTTGGCTGGGAAGGAGCAGAGGAATGACATCACTGAGCAGCAGAGCTCCAGTTTTCCTCGTCATTCCCGGGCTCCATCCAGACTTTTACAGGAAGAGCCCCTGTCCCGCCGGTGACCTTCACGCTGTTCCAGAAGATAAACCTTTCCTAGGGGTGAGGAATCCTGACGTAGCCAATTTAGGTCAGCTTAGGAACTGCCAAATGTCTGCTCTGGAGTAATTAATGAGGCTGTGGGTCCTGCCAAAGCCAGGACTTGCTCTCCTGAGAGGGATAACTCAGAGCTGAGCACCAGCCACGGGCTCCAGAACCTACCCAGCAAAAAGATGGGCTTGGGAATGAGCAAAAATCCCCTTCCAACCCCCAATCCAGAATGAGGTGAGCATCACACGCTACCTTTTTGTCTGATTATTCCTTTGGAAAAGAAAATTGGATGGAAAAGCCCTTAAGTTCATCAAGGAGTAACAGCATTCCTGCAACGTGTTCTTTGGTCTCTGTCACATGAATTGAACCTTTCCACTCCAAACACAGGAAAACGACTTCATTTGGCCCACAAAAGTGTTTTGTCTGCTGGGAACCCTAAAATGACACTGTGAAGCTCACTTTTCAATTCCCAGAAAGAAAGAGAGAGAGAAGGGGAAAAAAAAAAAAAAGAAAAAAAAAGGGAAAGGGATGTGTCTTTGCCAGACAGGAAAGTATAAAAGTCAACATTTCCATGAAGACTAAACAGGTGGGAAGTAGTCAAGGGAGCAGGAGAAGGGAAGGGAAAGCTGAGGTTCAGAGCTGATTCTGCTCAGTTTCAGGTTGTGCAGCTGCCTCAGTAGTGGGGTTTACGAGCGAGGTCAAGTTGCTCGTTCCGTCTGCCTTGGATCCCAAACAGCCCCGTAATGAAGGGCCGTGTGTGTGAGGAATAAAGTCATCATAAAATAAAAGTGAAACCTGACAGCTCTGAAGATTAATTCTGTTAATCGACTTGGCCTGCAGCTCTCCTTCTGTTCAGCCTCAAGTCCAGCCTAACTCCTGCTTCTCTCTGGCTTGCAGGGTGTGTGGAATCCTGTGCACATGGAATTCTCTCTCCTCATTCCCTCCTTCTCTTATTTGGACTAAAACCCAGCTAAAATGAATCTTGCAGCAAAGTGGCTGCCTCAAATCAAACTAGAACAGGCTGGGGGTTTAATTATTGAATTAATTCTGTGATGGGGATGTGTTAATAAATCAGGGGGTGGATTATTAGGGTTTAACTGGTATTTAAAGAAGGGATAAAGAAGTCACAAAACCCGAGAGATTTGAGAACAGTTAATGAATAATTGATTTGATGGAGACCAAAGCTAGTTAGTAAGGAGAAAAATATATCCCCAGTGTCCAAGTATGGCAGCAGAGGCTGTTCTTCAGAAAAGAAAGAATTCTAATTAAATAAGCCATGGATAATATGGGAAGGAAAAGGAAAAGGAAAAGGAAAAGGAAAAGGAAAAGGAAAAGGAAAAGGAAAAGGGAAGTGTATAGCTGGTTTGAGCCTGCTTTTCAATAAAATCAGTCTCAGAGTATTAATCAGGATAACAACAGGAGCATATTTGTAACAGCATCTTCGTTTTCCTGTGGTGATGTGGAGATTGTGTCCATAAAACAAAACCCACAACAAACAAAAAGAATAGAAAATCATGGAAACCAAGGGAGAGAAAGGCCGGCAACCACAGGAAGAGGGATAAAGATTAAATTCTTTCAGCAAATCATTTTGGAGATGTCCCCAGAAAGATTAAATACCTTCTGTCAAACAGCAAAGCTGAAATGGGGGAACGTTGTACAAGTTTGGGAAAGAGGAAGAAATGGAATAGCTCTGTTTTTATTAGGAGCCACGTGGTAAGAAGTTTACAGTCCTGGCAAAAAAAAAAAAAAGAACCAGATTATAAAACTTTAAACTCCACGGGCTTGGAGCCTGAGTTTTGAGTGGCTCCTGAGAGACACTTGGGGGCTCTGACTCCAGAGTGACCTCAGAGTGGCTCCTCAAGCCAACAGAGAAGGACTGGGCTGAGCTGAACCAGGTTTATCTTTGGCACCGTTTCCAGTCTTGGAGCAGTCAAGATTTAATCACTGATAGTGAATGTTGATAGCTGAAGTGGCAGGTTAAGGACTTCCAGACTGAAAGCTCTTGTAAAATAATCCATAACATGTTGGCAAAGGGACAAGTCCTCTTTATGTCTGGGCTCTCTGCTTAGTTTTACTGTGACTTTTCAGAAAGGAGCTGAAAACTCACCTTTATGAGCTGCTGGGTAACACTTCTGGTAGCTTGGTTGTCAGTCTGATTAAAAAATAGAATAAAAGAACATTTTCATGTGTGCAATCCATCCTGTGCATTAAAAGCAAGACAGGAATGCCCCTAAAATGTCTCAGTTGCATTTCTTGGTGGGTAAGGAGTTCCTTAAAGCAGAACTAGTGAGAGAAGAATCACAGAAAAAAAAAAAAATCTAAAGGTTTAAAGTCCAGAGCTGTGAGTTTGAATAACCAGAGTCTTCCAAAATTTCCCCATGGCCTCGTTTCTAGGTGTGTTTCTTGTTCTAACTCCCTAAATTTCATAGAATCACAGAACTGTAATTAGGTTGGGTTGGAAGGACCTTAAAGATCATCCCACTCCACCCCTGCCATGGCAGAGACACCTTCCACCATCCCAGGTTGCTCCAAGCCCTGTCCAACCTGGCCTTGGACACTTCCAGGGATGGGAAATCCACAAGTTCTCCAGACAACCTGAGAAATTTGCTGGGAGATGATTAAACCCAACACCAGTTTTGCCTAAACTTTACTCCCCTGTCTTGGTTTTTTGGCCTGCAACTATCCTGATTTTACACCATGTCCAAAATGACTTTTTTGGTGTTTCTCTGCCTGATGCCTTTGCCAATGCTCCCAGTTCCACCCCTGTATTTGGGAGAACAAGGGCTTGTTTCCCACCTGCTGCGTCCTTTTTTTTTGGGACTCTTTTACTGCCAAGAGGATTTCGTTTGGTGTCCTATCACCCAACATTCCTTGACAATCCATAAAAAAGAAGGGAGAGGGACTTTTTCTACAGATAATGGTTATAAACTGATAGAGGGAGGGGGTGGATCAGGTGTTGGGAAGGAATTCTTTATTCAGGGGGTGGGAAGACCCTGGAATAGAATTCCCAGGAATGCTGGGGCTGTCCCTGAATCCCTGGAAGTGCCCAAGGACAGGTTGGATAGGGCTTGGAGCCACCTGGGATAATGGAAGATTTTTAAGTTTCCATTCCAACCCAACCCAGTCTATGCAAAAAAAACCAAACCAAACCAAACCAAACCAAACCAAACCAAACCAAACCAAACCAAACCAAACCAAACCAAACCAAACCAAACCAAACCAAACCAAACCAAACAAAAAAAAAAAAAAAAACCAAAACAAAACAAAAAAAGAAACCACCCCAAAAAACC
The DNA here is from genome assembly GCF_014805655.1 of Passer montanus. Lineage (NCBI taxonomy): Eukaryota > Metazoa > Chordata > Aves > Passeriformes > Passeridae > Passer > Passer montanus. The sequence continues at coordinate 1,630,898 of NW_024370926.1, forward strand.
ACAACCCAAAAGGACAGATGGGGGAAAGCGCCCACAGATATTTATGTGATCTATTTTGGCTGCTCCACTGATTCCCTTTGTATTTCTTATTGTCTCAGCCAAAGTTTGTTGAGGCAGAAATTAATCTAATTTTCATTTTTTTTCTTCATTTCCTGCTTGATGACTGCCCCAAGACAGGCACCAGCACCTTCTTTGTCACCTTCTTTGTCACCTCCTGTCCTCCTCAGCCCAGCTATGTTTAACAAACCGCGGTGCTCAACTTCCCCTGCCCGGTACAAACCCCGACATGAGAATTCCCCAAAATCTCCCAAGCTCAAATTTCGATCCTCTCCAGGGCGACCTTACCCAAAACTTTCCAGGGAAAACCCTCTCCCAGATTGTGGTGGTCCCGGTTGTTGGTTTCTCTGGGTCTGGACTGAAGGCACTTGAGGCAGTATTTCATGTTCACACTCAGGTGTTTATTATTTCTTATCAGTAAAAAAGTCTCACTACCATGAGTTCAGCTTTTCATTAGAAGGCACAAAATGGCTACAATCTCTTGTTCCAAGGTCTTTTAAGACTAAACTATCCAATTAAGAACTGACACTGATTATTTTCCCTTTTAACCCAATAACTTATCCCAAAGAGCCCCAGTGTGGACTTTTCTGCCCAATTACAAAATGCCACCCAAACCCATGAAGAAGAAGGAAGAAGCAGCATGGAGAAGAAACCCAGGACAGCACCCTGTGCCCTCCATCCTGCTTCCATCCACAACACACTAAAAATCCCAAACCCTAAATTTCTCTCCAAGTGACACACCCACACTGCTCTCTATAATCTATTTCACACTTTTGTGGATTCTGGTCTATCTTGAAGTCCAGGAAACTTTCTCCATGAATGAGTGTCAGAGTCAGTGCTGCCCTGGGGGTCAGGGCACCCCAGAGCAGACAGAGAAATATTCCCAGTGCCCTGGGCTTCCACACCAGATCACACCTGCCAATCAAATCTCTGATGCCCAGTCTGTAATTTCAGGTTATTTATTGCTCTGATGGACTGCCGGGAATCTCCGGCTCCGGGCAATTTTATCCCAGGGAGCTGCTGATCCTGCTGATCCAACTGGGTCAACGTGCATGAAAAATCCATCTGCAATTCCTTGTGGATGTTCCTTGTGCAATTCCTTCCTCCAGCATCAGCTGTCAGCCTGTCTGGCACATGGACAGGCCAAAGGAACTCGTGTCACTCATGGAACTTCCTCCTGGTGTGTGTGACACATGGAATACCCATGGGCATGGACATTAATCACTCCCCTCTGGAAGGATCCAAATATTTTGGCAGTTCAGGAACAAGGCTCAATGTTTGGGGGAGGTGAGAGAAATTTCTGGCATCCACAGCCAAGGATTCCAGTGTGGCAGGCTGTAAAAACAAACAAGTCATGTACTAGCATGGGATATCTGTGGAAAACAAATGCTGAGAATGAGAAATTGGGAAGAAATGCTTCCCATGAGGGTGAGGAAAAGCTTGTCCAGAGAATTTGTGGATGTCCCATCCCTGGAAGGCCAGGTGTGATGGGGCTTGGAGCAACCTGGGACAGTGGAAGGTGTCCCTGCTCATGGCAGGGGGTGGAACTGGATGGGATTTAAGGTCTTTTCCAACCCAAAATCATTTGGAATTTCTCTGATTCCATATCAGGTGTGATGCTCTCCTCAGCCAAGAGGCCCAGCCAAGAGACTGCAGAGCCAAACTTGTTCCTCCTTGAATTCTCTATTTATGGTTTCTGGCTGATTAAGAGTGAAAAGAAGAAGTGGAGAAGAGTATTCTTTTTAGTGCCTCAGGATTTTAATTTTAGGATTTCATTTTTAAACATTTCACTAAAACCAGACACTCTCACTCACCACTGTGGCTTCCAGGAGGTTCTGTTTCCATTGGGAGTGATGAAAACAGGCTCAGAGCTCAATCACTGCTCCTTAATACTGTTCTGGATGGATTTAGGGACTCATCAGATTCCAGGAGGGACAGGATGTATCTCATATAACAAAAATCATCTCAGAGTGAGACATTTCAGGCCACTGCAGCCAGCCCAAGTTCCATTTAGAGCAACAGAAGAGAAACAGAAGATCCATAAAGACCAAACCAAAATGTCAGATCTGCTGCTGGAAACACCTGTTGGTCATCCTGTCTTTAAGGGAAATTCAGATCTGGAAGTCAATATTTCACATTGCTCAGGTTATCTGTGATGATTCCTGTCCAAAGTGCTCACCTGCTCCAGCCAAGGACCTCTGGGTGTGTCCAGAAGTGAAATTTTAAGGATTTTAGGGTCTAAACAGGAGGTGCCCAGCAGTTGTTTAGTTAGGACAAGGAGGGGCACTTGGATTACTTGGAAATTACTTTGGTCATTCATAACTAAAATCATTGTAAATCTTTCTTCCAGCTCCTAAGCCTGTCTTATTTTTCAGTCAGATGTCAAGAGTAATTCCAGATTTATAATCCAACTTTTCCAATGATTACATATTGCACCAGTCTAAAAATAAAGTCCAGGCTGTCCAAACTGCACCTGAGCTGAATCCACGGCCTTCTCCATGACTGGATGGGTTTAAATCAGCGCCGCAATCAATCTGTGGGATTTGCTGCAGAAATTCCTGTCCTGAAGCAGGAATTCCTGCATGAAATTCCCTGGCATGTGTTATGGAACAGGTCAGAGCACACGATCCTAATGGTTCCTCCTGGAGCTCGAGCTCCAGACTGAGGAATTACTGCCAAGAGCACTGAAGGGATGGGAATTATTGGAGGTTTTATTTATCATCCTTACCAGCACCGGTGTCACTCAGAGCCACCTGAGATTTGTGGTGTAGGAATCAAATTATTTCATTTTGATTGATCTATTGGTTTGTTTTAGGAGTAATAAATCCAGATTTAGAATCAATTAAACTCATTTTTCACCTCACTCCCACACACCCTCCCTGTCAAACTCAAGGTAAACTTTAACACCTCCCCCTCCCATTTTATATCTGGGCTTTGTGATTTATTTTCAGGAGCGAGACACTGAAAGCAGAGTCAGTTTTTCCAAAGAAATAAACCTCTGGAATCTTAGGAGAGAGGAGTCATACAATACCCAGGGTGGACAGGACACAAAATTAATCACCCACAAATAAATCAGGAGTGCGAGGGAGGGCAAATGAGCGCTTTGCTCCTTAGGCTGGGGTTTGTCAGGGAGGGATCTGCTCATTTTTCCCTAATTTGAGGCCCTTCCTAGACTTCTTTGGGTGTACCCATCCTGTTATGGGGAAGGTCAGACTGGGGGACATAATCCTCCCTCCTAACAAAAATCCATGGATTTTATTTATGAACTATTTTCCTTTTCCTTTCCCTTTCCCTTTCCCTTTCCCTTTCCCTTTCCCTTTCCCTTTCCCTTTCCCTTTCCCTTTCCCTTTCCCTTTCCCTTTCCCTTTCCCTTTCCCTTTCCCTTTCCCTTTCCCTTTCCTTCATCTTGAAAATTTAGGATTTTATTTAAACATTAAATTAATCTAAAAGTATCAAAGGAATAAAAAAAGTTTCAATTGCAATTTTAATTATTTCTGCAATTTTACTCCAATAATAATTTTTGGATACGGCACATTTTCCAGATCCACAAGGAGCGTCCATCAACATGAGCATGACCTGGAAATTCTTGGCCTTAAAACTTGCAATTTTTGGATACGGCACATGAAGACATTTTACAGATCCACAAGGAGCGTCCATCAACATGAGCATGACCTGGAAATTCTTGGCCTTAAAACTTGAACCTTCTTTTTTATTGCTTCCCCTGGATTTTCTGTCCATTCTTGTCTTTTCTTTGCTTTATCTTTTCCTCTGACCAGTGAGATAAAAGTCTTAAAGCTGAAATAAAAGAATTCCCTGGACTATGAAATAGTTCTGTACATTGGAAAAAAAAAAAAAAAGGAATCATGAAATTGAGGAAAAAAAGGAATTCCTGAGGGTAAAAGCTGTCAGCCCTCATGATGTAAAAAATATTTGATGTGTAATCATTGAATATTAAAATAAAAAGAGGAATTGCAAATCCCAGTGTGATAATGGGAACCATATTGGTCAGGAGAAGGAGATGTGCAGGCAGAATTTACTCTGTGGTTAATTCTCCAGCAAGAGAAAAAAATCCAGAAGATCCAATATATCCAAATTCCATGGAATATTTTTATTCCTTATTCCTGGAACAGATTGTCCTGTCCAGGGCAGTGGTGATGTCCCCAGACCTGGAGGGATTTAAAAGTGGATGTGACACTTGGGGACATTGATTAGGGGGGACCTTGGCAGTGCCAAGAGAACAGAAATTGAGAGTTTTCCTTGTTTGGAAATATCTGGAAAATTAGAGGACAGGAGCTAAAATCAGAATTTAACAGTTTTCAGTTGATTTATTATTAAAAGACAACTGGAGCTCACTTTTATTTTCCAAAGCTGTGCAAAAGGCACTGAAAACAAACACAAAAATCACCTTTTTAAAAATAGGTACAAAATAGGAAAAAAACCCTATTTCTCTCTCACCACATGGAAAAATTATGCAGGAAAATCCAATTTTGTCAATGTTGTCTGAAAAAAAAGAGAAGATGGCACCACCTAAATAGGTGCAAAGATTAAACCCTTTCTGAAATTCCATTGGAACAAACCTGCAGGGCGTTTGCTCTTTCTCTCCCATGCTCACAGCAAGAAAGGCTTTTCCCAGACTTTCCATTTATTAGATGGATTGAATCCTGGTTCTTCCATTAGAACCAGGAAAATCCGACAGGGTGGGACATCACATCTTATTTAATAGCACAATTTGAGGCTCAGCAGCCTGGGAAATTTGATTTAAAGCAAACCCACCCTGAACCACAGCAGGATTTGAGCTCTGGGTTTGACAGGGTTCTTTATTAGTGAGATTATTTTAATATCCCCGTCCTTGACATTCCAGCAGAACAGAGCTTTCCAGGGAAAATGAAGCTGGAGATGGTGGGAGGAGGGAGTTTCTCAAGGAGAGGCTGTCACAGAAAAGCCTTTTGATGGGAAAGGAAGGCTCTGAGCACTGGAAAGGAAAAAAATTTAAGGCAGAAGAATCAGGTGAAAAAACGAGATCCTAAATAGTTTTGGGAATTAAAGGAATTCCTTGGTGAAAGGTCAGACTTCTGCTGATAACTGGGAAAGAAAACCATGGAATATTCGGAGGGAATACCCATGGAAGTGCTTCCAGTCAAAGCTGATTTAGGAGGACACCTACAGACTCCAGCAGGCCTGGAAAGAAGATGGAAGTCATTATCCCAAGGGATTTAGATGAATATTCCAGTGCTATCCATCAGCAATCCATTTGCTTTGTTAAATCCTTCCTTTTTCCAAAACCCAACACTTTCCCTCTGCTGTGGCAGCTCCCAGATATCGTTCTCCCAGATTAAATAAGTGCCACTGTGGTCCTTTGATCCACCTTTCCCATTTCCAAGAGTTCTTTCCCCATTCCTTGTCTTGTCAGGTTTCCTTATTCTCCTAGAAACTTAAAAATTATCCTAATTTCACTTCCTGGCTATTTTTGCAGCAGCTTTTCTACAACATCCTGACTTGACCATGCCCTGCATGGTTCTACCTGACAAACGCAACCTGAATCAAAAATTAAAATCACATCTCCTGGTCACTGTGAAAACCAGAATTCCTGGGGGTTTTCCCAGCCATGTGACAAGACCTGGGAATCCTCAGGAACTGCTGGGAGTGGAGATAAGCAGGAGGAAGGGAAGTGCTCCAGCCAGACCCAGCTGTGTGCTGCTCATGCATTTCCAGGAGGGCACAGAGGGATATCAGGTCCCATTCTCATGGGGTGGAATACATCCAGAGGAGAGAGTCGTTCCATGATTCTCCAGCAAAAATAAGGAAAATAAGAAAAAACTTGCAGTTTCTGGGTGGTGACAGTGTCACTGCTGGGAGTCAAAGCAACAGAGATAATTTTTTAAGGCTGTCTGCAAATCTTTTTCCTCTGTTGTCCAGAGTCTGTGGATTTCTTTCCTCTGGGGTGAGGATCTGAGGTGATCCTGCTGGAACAGATTCCAGTTAGCAAATCCAACGGCAGGAAAACTCCTCAGGAATCCAGCATTTCCTTCTGACAAAACCTGATGCTGAAAATCCATCAACTTTTCCTCCAATACCTTCTGGACCTCCCAGATATTTTGATTTCCAGGTGACAAAACTCGAGGTCTTGGGGACAGCAGCTCTTCGAGTGTAGTAGCTGATGGTTAGGAATTCCTTGTTGGAATCTTAGATGGGATATTGAGAAGAAATTAATTACTGTGAGGGTGGAGAGGGCCTGGAATAGAATTCCCAGAGAAGCTGTGGCTGCCCCTGGATCCCTGGAAGTGCCCAAGGCTGGGCTGGATGGGGTTTGGAGAAATCTGGGATAGTGGGAAGCGTCCAAGGGGATTGAGGCAGGTGATGTTTCAGGTCCCTTCCAACCCAAACCATTCTGAAATTCTGGGATTCAATGATCTCCACTGGGATCATCTTTTCCTTGGACACTGAAGGAATTGTTGTTATGAAACAAGCACCAGTGAGGCAGAATTTTTTTTTCCAAGGATCCAAATCACTTCCATCCAATCCAAAAGAGATTGTTGTTATAAAACAAGCACCAGTGAGACAGAATTTTTTTTCCAAGGATCCAAATCACTTCCATCCAATCCAAAAGATCCAGAACTCCAGGACAAACCCACCCAATCTATAAAACTCCTCTCAGATTTTTCAGTATTCCCTGATCCTCAGAAAGCCTCATCAGGAAAAAAACATTTTGGGCAAAATAGGAAGCTCCCAATCCTGTGAGTCACTTGGGAATGTGTGGGGCTGGATATTTAAATCCCAGGATCTTTAGGGGTCTTTGCCATGCTACACCCTGCCTGAAGGCCTGGAAACTCTGGGAATGCTCCAGGAAAGCTCCAGGAAAGGCCATTGTTGGGCTTGGCAGGGCTCCAGGCTCTGGGATTGTTGTTTTGGGGCCCAGCAAGGAGCAAAGTCCCGTTGGGAAAGACCTTCCATGGGCACGGGAGATCAGATGGGGTCAGATGCCACCAAGACGGGTAAATGAACTCTCAAAATATCCATTTTTTAATGACCTGAGCACCAGGGATGTGTCCTGCCGCCCACCAAGGATTTGGGGAGACCTTGGCTTTACTTTTACACGTCCCTCAGGTGAAACTTCCTTTTTGGTTATTCATGAGGGAACAGCACTGGGGGACACAAAAATAGATCCAATTGGAAGTTTCCAGAGGCCTACAGATTATTTCTTACAGGATTGACCTTCAAGTATCACTTTTTCCCAATTTTATTCTGAAAGGCTCTAAATTTTCTCTTTTTTTTCCCCAAACTCTGGTGATTTTGGATGCACATAGAGGGGGAAATATTCCTTTGGGAGTCAACTAAGAATAGGAAATAACTCCTGAAGGAAGATCTGAAGGACACATTGGAAATTTCTCCCAAAATCCACATTAGGGATCACATGATGAATTTTAAAATCAGGATTCTCATACCTTTAAATATATGAGTTAGACCACAAGAATTCAACAAAATTTTAGAGTAATTCAGAGGAAAATTAAGCCAGATTAGAATCTAACTTCCTGATTCCCACCTGGAAAATACACCTGGAAGTGCCTTCCTCAGCCTTCACAAATAGATTTGTGCCTGCAGCAGCTCTAAATATCATTATTAGCACAAAAATAGTCATATTGATATCAGAATGATCAATTTTAGCAATTTTAGCATTGATATCCCAGTGGGAAATATCTCACTGGAGACAACACAAGAGTGATGGTGCCAAGATCCAGGGAATTTAATTCTGTGCTGGAAAAAACAGAAGGAAAAGATGTGTCGGGATGAGAAATCCATGAAACTAGGTTATTAAGATAAGGCAGACAATGGTCTGTGCACAAAAGTAGCTCAATAAATACATTTATTTTAAAAGTTTTTATAGTCATCCCAGAAAAAATGGCTTTAAAGGAGGATTTTGAAGGAAGTTTGGGAGGAGCAGCCACATTATCCTGAACAGAAGCCAGAAAAAACAGCTCTGGCAAAGTCATTTTTCAGTGGCAAGTGGAGTTTTCACCTAAATTATCTCCGCCACAAAAAAAGGGTCCATTTTCTGTGGAATATTTTGACATTTCATTGAAAACTTCAACACAGGAAAAGTGAAATGTTTCCAGCTGGGAAATTGTGTCCTGCACCATCACCAGAGTTCCCTGATGGATTGATTTGGGATAAACTGCCAGGATTCACTTCCATTTAGGGGCTCCCAAGGCAAACGACATCTCCCAGGGTGCAGATGGCCATGAATTCCCACAGAACAAAGGATTAATCCTGTTTATTTGTGGTGGAGCTCATCCAGTGCTGGACAGCAACAGAACCGCTCTCTACCTGTGATGGTTTTTTATTTTATTTTATTTAATTTTAATTTTATTTTATTTTATTTTATTTTATTTTATTTTATTTTATTTTATTTTATTTTATTTTATTTTATTTTATTTTATTTTATTTTATTTTATTTTATTTTATTTTTTATTTTATAAGGTGAATCCCTCTTGGGACAGTTTTCCAAAGAAGCTGTGGCACCTCTGGATCCCTGGAGGTGTCCAAGGCCAAGATGGACAGGATTTGGAGCACCCTGGGACAGTAGAAAGTGTCCCTGCCCATGGATTGGATGATCCTGAAGGTCCCTTTCAACCCAAACCATTCCAGGATTGATTTTATAATGGAATTTCAGGACTTTTGGGATTCTTCCTTTGCTCTGAGCTATTGTGTCCCTTGGAGTCACCTCCCTTCTCTTTCTCGCTGTGGTGTCTGTCCAGGTGACAAAATCCATGGGAAAAGGGAGCTTCTCCATGTGTTTCTACCATGTCAGTCATGTTTGGACACCAAAAATGAATTAACAGCTCTGCTTGATGGAGCCAAAGAAATTTCCATGCATTTTAAGTGGGTTTGAAAGGGGAAAGGAGAAACTGGGACTGTGGAATTCAACAGAGGGATGCAGAGCAAAAACCTCTGGGCCAAATCCGAGCTTTGATGGGGAGAGAGACTGTGGGATTGCTGGACTTTCTGAAATTGGACAACAATTTCACTTGATGCCAGAGACAATGGTAAACAACCATCACCCCATAAAATCACAGAACCCTAAAAAGGTTTGGGTTGAAGGGACCCTGAAGCTCATCCCATCCCATGGGCAGGGACACTTCCCACTGGGACACTGCTCCAAGTGTCCAACCTGGCCTTGACCTCACTGCTGACTTTGGGTTTTTTTGCCTGCTTTTCCCTTGGATACTTTTCCCCTTCCTTGTCCCAAAAAGAGGTGATTCCAAACCACGACATTTAGTGTTGGTTAATTAAAGAGTGTACTGACTTCTTGTTGTGAGGTAGGGTTAGAACAAAGGTAAAGCAGGTTTAAAATTCTAAAAGCAGGTATCAAGAAAAAATGTATTAATAGTAACTAAAAGAAAGAGTAATAAGAACTAGAACAAAGCTTTTAGAATACTTATCTTTTTTCTACAACATTTTTTAATTATTGAAAATACAAAGAAATAAAATTAAAAATTTCCGTTAACTACTTTTAATGAATGAATTCCATGGGTGGGATGGGGCAGCAGACACCCGTGGGTGGGTGTTTGTGTGCAGGGAGGGGCATGGAGGGACAGGGGCTTGTTGCCATCGCTGAAAGAGGCCAAAAATAAAAGCAGTGAACTCGGTGCTCCAACCTCCAGCTGTGTAAACTCCGACTGCAGCCTCGTGTGGCCAGTTACTTCTGGAAAAGGAGAGAGGAATGGCTCGGCTCCGAGGGATTTGCCCATCAAACCGTTCCACACTGCTGGGCAAACAAAACTCTCTGAATAAAGGAAAAGAAAAAAAAAAAAGGAAAAAAAAAAGGCATTTTCTACTACCAAACTCTAATAAATTGAAGCCCTGCACCTCTCATGGCCTTGGAATGATTACATGAATTTTTTTGCTACATAATCATCAATAAATCAAGCATAGCCCATTAAACAATAGATGCCTCCGAGGCCTCTCTTCAAATGTGCTTTTGATAAGAGGCAGAGAATTTTTTTCTGGGCTTGTAACGTTTTTCTTTCCTCTGTTTGTTTTTTCTAAGGGTCAAATAATGCTGTTAAAAGAGCAGTTAATATATAGATGTATTTTTCCATATTCCCGGCATGGTGTTTGACTTTGGGAGATTTATGGAATATCTTTTCCCAGTTCAACAATCGTGTGTTTTGTTGTACTAAAGAGGTATTTTAACAGGAGTGGGGAATCTTAATAAGTTCACTGCTGTCTCCTTTCCAAAACAGGCCTGGGCCAAGACGGGGAACAGAGCAAATACAGGAATCTATGTACATAAAAAAGATATATATATATAATTTTAAAATATTTTTATATATTTATATATTTTTAATATATCTATATATGTTTATATATTTATATATATTTATAGATATAACACTCTCATGTGGGTCTCACTGGTTTATTTTCACAAAACGTAGTCCTAAAGTTTGGGATGGCTTGGCCAGGAGTCCCTGGTCACCTTTTGGATGAGGCAGGACACACCTGACAGTGAAACAAGGAAGGGTTAAGTGGCCTGGGCCACATTTTGGGATGGGGTTCCAGTGGTTTGCCAAGAGGGAGCCACATTTTGGGATGGAGCTTCGCCAAGAGGGGATGAGCTGACATTATCCATCCAAACACCTTTCAGATGTCAAATGTCTCCTCTGAAGGTGCAGCTTCATCTGCAAGAAAGGATCCCACAGGCTCCTCCATCCCTCAAATCAGACCTTTCTTCTGGTCAGAATAAAATTCCAGCCCTGGTTTGTGAGAGAGTTGCAGGAACTGCTTGGTGTCCTTGTGAAAACCCAGAATGGTTTGGGATGGAAGGGTCATCCCATTTCCATTGGCAGGGACACCTCCCACTATCCCAGGTTGTCCAAGTCCTGTCCAGCTTGGTCTTGGACACTTCCAGGGATCCAAGAGCAGCCACAGCTGCTCTGGGAAGAGATGGGACTTGGGTTCCTGGGTTCCAGGCTCTCCCCACCCTCCCAGGGAAGAATTTCCTCTCATGATCCATTTCACAAAGTCTGGGCCTGCTGTCCCAGGGCAATTCCAGCAGGATTGAACCTTCTTTTTCTCCTACATAGGAGCCAGTTGATAACAACAAAGCAAAACCAACCATCCTTGGAACACAAACCCTGAGGGAGCTGGGGGTGCTCAGCCTGGAGAAAAGGAGACTCAGGGCTGCCCTCATCACTCTGCACAGCTCCTGAAAGGTGCCTGTGCTCAGCTGGGGCTGGGCTCTGTCTGCAGCAGCACTGACACAACCAGAGCACACAGCCTCCAGCTGCACCCAGGGAAATACAGGCTGGATATCAGGAAAAAGTTTTTCACAGACAGAGTGATAAAGTTCTGGCATGGCTGCCCGGGGAGGTGGTGCAGTCCCCATCCCTGGGTGTGTTTAACAAAGCCTGGATGTGGCACTGGGTGCCAGGGCTGAGTTGAGCTGTTGGGGCTGGGTTGGACCCAATGGTGTTGAAGGTCTCTTCCAACCTGGGAATTCTGGGCATTCTGTGAATCCTTTCCACATGACCTTTGCAAAGCTGTGGGGATGGGGCTTTCCCTGGAAGTGCAGCCTAAAAAGCAATGGAATATGCCCCAAATAATGGGAAAACTCCTTATCCCAGGCACCAGGGCAGGGCACTGTTGTAGTTCATCACACAGAAGCTGGAGCTCTGTCTTATGGAGAAAATTAGGATTTTTCTAAATCCCAAGGGGATAAATAACTTGACAAAATATCCTGTAAAGAAACATCTTTCCCTTTAGGACCAGATTTAGGATATTCAGTGTTGTTTGGAAGAGCTGATAAGCCCTTAGTCTAGAAACCATCCCTCAGCCCTTTTTCCATGTGCTTCTCCCTTCTCAGAGCTGTCAGACAGGACACAAAGGTCGGCTTTCCTATTTTTAAAAGCTTTGTTTTGGATTATATTCATGAATTTTAGCTGTCGAGGGCAAGCCCCGGCGTCTGCAGCCAAAAGAAGCAGCTGCAGTGCTGTTTGCCTGGAACACAATCTGCTTCTGGAGAGAACTCCCAGGTGGTTCGAGAGCAAATGAGTGTCAAGAGATCACATCTTGTCCTTTCCTGGGGCTTTTATTTGTTTTCCTCTCCAACTCTTCCTCCCTCTGGGCTCCTCGTGCTCTTTGGATGATGTTGTGCCCTCGTGTCCTGTGAGCACGGGGGCAGAGCTGAGCTGTGCCACAGAAGTTAAATCTGCAGATTTCTTTGTGGATTTTATATTTATTTGTATTTATGTTCCAGAGAGGTCTTAAGTCCCCTTTTCTTCAAAGCTGAAAGGAGATTCCAGGTTTCTCCTGATGCAGAGTGAAAAAGGGAGAAGGGTGTTCATGATAAGACATCCTCAGTGTCAGCCACGAGAAGCTTCACTGCTCCTGCTGCCACTTCTTTCAGATTGAGACACAATTTTGGGCCTCTAAATGGAAATGTCACTGAAAGATGAGCCTTGAATCTGATTTTTAGGTAATTAATAAGGGAAAATTCTCCTTTCTGCAGGTATCAACAGCAAGAACGGGACAGAGGGATTGTGATTTTAGCTTAGAATTTTTTCTCCTGCCAAGTGCAGCATGGAAAGCCCAGCCTGAGGTCACCTTTCAGGTATTCTCAGGCCTCTAAACCGAAATGTTCCTTCACAGACACTTGGATTTTAATTTGTTCTCCGTGAAAAAACAAACGGAGGGAGCAGTGAGTGAGGTGGGACTGGAGAAAGACCATCAGCCTTCAGCAGGAATTCACTGCTGGGGATCCTGCAGCAGTGAGGAAACACAAGAGTAAAAATTCCTCCGATGTAACTTGTGACAACTTGAGGTGCAGCAGTGCCTCTTGGTTTAATTAAAATTAATTTCTTTCCACTTTCTTCCTGCCTATTGCAACCCCTGCTATTAGGAGAGCTAAAACCATTGCTGGCTTTGAGGCAGAAGTAGCAAATGGTTAATTCAAATTCAACTGGATGAGTTTTACAAATCAAATTCCATTAATTTGAGAAGGTAGCCAAGGCCTCATCTCTGGTCTGTGGGATTTTTTTCCAGATCTTGAAAATCTGTGACCAAGAGACCGCTTCATTTTTCCAGAAAAGGGGAAAGAATAGGAAGGGAGGAAAGAAAAAAAGAAGAAAAAGGAATGGAGCTTTCATCAGGTTCAGATCCAAGTCCTGCTTGGGTTCAGGTTTAGTTCAAAAGTGGATGTCTAGGTCTTGTTTTTCCTGACACACTTCCCTCATCCCAATCCAAACTGCTCTGAATTTGTCAGCGGGGAGCCTGAGGAAGAAATGGCTCTGTTTGAGTTGAATCAGAGCAGCAGCTCTGCCGCCTGCCAGAAATCCTGACCTTTCCCAGTCTGAGGCAAATTGTCCTGAGTCTGTCCCATTTTCCAGAAAATCTCGGCTGGCATTTCTGCTTTCAGCCTTCTCCGTGAAAAATCAGCTTTGGTGAGTTCACAGGTGTTTCTTAACACTTTCCATCCCATCCTTTTCCCTGAACCAATTAACTCAGCCTGGACTTAGCAGGAGGTGTGATCCTGGTAGCAATTAAAAAAATACAAATTAAATATATTTCTGAAAGTTTAACGTCTGCAGAGCTTGCATGGAAACTGCTGCCCTTCCAAGAAGGATCTCCCATGGCTGCTGGATGGAATCTGGTGCAAGCCTGAGTGACCTGCTGCTTTCCTCTGGGAGTCTCCTGGATATTTATGGAGCATGGAGTCCATCAGCTGGGAATGACTTTATGGAACATCTCACTTCATTATTTTCAGGGAAAACTGCAGCTTTGTGTCCTGATGCTGGAGCGTCAGGTGTGAGGGAAAAAACCTGAGCAAACACAGCTTCCATGCTCATTCCTGAATAAATGAGCTCTCTGTGGAGTGGATCACTTCTAATTACACCCCAAAATGCACTTTGGGAGGGGTCATGGAGAGTCTGGATTAAATCCACTTTCAGGAGAATCTTTCATGGAGTCTTGGTTTTCCATTAATTTTCAGGGGGCTCCAAGGGGAAGGGGATGGATGGCAAAGGAGAAGGAGAAAGGCTCAGAGAAGGAATGGATGGGGAAGAGATGAATCAGAAGGATCAAGACTCAGGACTATTTTAATTTCTAACACAACCCAGGAGGGAAATCATTCCAAGATAATGGATACAGCAGCAAGCAGGGATTTCAGCCATGGGATTCTCATTTCTTCTCCTCCTGCTCCATTGTGTGACCTCGGATAACTCCTGATTCCTGCCTTTTGTCATTGAAACTGATGCCTTGTGCAGGCTGACCTAGAACAGAGACTGGACAGAGTTATAGAATAAAGCAGGGATTTATTCAAAGGATCTCCTCCATGGATCCACCTTGGGCAGCACCAGAGCCCAGCCAGGGCTGCACCCAAGATGAACCCAAATGGTCCCAAAATGCACGAGCGCTGCCGGGGTCTCTCCCTGGGCTCAGCTCTGCTCCATGTGCACATTGCAGTTCAGTGTCCAATCCCAGCTGCAGCCCCTGCAGTCCCATCCTGCTTGTTTTTCTCTCTGCAGCCCACGGGGTTTGTGCTCCTGGGCTGAGATTTGGATCATTTGTCCTTGGTGCCCAGCTGGAGCAGGAATTGTTTTGTCTCCCTGCTCTGTGCACAGAGCTCACCATGCCCTGATGTGAAGCTCAGACCCACACACTAAAGCAGCACAGAATCTGAAAAATATAAAAGCTAAACCTGAGGCATCAGTGTGACTGTGCATAACTCCTGATTCCTGCCTTTTGTCCCTGTCCTGTGTTTCATCAGACTGATTCCCAATGGGAATTCACACCATGGAAATTCCCATTCTTTTTCACCAACCTCATCCCCCAGGATTTATGTTTTGCACCAGAGCTGCATATGCTCAGCCCAGATTTTATTGAACGCTTGGATGGCATTCCTGGAGGTGACCCACACTCATCCCACCCTAATTTAATTTTCTACAGAGGCCCATAGGAATGGAATTCATGGAGGGCCTTGGATAACCACACCTCTTATTCAGCTGAGCTGAATTCCTGACTTTTGCTTTTTCCTTGAAAAGCTTGAAATAGGGAGAACATGTCAGGCACTTTGGAATTCCAGTACCTGGCTGATTCTTGCCTTGAAAACTCCCACAGGTTCTGGAATATCCTGCTGGCTTCACGTGCTGAGAACCTCCACTCATCCAGCCTGCCTCCAAGATCTCTGTGGTGAGCAGTGCTAGGACAATTCCTAAGGATTTCAGGGGAGTTAAACCTCACAAAATCCAGGGAATGGATGAGAACTGGACATTTTATAGCCATTTAAACAATCCTGTTTAATTTTGGTTGGAGACATAAAGTTATGAGGGGACTTTTGTGATTCTTTCCAAGCCAAGCCAAGCCTTAAATTAAGAACTAAATAACAGCAATAAAAAGATTTGTTAGGCTGCCCCTTCCTCTCCAAGTCTTAATAAAGTTCTCAGTGGTTGCATTCCAAAGGACGAATTTTCGGGAAAAACATTTAGGGGTGAAAATGGAATAATTTGATTTCTCACAAAAAAAGAAAAAAAAAAGGGAGGGGGAGAAAAATATTAATGTTTTTATTGATTTATTTGCTTTCTCAGATTAGACAAATTGGTATACTTTTGGGAATATATTGTTCAGAAGTCACAGAATCATGGAATAATGAAATGGTTTGGGTTCGAAGATCTCCCATTCCTACCCTGCCACGGGCAAGGACACCTTCCACTATCCCAGGCTGCTCCAAGCCCTGTCCAGCCTGGCCTTGGACACTTCCAGGGATTGGCCACAGCTTCTCTGGGAATTCTATTCCAGAGCTTCCTCACCCCTGAATAAAGAATTTCTTCCCAAAATCCCATCTAACCCTGCCCTCTGGCAATGGGAACCGTTCCCCTTTGAACTTCCACTTTAAATCCAGTATTCTGAGTTCCAGTTCCTAGTTCCTAGTTCCAGTTCTTAGTTCTTGCCATCTATTTCTGTAGACAGAAAAAAATATGGAAAATAAAATAGAAGGGATGAGAAGAATTTTTTAGTAATTTTTCTCTCATTTGGGCTCAGTTTCTCTGCAAGAGGATGGGCAACACAAGAAGTTGCACTTCCACTTTAATCCAGCATTCTTAGTTCTAGCCCTTATTTCCAGTTCTTATTTCTAGTCTTAGTTCTTGCCGTCCATTTTTACAGGCAGCAAAACCCATGGAAAATAAAAGAGAAGGAATTAAAACAATTTTTTAGTTGCATTTTTCTCCCCATTTGGGCCCAGTTCCACTGGAGAAGGACAGGCAACACAGGAAGTTGCATTTCCACTTTAAACCCAGCACTCTCAGTTCTGTTCATCCTTTTTTCCCCACACAAGTTTTATCTGTAATTCATCTTTTCTTCTCAACCCAGGATTGTTCCAGCTCTTCTCCCCAGCCCACACAACCATCACCAGCTGAAATCCAGTAGCACAAAAGCTGCTACTGTTCCCTGGATGGGTTGGAGTTGCAGATTTTCCCTGGCAAATCCTGAGACAATATTTGGAAGTTGTTGATTGGGAGATGTTTTAAGTGCATTAATCACGGAACAAACACGCTCCCGGCCTGCCAGGCCTAATAAATCTTCCTAGAATTCCACCTCCCATCATAAACACATTCACAAGCACTTAAGCAATCCCTGGAAGATGAGCATTAATTCCCTAATTTGCTGAATCAATCAATGGGAGGTCGGGATGAGCAGGAGCTGAGCTCCCATCCCAAGGGGGAAGCGTGGGATAAACTCCTGCAGCCAAGGATCTGATGGAGCAGCCTCACAAAAAGCTGTTTGCACGTTGTAATTAAAATTAGTCCTGAAGCTCTTCTGCACACAAGATTAGAATTTCATTGCGCTGAGATCTGTGCAAAGTCTTAATTCCCAACAGGCCATCCCCGTCCTTAGAAACTCCTGGAAACTCCTGAAAAACTCCTGAAAAATTCCTGGAAAACTCATTTCTGGAGCAGAGCAAGAGCAGCCTCAATCAGGAATCAGAGCAGGAATGAAAACCACAGCCACACATTAATTAATTTGTATAAGATTAATAAAGAGCATAATGGATTTAAAAATTAAGGGAGGTTTTTAAAGTTTCTTTTCAGCTTTTTGAGCATTTAGCAGGATCCAACCCTCCTGTGGAAACATCAGCCCGATGGAAAGATACAAACCATAGGGAAGCTGCCAAGTTCCTCAGAATTTCAGGTCTGAGAGGAATTAGATCATTTAAGTGGAATTTCATAATTTAATTGGACTTTTTACTCCTCCCTCATTGTTTTATCTTATCCAAACATATTTTGGACCAAGCTTTTAGGGACAGGCACTGATTTAATTCTCTCTATAACCCTAAAAGGAAAATTATGACTCCACACCAACGATTCTTGGATTTGATTTAATTTCATTTCATTTCACTTCATTTCATTTGATCTCTTTTGATTTCATTTTATATAAATGGGTCTCTCCGTCCAGCCTGCTGAGTCACGGAATCCCAGAATGGTTTGGGTTGGAAGGGACCAAAAGGATCATCCCATTCCATGGGCAGGGACAACTCCCACTGTCCCAGGCTGCTCCAAGCCCTGTCCAACTTGGCCTTGGACACTTCCAGGGATCCAGGGGCAGCCACAGCTGCTCTGGGCATCCTGTGCCAGGGCTCCTCACTCTCCCAGCCAGGAATTTCTTCCCAAAATCCCATCCATCCCTGCCCTCCTTCAAGGCAGTGAATCCTGACTCATTTCTTGACTAGAGGCTGAATTTTTTTCCAAGTGTCCCATGAAAAAGGGCAAATGGGAGAGGTGAGGGGTGAGGTCAGGGTGGGATTGTAAGGGAAGAAAGGAAGGGGGAAGTTCCCATCCATGGATTCATTCTCTGGAACATGCTGAGACACAAAGTTGTCAGAACTTCAAAGGAAATGAGCTGTAAATCTGGAGAAGAACAAACAAGCAGCCACTCTTCTCAAATCTCTCTCTCATCCTTTTTAAAAAATTCTTGCTGCTTTCTGAAATTCCATCGTAGTCAGAGAAACTGCAGTGGCCAAATCCAGGGGGCTTTAATCCATTAGTTTTATTCAGCCATTCCTTCTGGGATGAAAATCCCTGGGCTTTAGAAAGATGAGCTGGAAAATCTTGTGGGGCTTCTTTTGACAAGAAAAGAAACATATGAGGGCAATTCCACCAGAAATTCAACAAGTCTTTCTCTGGAAGAATCAACACAGCAAGGCTGGAGGATGGATCAGGGAAATTAGGATGAAGAAATTCCAATATAAATTTTTGCTTAGTCCAGAAGCATGTGAGATATGGGGATATTCAGAAGGTAGAACTCTGAGTATACTAACAGAAACTGGTGGGATAGAAATGTATAATAAAATTCATAGAAATAACAAATTTTGGGTCAGAAAACAGAAGATTTACTGAGAGAAGAGCAAAGTTTTGGGAAGATTCCCTAATGGTAACAGTGGGAGAAAGGGTCCTTAATGGTTTTAAATGGGTCTGGATAAATGCAGAGAAGGATATAAAGATTAATTTGGAGAATCTCCAGGCAAATCTCTGTGAAAAGTGAGATACATGGACAGAATTCCTGGGACTTTTCTTTCCTGCTTTGTCTACTGGTCGTTGTTATATTTCATCAGTTGTATCTAACAATTAATTACTTTGCATTTTGAAGTGGCTGCATTAAGGGGAGATGAGGATTCTCCTTACAGGACCACAGAATCAAAATGGGAATTTTTGACTCACAGCATCATCCACATTGTCCCCATTCATCCTGCTTTTTCTCATTATTATAAGAGGATGTTCTTCCAGAAACTCATTCCTGTTACCAGGAAGCTTGCCTTAATTTACAGATTAATTTAGACTGATTTATTGTAATTATTTCCCCTTCAGTGCTTTAATTGTCTCATGAACAAACCCCAAACTGCTCTCAGTTGATTACACAAGACAAAAATTCCTGGATCATTCCAGACACTCTCATTTCCAGGGAGTCCAATTAATCCTTGCTGAGCTCCACTTCCAGTAGGAATTCACTTTTCCTTCCAGGAAGCCCTTGGGCTCCCAGCACATCCTAACAGGAAGGTTTTCCCCATATTTAAAGTTAGGAATAAGTTTTCCCAATATTTAAAGTGGAAGGAATTGCGGGTTTGTATTTCTGGCTTTGAATTGGGAATTTGTGTAGTGATCTGTATGGAAAGGGAGATCCAGAAGTTGCCTTTTCCCACAGGAAAAGTTTCCCAGCATTAAATAAAAATGGAATAATGATCCCACTGTTCAGACACACCTTGGAAATCGAATGAATGGAGCTGACAGGAATGATTTGGGAGTCTAGAAATAATTTGTCATCAAGGGATTAAAAATGGAAAAGGCTTGGATTACAAGCAGCAGCAGCAAATCCCTTTCCCATCGTGTGCTGCTGCCGAGGCCAGGATGTGTTTTACCTCAGTAAGCAGCACAGAATTCCTGCCTGGATCTGTCCTGCAGCTCTCCCTGTGTCCCAAACAATCCCTGCCACGCTCTTTGAACCCACAGAGCAAGGTTGCTGCTGGAGATTAGCTTTGCTTAACATTCCCTCCCTTCCCCACCCAGAAATCTGACGTCGTTTCCCCGATGCAGGAAAGGAGAGGTCGGAGGACGATGATCCGGTTGGGATGGGAGAGGGAGCTGTATCCTGATATCCAGGGGCACTGCTGGGATGCTGCTGGCCAAATCCTGGCAGTCACAGGCCGTGTACCTGATTCTGAAAGCAGCAGACAGGTGCTGGGCATTTGCAATAATCCGACTCGTAAGAGGCTGGATATTCCTGCAAAAAAAAAAACAAAAAGAGGGTTTTGCAGGATATCCGTGACCTCATCCCTCATCCTGAAACTACCAGCTCTTTGTAATCTCTGATTGTCAAAGGGAAACTGGGAAAGACCGAGCTGCTCTTCCTCAGATCGCAGTGAAAGTGCTGACTGCCTGGTTTGTTGTGTCCTGGGATGTTTCCTGGAAGAAGGAATCTCGTGTTTTATAGCTCCGTGGCTCAGATCCATCTCCCCGAGCTTTCGAGCAGCTCTGGAATGACACAGCCCATCCACACCAGCTGCTTTCCATGCAGGGATTCTCCACGTGGAGCTGCCAGGCTGAAAAATCGCCAGAGAGGGCTTGGCTGAAGTGTGGGCACCTTGCAGTGAGGTGACGTTGATCATTAGAAGCGGAAATTAATTAGTGCTGATTTGGTTTGTGGGTGGTTTTTCAACAGGATGCATATCCAAGAATTCCATACGGAGTGGGAAGAAGGGAGTGCTTAAAGCTGTAATAAAAATGCTCCTCTCTTTACATCCTAGACAGAGAAATCATCCAAGAAACACACCCTCCTTCCCAGAGCTCTTCCAGACACAGCCCCTGTGGGAATATCGGGCTCTCACGAGATCCCAGAGGGATCCTTCTGCTGCTGGAAGAGTGGGAAACATTAAAATGAGTTTCCTGGAAAGGATGTGGGGTTTCTAGCAGTGAAAGAGTGCAGAGTTTTTGATTGTTTTCTGCCAGGGCTGGGATTAAATGCGTGAGATGGTGTTTCTAGTTCGGACTCAGATGTTTATCAGTTCTTATCTCTGTCACACTCTCACAAACAGGTCAGTGCCTGGCAGCACAGAAAATCTGGAATTCTCAGTAACCAGGGTTCCAACAAAAGAGAAAGTGGGATAAACATCTGTCAGTATTAATGTGGGCAAACTTGACCCTGACTTCCAGAGGAGCCCTCTGGGCTCTGAGGGAATCAATCCCTGGATTAATGGGGGGTCTTTGTGCCCCAGTTTTTAAGGAGAGAGAATTCCTGATTACTTAATGATTAAATCATGTCCTGTCATGGCATTGTGATCTCAGCTGGGCTGGACACACTTGGAGATCATGGAAAGGCCAAGGATGTGTCCCAGCCTGGTTTTTATTCACCTGAACCAGGTAACAGAGGGCAACAGAGGATGGCAACAGATAAAAAATTCCAAAAAAAAATCTTAATTTGTGATCTGCATGGTATTCACAGTAGGGCACCTTAGGCTAGAATATTTTAGCCACTTCTTTCCTACTTTTTATTCCATTGATTCTGTTGAAACTTCCCTTTCAGCAACTTCCATCATCCCTTTTCCTTTCCAGAGTGAAATCTCTGATCTCTCACCTTCAATTTTGCAAGAATTTGGGAGAAATATAAATCAGGGATTTTCAGTGCTGTTGCTTCCATGGTATTGTGGGAATTGTTATTTATTTATTTAAGAGAATTGCAAGGAGCTCAATAAAGGATCTCCAAATTTTTGTAATTATTTCAGTGATGATGTTTGTGATGTCTGAGATTTAATCATGAAGCAAACCTGGCTTTCAGCCTTCAACTTCTGATCTGCACCTTCCATCCCTACTCCTTTTATCCAAGTTATTTTTTTGGAAGAAAACTCAATCCTCACCATCCGCTCCACAATCTTTTCCACACTGTCCGCTCCAAAAATCTTCTGTAGAACTTGGAAAAAATTCCACCCAAACGACTTGCTGATAGAATATTAAGATTCTTGGCAGAGGAATTTTTCCCTCCTTCCAGAAGTGTTTGCTTTCCATGGCAAAATTTAATATTTGCAGGAAAAGGAAATACCTGAAGGTCACAAATATTCCCAAGGACAAAGCACAGCAGGACTTTGTGGGAATTGTGGGTTTTGGTCACTCTGTTCTCTGGTCTGGATCCTACTTTTTGGTTGGACTACATTTCCCACAATTCAGCAATTCCAAGGAATCATCTGATCTTCCCAGGGAGGTGGAACTATGAGGTATTTGCTGAAATGAGGCGGAGCAGAAAGTATTGGAATTATATTCCTATGAGAAGCTGCCACACATTTTCCAAACCTGTCTTTTCAGGCTTTAGCCAAAAGTGTTCATTCATTCAGCAGAGGGAATTTTTACCAAAAATCAATGTTTTCTATGGAAAAATCAACATTACATTTGAACCTGGTTGGTTTTGAGCTCAGAATGAATCCCAGAGGAGCCATTCCCAAAGGATTTTTGTGCCAATTAGGAACACTTGTTAGGAGGGGATGCTGGCTTAGAGAATTTAAAGATTAAGCCAGAGTTTTAAATCCTGTGTGTTCTCTGGACTAAAAGTAATACATATTTCCTCTTTAAATCCTAGCTCAGAGAAAAAAAGTGTGGAAGAATCCCACAAATTAGGGAGAGTTCTTAAAAGGGTCTATCCAATTATCTGGTGGTTTCAGCATTCCCATTTTCCTGTGGACTTCAACTGATCTGATTTTTGATGGGACCAGCTTTAATTGATCTGATTTTTTGTGTGATCAGCTTTAATTGATCTGATCTTTCAGAGCTTTTCACTTATCATCAATGTCATGTATTGTATTTCCAGGAATACAAATGGAGCCAGGGTTGACCAGATCCAATGGAAGTGCTGGATGAGGAGGATGAATCCAACAGAGGGCTGCCATAAAATATTACAGACATCCCTCCCTGTCCTTCCATGAAGCTGGAAAAATGGAAAAATGTCCCTTCAGGTGAAAGGATTGGCAGTGTTGGAAAACGTGATTTTGGCAATCCCAATACATTTGTGCCATGTCCATGGAGAAGTGTAGGAGCAGCGTCTTCCTTGTCCTGGAGCTGGGGCTGCAAACCTTCAGATCCTGAGGGAAATGTGTTTCTGGGAAAGAGTTGGGGCTGCCCAGTCCCTGTAATTGTTCCAGGCCAAGTTGGAAGGGGCTTGGAGCATCCTGGGATAGGGGAAGTTGTCCCTGCCCGTCAGGGGTGACACTGGATGATCCTTGAGGTGCCTTCCAACCCAAACCATTCCATGACACTTAGAGGAGTTCGAGGAATCCAGGCAGAGCTGCAGGAATGGTTCAAAGAGGCCAAATTCATCCCCAGGACACAATTCCACACAGACTCCGTGTCTGTTTTCCTTGCAGTGTACCCCTCCTGCTTAAGAAACCCATATCCACACCCTTTTCCAGCCTTCCTAATCAGGGTTAGGGAAACAATCCACGTTTTTCTTGGTCACCTCAGGGCCATTTTAGATCAGATATGAGGATGAGAACAGGCATGATGTCATTACCCCCCAAACCAAAAAAATAATAGTAATAATGATGAGACTGATTAATGATTATTTCCCTTTGTGTGCTTGCCCGTTTTGAGGAGTTGATGGAGCTGGAGAGGGACATGTTTTCTATTAAATAAAAATGGGATTTCCATTGAAAAATAAATTAAATTAAACCAGGAGTTTTCATCTCTGAGGTCGCTTGTTTCTGGCAGTAGTGGCCATGTGTCAGAATAAAGCTGGGGTCAGAATTTTAAGGATTTGGAAAAACCACACTTTGAGATGCCTGTTGAAACTGCAGTGCATGGAATAACAATGGTTTTCCACTGGTTTCCTTATCTTCCATCTAGAGATAAGGCGCTTTCACAGAACTCAGGTAAAATGACAAAATCTGGAAGTTTGTGATCAAAGTTATCACCAAATCCCTTGCATTTTAGATTAAATTCCTGTCATGTCCCACACTGATACTTGTTGCCCTGATGCCTTGTCAAGGCTGCCCTAAAACAGAAGCTGGACAGAGCTAAAGAATAAAGCAGGGATTTATTCAAAGGATCTCCTCCATGGATCCACCTTGGGCAGCACCAGAGCCCAGCCAGGGCTGCACCCAAGATGAACCCAAATGGTCCCAAAATGCACGAGCGCTGCCGGGGTCTCTCCCTGGGCTCAGCTCTGCTCCATGTGCACATTGCAGTTCAGTGTCCAATCCCAGCTGCAGCCCCTGCAGTCCCATCCTGCTTGTTTTTCTCTCTCCAGCCCACGGGGTTTGTGCTCTTGGGCTGAGATTGGGATCATTTGTCCTTGGTGCCCAGCTGGAGCAGGAATTGTTTTGTCTCCCTGCTCTGTGCAGAGAGCTCACCATGCCCTGATGTGAAGCCCAGACCCACACACTAAAGCAGCACAGAATCTGAATATATAAAAACTAAACCCTGAGGCATCAACGTCCTCACGGACTGATCCATAACCTGTGCAGGGTTTTACCAGTGCTATTATAATTTAATTAATTCCTTTTTAATTGAACAATTTAAATTAAATCAATAAATTATTAACCACTTAAAACATAGAGTTAAAATTAAGTCCAGGCTCAATTTTCTTTGCCTGTGGTCAGGTTCCCTGAGCAGTGAGCTCCAGTACCTCCCAGGAGCTTGAACTAACTGGGAATTTCTTTCCAGTATGGAAAAGAATCTTCCTAAGAGCTGTTAGAAAATCCACGGCTGTTTCCAAGGGGAATGGAAAGTGTGAGATTGGGTGTGAGGGATCACAGCGACTGTCCAGGGAAAACCCTTCAGCTTGTGCTTGACTTGAGCAGGGAATTAACACATCCCAGCCTCTGCCAGGTTTGTTCCAATAAAGGCACAGGCAGATGGATCAATAAATGGGTGAAGAAGTGGGAAAGATTAAGGCTTTTTCCTAGTGGTTGAAAGGGAGATATCCCTGTGCCACGTTGTTGTTTTTTTTTTGTTTATTTGAGTTTTTTTGACTTTTTGGGGGTGATAAAATCCTTCCCTGGTGAAAGAACTTCACACGGGTTGAGACTTGGAGCCTCAATAAACCATGCAATGGATTAGGAGAGGTTTAAATCATATTGTGTTTAAATCATAGAGGTTTAAATCATATTGATTTATGCTGCAGAGTGTCACCGACCTGGGTTATAAATGACAGTGAAATGTCCTGTGAGTAGCTTGGAGTTGCCAATCTCCTCCTCAGATTAGGCCACTCACCTAATTTATTTCAGATTTATTCCCCATCCCTGAAGGATGAGTGGGGAGATCCCAGTTCTGGGGAGAGCACCATGGAATTCTGCTTTTCCCAGCAGAGCAACCTGGGATAGAGGGAGGTGTCCCTGCCCATGGCCAGGATGGAGCTGGATGATCTCTAAGGATCTTCCAACCCAAACCATTCCAAGATTTTGTGATCCTATGAAGAAAAGGAGACCTTTGGCACCTGTAAGCTCCCACCGTGACCGTTTTCAATGCCTGCCCTCACATTTCCAACTGGATCCTTTGTCCATGATTTAGTATCCACGACCCAGCTATCCTGCTCCACATCATCAGCTTTTCCTAGAGAAAAAATGGAAACTTTGCATTTTACAGACACTTTTTAGTCTCTTCTCTCTAAAAAGCTCCCTGATCACCAAATCATATTTCCAGTATTTACTGTACATTATTTTTCCTTGAAGTCTCAGTTACCACCACACATCCAGAGCTTCATATCATTCCCATTTCCTCTTCCAGCTGGCTGAGGATGTTGGCAGGGAGGTTATCAAGCCAGATGCAATTTATTGTTACTGCCTTCTCCCTCTGTCCAAACATTTTTCTAACCTGTGGAGCTCTCTGGGATCGATTGTCGCGGATGATTTTTCTTCTGCCAAGCGCTGAGCTAAAAATGTCTTTGCTTAATCAAGGAAATGTCCTCAGGGGCTTGACTTTGATATGGAGTAGGATATCGAGGGTTTTTGATTAAAAATATGGGGGGAAAAAATTGGGAAGAATCCACCAACTGATAGCAAATTCAGGCTCTGGTTACAGTAGTTTTACTCCATAAAATAGGACCCTATGATTTTACAGTGCATTTCTCTGGGATGATTGGAATCAGATTGGGTTTTTGTCCCCTGAAATTCGTAGTTACAGAAATGCCAGACATCCATTTTTCCGTACTGAACCAGCTGCAGGGCTCCTTGGAAAACTGACGGAGCAATTGGATGTTGAGTCTTTAAATCCCACGCCTTGGTAGTGAGTTATGCTTAATCTGTGGCAGCTTTTTCTAATGTAAAATTATTCTTTTAAATTTTGTTTTTCTCCCTTGAGTCAAAAAATAAAGGAAGATCTCTGAACTATTCTTCAGAGGAAGCCCCGGAGCTGGAGCTCTTCTGCTCTGGAGCCAGGCTGGGAGAGCTGGGAATGTTCAGCCTGGAAAAGAGGCAGCTCCAGGGAGAGCTCAGAGCCCCTGGCAGGGCCTGAAGGGGCTCCAGGAGAGTTGGAGAGGGACTGGGGACAAGGCATGGAGGGACAGGACACAGGGAATGGCTCCCACTGCCAGAGGTCAGGGATGGATAGGAGATTGGGAAGGAATTATTGGCTGGGAGGGTGAGGAAGCCCTGAAATGGATTTCCCAGAGAAGCTGTGGCTGTGCCTCTCCATCTCTGGAAGTGTCCAAGGCCAGGCTGGAGCACGCTGGGATAGTGGGAGGTGTCCCTGCCATGGCAGGGGTGGAATGGGATGAGGTTTCAGGTCTCTTCCAACCAAAACCATTCAATGATTCCATGACTCTTGTGAAAGTCATCTTGGGAAGCACTGTAATAATTCAGTCTTTCTTTATAAAAAGGTCACCTCTTAATATCTTTAGATCTGATTGAAAAAGGCTTACAAAACTCATTGAATAAAGCTTATTTTGGTCACACTTTTTTCTTTAATTGTGTCCTTATTAAGAAGCGGGAATTGTCTTTTTTTATAAATAATAGTAGCAATTAAAATCTGAAATATCTTATTCATAGTTTTTAACTCCCTCAAAATCCAAAATCCAAATGCTGAGAATTTCAGACTTTCTGTGCTGCCAGGCACTGACCCCCAAGAAAATAAGTTAAGACTCGACAGTTACAGACAGGGATACAAAACAAGTGGATTCAGAAATCCTTTTTGTTCAACCCAGTGGGATCAGGAGGCAAAAGGCAAAACTTCCTCAGGTTACTCTGGAAAAAGGGAGTGTATCCAGATGTTCCTAAAAGAAAACCAGGAATGCACTGAAACAGGGCTAGGCCACATCACAGGAGAGAAATCCAGCTGGGAATTAACCTGGATTTTTCAAAGGAAGTCTATAAAGTTCATGGCTGAAAGTTGGGAGGGTGTGGTGGGGTAAAGGAACTCGACACCGACTGAATTTATTCTCCTTTTTCCTCCTGCACTTCCCAATCCTGGGTTAGAGAGACGGTCCTGACCCAGGTTACAGCCAGGTTTGGAATTCCTGTAATTCCTGTTAATCTGAGTTTATAGGATCTCTTGGAATATGCAGGAAAAAATAGGTAGAAAAGATGAGATTTTGGTGTAGATACTGATCTGTCTGTATGAAAATATTTCAAAATTTTCAGTATTTCAAATACTGAAATATTGCAATACTTCATATGATGATTTTCTTTTTTTGAATATCACAATTTAATGTTCTCACGATGGAGAAAATAAAAGAAATTATGGAATATTACAAAACAAATTATGGAATATTAATTAAGGAATATGAATTATGGATAAAAATATGTTAAAGCTTTTTTAAAATTTTCAATAGTCAATGAAAAATAGTTTTAGAAGTTTGCAGAAATTATTTAATTTCTCCCCCCTTCCTGAGTTTATGTGTCTTGACTTGAAACAGATTGAGAAATTAATGGGAAAAGTCAAAATTCCCAATGTCAGCTTTCTTCCAACAGAATACAGATGCTTATGATTTCATTCTTCAGGAAATGCTTTTTCCCAGTTTGTCTCAAGCTTGGAAAAAAGGCTTTAATGTTTTTTCCTGATCACTTATTTTAGGGAAATTTAATTTTATGTAAATTAGAGGTTTAGAAAATATTTTTTAATAAAAGACAAAATATTTCTCAAAAAAAACCTCAATGAGATTTTTTTCTTGCTTTTAAACACAAACTGACCAAATCCATAAGGTTTGACTTTAATAGGGTTAAAATAATAATAAAATAATTATAAATAACCATAAAATACTTATAAAATAATTTAGAAATACAAATAAAATTTTTTTTTTTTCCAAAACATAAAAAAAAAAAAAAACCTCAATGAGATTTTTTTCTTGCTTTTAAACACAAACTGACCAAATCCATAAGGTTTGACTTTAATAGGGTTAAAATAATAATAAAATAATTATAAATAACCATAAAATACTTATAAAATAATTTAGAAATACAAATAAAATTCTGTTATTAGCAAATCATGAAATAAAACAAAGACCCATGTAAGTATTTTAAAGCACTTTTTTAAATGACCTAAGATAATACACAGAAAATAAAGGCATGGAAATCCAGTTCATGTTTATATCCAGTAAAAAACCTTACAGTGGGATTGATCCAGCAGAACACCCAGGAGATCATGGAATTTGCCAGATTTTGTCCCAAAATTTATGGAAGAACTGACCCACTACAAATCCATCTAAAATTGACCTCCAGATTTCCATGTTCGTGCAGGGGAGCATTACCCCCACTGAGATCCAGGATTAATGTTGCTGTTTTCCAAGCCATTCCTTCCCTGTTTTCCAAGAGAAAATTTGTCGCGTTTCTTTCACTCACAGGGAAACTTTCCGAGAGCACAACAGGTGTTTCGCTGGAACGGGATAAGAGCGAAAACAAAGCCCTCGGCAAAGCTTTCCTCCCACCTGCTCCTCCACAGGCTTCTCCAAGATGTTGGGAAAACATGGAAATTCTCCAAAATCCCCCTGGTGAGGTCTGAGGTCATTCCATGCTTCAGCTGCTCACCCAAGGTGACCTCATAGCCAAGAGCGTGACCGTATTCCCGTTAAATTGATTAATAATGGAGCCATCAAAAGATTCCAGTGCTCCTGCCAGCAAGGAAGGCCTTGGAAGCACGGGTCAGTTCCCCAAGGAATTTTCTTTA
Source organism: Passer montanus (assembly GCF_014805655.1). Taxonomy (NCBI): domain Eukaryota; kingdom Metazoa; phylum Chordata; class Aves; order Passeriformes; family Passeridae; genus Passer; species Passer montanus. The sequence continues at coordinate 1,659,574 of NW_024370926.1, forward strand.
CAAGTTCTTCGTTCCCTGGGTTTTTGGAGATGGTTTTTTTTGGAGAAAAGAAAGGGGGTTTTTTTTGGAGGAGCAGGAGCTTGATGAATCCACTTCCAACTGTCTGGAAAGGATCTGTTGGGAATGTGGGATGAGCTGGAAGAGTCATCCTGGGCTGTGTAACTTGGCCTCTCTTTTCGGATGGATTTTGTGGTTCTATGTAAATTATTGGATTAAATTCATTAATGGATTGATAAATTGATTAATGGCAGAACAATCAAAGGGTTCCAGTGCTCCTGCCAGCAAGGAAGGCCTTGGAAGCACAAGTTAATTCTCCAAGGATTGTTTTTCACATGTTCTTCATTCCCTGTATTCCTGGAAATTGATTTTTTGGAGGAAAGGGCACAAGGAACAGGAAATTGATGAATCTACCTCCAAGTGTCTGGATCTGTGGAATCAGCTGTAGGAGTCTTCCTGGACTGTTTAACTCAGCCTCTCTTTCCAGGCGGTTTTCCTGGTTCTTACAGATAGCTAGGGAAAAAAAATGGGGGAGGGAATTGGGATCATTGAGATTCTTTTCCTTTGCTCTCCTCCATTTTTCAGCTGAAACAAAAAAATGTTCAAGGAATAAAACTTAATGAATCCAAACTGCACAAATTCCAGGTGAGTTTTATGTACAAGCCAGACACTTGTTCTGAGCAAGTAGTTATGGCTGTGACCGGGAGAAAATCACCAAAATTTAAAATTCCCTTAAAAGTTTCTCCTCAGTTTTCCAGGAACAATACTCCAAGTACCACAGTTGTTCTTTTGAACAATTTCTTGGATTTCTGCCCATGAAGGATCTGGCGCAGGAGGTTAATTCATAGAATCCCAGGATGGTTTGGGTTGGAAGGGACCTTCAAGCTTATCCAATCCCCTGCCATGGGCAGGGACACCTCCCACTCTCCCAGGGTGATCCAAGCCCCAATCCAACCTGGCCTTGGCACTGCCAGGGATCCAGGGGCAGCCACAGCTGCTCTGGGAATTCCATCCCAGCCCTTCCCCACCCTCCCAGCCAAGAATTCCTTCCCAATATCCCATCCATCCCTGTCCTCTGGCAGTTTGAAGCCATTCCTCCCTATCCTTGTCAAAGTCCTTCTCCAGTTTTCTTGTAGGTACAGAAAGGCCCCAGAGCCTTTTCCAGGCTGAACAATCCCAACTCTCCCAACTTTTTCCCTTGTGTACTTCTCCCATGAAAACCTCTAAATACAAACGTGAAAACCTGGCTCTCCCTTAAATCCAATGGAGAAAAATTGATGGATCAATTCAGTTTTAAAACTCTGTTTTAATCACATATTAAATCCATTAAATTTATCTTCATTGACCAATTTTCCTTAACCAAGTCAATTGGCTTGGGTATTGTCATCTACAAATAATCAGATTAATCCCATCACTAATTAATTAGAAGATTTTAAAATGTCCTCACTAATTATCACAAAAATGACCACAATAATTTAAATTTGACAAGTCCCATTCTTATTAGGCTTCAATTATGATTAAAACTCAAGCTGATGATTTTTTTTTCTTTGCTGTTTTTAGGGAATGTTTTCCTCTCTGTTTTAGGGAAATGGAGAAGCTTTGTTGCAGTTTTGTGGGGTTTTTTAGCAGCTAAAATAAAATATTTATATTTTAATTTGATTTCCAGTTTTGATCAAAAATGTTCTTTTTTTTTCTCTTTTATTTCCTATTGTTCTCCTTTCCTTTTTTACCGTCAGAAAACTTTTGCTCTGCATTTAAATTTTCTTTTTGTTTGTGCCTTTTTTTTCTTTGTTTTTAATTATTTTAAGAGAGGAGATTGGAGGGACTGAAAAGAAACAACATTTCTCCAAGTTCCAAAATACTTACACAAATTTTTGCTTTTGGTGTTCTGAAGAACTTTTTAAGCCATGGATTATGAAATGTCTTCTGTCTTTGAAGTTATCTAAATGAAAATGAAATTTTATTGTTTATTACCAGAAAACAGTACAAAACAGTACCTGGACACCCAGTCCAAAATATAGAACAGAAAAAGGTCATGGAAATTCCTTTGGGAAATTTTATTTCCTAATAAGTTTTCTGCTGCTCTTTCAAGTGCATTTTTACATGCAGGTTAAGTTTTTTTTCAGGCTATGTTGTTTAAATAAAAATAGGTTTTCCATTCTAAATTAATATCTTCTCCATAAAAGCTTTACTTGTTATTCTCCTGTGGTTTTTTTAATCATTATTTTCCCTTCATAACTTTAGAGATGAAATAACCCCAGACTGACATCCTCCATCAACAAAAACCCAGTCATTTAAAGGAGCAGAGAAAATGAAATCCTTTAAATTACTGACAAAACAGAATGGAAATATTGTAATATTTCCTTTTTGAAGGTAGAAAACTACTTTGAAGTGTCTGAAATTTCAGTGGGATGTGGAAGCATCTGGAGAAGTTCTTCCAATGCTTTGGGGCAAATCTGCTGAAAAAGATTGGAGTGTTGGGAGGTTTTATCACTGCTTTTTACGGGATTTAACCCTTCTTGCTCTACTGAGAAATCCCAGAATTCCAGGATGGGTTGAAAGTGACCAGAGTGGGACAGTTGGTGGCACCTCCCTGCTCCAGCAGAGCTATCCCAGAGCACAGAACACAGGATTACGTCCGGACAGTTCTGGAATATCCCCGGTGAGGGAGATCCCACAGCCTCTCTGGGCTCTGCTCAGGGCTGGGCAATGCCCAGGGCAGAAGTTCTGCCTCCTGTGCTGGAGGAATTCCTGGGATCAGTCCCTGTCCATGGCTCTGGTGCCATCGCTGGGCCCCAGAGTAGAGCCTGGGACTGCTCTGACCTCCCTGCACATGGGGACACACAGGGACACCCAGGGGCAGATAGAGCCATACAGTGAACACTCAGGGACACTCACAGACACCCAGGGACACATGGGGACATCCAGGGACACCCAGGGACACTCAGGGACAGAAAGGGACAACCAAGGACAGACAGGGACACATGGGGACACCCAGGGACACATGGGGATTCTCAGTGAACACCCAGGGGACACCCAGAGACAGACAGGGACACTCAGGGCACTCAGGGACACACAGGGACACCCAGGGATACCCAGAGACACCCAGGGACACCCAGGGCTGGTTCTCCTCTCAGCGGGGGCTCCTCTCCAGGCTGAGCAGCCCCAGCTCCCTCAGCCTTTCCTGGGCACTGAGATGCTGCAGGCCCTTGCTCAGCATCTCCGTGTCCCTCCCGTGCTGTGGAGCCCAGAGCTGGACATGGCACTGTGACCTCAAAACGTTGGGAATTTCCATCTTCAAGCTGGTCCCTGACTTTTGTCCCATCCAGTGACAGATTTGCTCAGGACAGACCTGCAGGGCCTGGGCCTGTGGCCATGATTTGCCAAGGTGGGCACTGCCTGGTTTTCCAGGCATGCCAAGGAATCCATATGCGCTTCCTAGAAGTCTTTCCATCTGGAATTTGAATCGAGGCCGATTGGAACACGAACCAAGCAGAACCTGCTGTTAATTAGGGCTGCCAGAGCTCTTGCCTGCCTTTAATGTTGGGTATTTTTGACGTGATCCATTGGAACAGATGCTGGTGGTTGCTGTGCTTTGCACCACGCCAAGTCTCGGATGCTTTCCAAGGTTCCTTCCAGCACCATGGGGATCAGGGGGTCACCTTTATTCCTGTTGAATGGTTAATAGCCAGTCATGATTCCTGTTATCAGATGGGGAGGCTGATAAGGGGCTGTGAGCAGAAAAAAAGCTGGTTTTCATCACTGGGGTTGTTTAACAAATGTGTTGCAACAGAAGTTTGAGGCCTTCGACATCCAAACCCCAAAGCATTTCGCACTCCTAACCTCTTCCTCCTGCCTCTCCTCTCCTCCAGGAACAGAAGGAGGTAATTTCCAAGGTCAGCATGTCCCCTTTTATTCAGATGCTTCTTTGAAAGAGAAAGAAGGGAAGAGACACATTCGTCTTGACCTGTGAATTCCAAGCTTAAAAGGACTCTGTTGAATAACCCTGCCCTCATTTGAAAGGCTCATTGCTAACATACCTCGAGAACAGCCAGATCTGATAGGGAATATCACTCCGAATTCTTTCATGTAGCTCATTTCCTAATCTCTGTGCTCCATCACTGGAAGGTTAATAGGAAAAACAACAAATGGGAATATTGCTGCAATCAGGCAAAAATCCCAACGCTGTTTACATGGTTACACAGCTTTCATGTGCAGACAGCAAACAGATGGCTCCCTGAGCAGAAAGACACCTAAATTCAGATATTTTTTTCCCTCAGTGGGATATAATTCCCTCTTCTACCTGGTTCAGCAGTGCCTGGAGGCCAGCACTGGGATGAGGGATGTGTCACTCAAGGTGCTACAGGGATTCATGGCAAGAAGCCCCAGAAAATTAATTATTGAAATGAGTCGTGATGTCCCCGTTTGAACAGGACCAAGTGCAAAGTGCATTATGGGGTCAGGATAACCCTGGGATCAATCTAGGCTGGGGATTAAGGGATTGAGAGCAGCCTTGGGAGAAGGACCTGAGGGTGCTGCTGGGTCAGAGCTGGACATTCCCTGACCATGTGCACTGGAATCAGAAATCCAATGTATCCCGTGCTGATACCCCAGCCTGGGCAGCAGGGAATGGGGGAATCCTGCCCCTGTGCTCAGGGGAGGCCCCACCTGCAGAGCTGCCCAGGATCCAGCACGGGAAGGAGCTGAAGCTGCTGCAGAGAGCCCAGAGGAGGCACCAGGTGATCCCAGGGATGGAGCAGCTCTGCTGGGAGGGAAGGCTGGGAGAGCTGGGAATGTTCAGCTGGAGAGGAGAAGCTTTGGGGTGAGCTCATTGTGACCTTCCAGGACCTGAAGCAGCTGCAGGAAATGTGGAAAGACAATTTCCAAGGGTTGGACGGACAGGACACAGGGAATGGCTTCAAACTGCCACAGGGCAGGGATGGAGGTGATATTGGGAAGGAATTCCTGGCTCTGTGAGTGCCCTGGCACAGAGTGCCCAGAGCAGCGGTGCCCTGGCACAGATCCCTGGAAGTGTCCAAGGGCAGGCTGGACAGGGCTTGGATCACCCTGGGATGGTGGAAGGGGTTCTCCAGAGGGACTGCAGCCACCTTGGAATGGGACTGGTGCCACCACCCTGACCCACAGGATTTCAGGTCCTGTTCTGACTCTGTCAGGGTTGTTTTGTATTACTGCATTTATTTTTTTTTAATTTTTTTCCCTAATAAAGACCTGTTATTCCTACTCCCATATCTTTGCCTGAGAGCCCCTTAATTTCAAAAGTATAACAATTTGGAGGGAGGGGGTTTACATTTTCCATTTCAAGGAAGGCTCCTGCCTTCCTTAGCAGACACCTGTCTGTTCAAACCGAGACAGGGAGACAAAGGGCAAAGCAAATCAAAGCTCCTCATACCTCACGCTGAAGGTGAGAATGCAAGACCTGGATAAAGGCCAAAGGGGAGGAAATTCCAAGAGAACGAGATGGGGAAACCCTCGACAGAGAAAATGCTGAGTTACTGCTGCTCACCATATCTCAGGACAAAGGGAAGGATTTTTTTTCCTGATTCTTTCTACTCTTGCTGAGTTTCGGCATTTCTAGCTGACTCGGGATGAAGTTGATTTTTTACGGCCTCACAGCTGCTGGGAGGTTTGAAACAAGACTAAAGTGGGTATAAAATATCCCCAGTGACAGATCTGAGTGAGCACTTTGCCAGGGTATCAATAACAGCATCAAATTATACTCAGAAATGGGAAGGATCTCATCCAACCCCTGTTGAAATCAGAGGAAAAGACTTTCTTGGACTTTGGAGTGGTTCGGTCAGGCCTCAGGCACGGCAATTAAAGCAGACATTGGACAGATTTTGCTGCAGGAATCACCAGAGGGAATTATTAATGCATTGACAGCACCACCCCACATGTGTAACCAAAAACCAGCACAAAACCCCTTAAATATTTGCTCATCTCCATCACTTGGACCAGTCTGGAAAGTCATAGGTTTAAACAGATTTTGGACTATGAAGTTTTGCTCATGTAAATTCATTTCAATATGAGGAGAAAAAACTGGGAACAACAGGAGTTGTTTTTTGTCAATTTTGGATTTATATGTTTGTTTTATCAGTAATTTTGGTCTGATTTCTCCCCATGCTGCAGGATGATGGAGCAGAATCCAGTCCCTGGAGCATGGAGGCAGCCAGGCAGTCCTGACTCCCTCAAAGCTTTGGCTATGGATGGTATTTTTTTTTTTTGTTGCACTCAAAATTCCCTGAAATAACTTTAATTTTCAATACAAGCCAGGGCACTGAGGTTGAAAAGAAGGAGATGAATTGTGGGAAGCTTTAGTCAGGGTTAAGGGTTTAACTTGGACTTTTGAATGGCAATTCTAAAATATGAGAAAATCTCCTTTTTTCCCCTTTTTTAGATTTTTTTTTGCAGGTGAGTCTTGCTTGAGTAAGTCAGAACCATTCAGGTAATTGGTGCCATTCACGTCTGTGTTGAGATATATAAAGATATAAACAGATATAAACAGATGTAAACAGATATATTCAGATCCACACCCACACGTGCCTGGGTGAAATCTCACACCAACATTTTCCCTCTCAAATAAGGCACACTTTCCTCATCTCTTTTCTGTGTGGTTTTCTGTATTTATATCAGCATTAAATGTAATTTATTACATTTGCAGCCTTGACAGTGTGAATACATTGCCATTTATTAGGCGTTGGCAAGGCATTAAAACATGTGGTTCCTAAGAAACATGGGATTTTTCTGGAGCTTTTGTTCTGTTAGATGGAATTACTTCGGGAAAATCTCCAGAGAGAAACCTCTGGCTCGACAACTTCCAGCCACATTCCTGCAAGAGCCCTTGGCATCAGCAGCAGGGGAAGTTTGGGGGTTGCTCTTTTCCTACATCCAAGGGACAGCAGGGAATGAGAGGGAGGGAAACACAGGAAAAAACTGGGACAGAGCTGGGATCTTATCACGCACTGCCTGAATTTTGTAGAATCCCAAGACCATTAAGGTTGGAAAGAACCTCCAAGATCATCAGTCCAACCTTTAATTGAACACCCCCATGTCCACTAAACCATGAATGGCCAATTTGTTCATTTTTTGAACACCCATCCTCTGTTAACATAATCCGTGGGCAATTTATCCCCAAAATTCCCTCCCAGCTGGAGCCTGACTGATGGGAAGGATCCCAGCATGTGACAGCTCCCAGCAGAGGTCAAATGTGGGAGGAAGGAAACCTGGATTTGCTACATCTGTACCAGGAGCAGCTCCAGTCCTCTGAAACAAAATTTTAATCTCCAAACCATGGGAAAGTTTTTGTTGGATGTCTGTCAGTCTCTTGGCCAACCAGCTCATTCCTTTGGATGAATGATGGAAAAACTTGAACAAAACCTGTTCAATCCTGAAAATGCCCAAGGATGGAGATTCTGCTGCTGCGGAATTCTAGGAAGGACACTTGGGAAGGACAAAAATCCTGTCCCAAAGTTGGTAACATTCAGTATGAGAACTTCCAAGTGGCAACAGGTCACAATGAAGAAAAAAACCAACCTTAAAAGCAGATTAGCATTGAATCAATGTCAAATAAAATACTTCCGGTCAGCTCAGTGGATCCAAGTGAAACAATCCTGTTTCAAGGAATGCTGAAATATTTCATTATTTTCCCCCCAAAAAATGCTGAAGGAAAACATTTTGACAGATGCATTTCCATTTAGTGAAAGAAGGAAGAATTAATCTTCTTATCCTAATTTATAATGAAAGCACATAGTGCAATTCCCCCCCAGAATCCAAAAATCCTAAAGTTCTGTGTAAGGAATGAGGGAAGTAGATGAGTAAAGTAGGTCATAACAAATCTTCTGGAATCTGGAAATCTGGAAATGTATTCCATAACTTTGCAAATTTAAATGTGCACACAGTGGCACAAAAATAAACATCTTAGTACCTAAAATGTTGTGAAGGAATTTGATGGATTATATTGACTCAAAATATCCCAACAACGAAGTCAAATCCATACTTCCTTTCCCAAAGATAGCATTTTTAAATGATGGCAAAACCAGAAGAAAATTCTTCCTTAAAGCTCATAAATCCACCCATGGACTGTTCTCCTACTTTAGGTCTGCTGGAATTCCCTGCTGCATCCTGGGAATCCATACCTTCACCTTCATCAGTCTGATTTCTGCCATATTTGCAAGGTCCTGGATGTGATATTTCCTGATATTGATATTTCCTGCCATTGTTTGCTGGTTTTTGTCCCTTTGGAGCAGAACAAGCCTAAAATTCTGGCCTAAAATTCCCTGGGAGCTGTGGAAATCTATGGAGGATTTATGAGAAAATTGATCTACATGAGGCAGAGCCTTCTTTTAACAACAATTAAATGCCTTGGTGGATGGACAAACCCACAGAATTCCTAGACCTCTCCTGAGGAACTGGGGATGTCCTGCCATTTTTTGACTCATTATCTTTAAATTCATTCTGAAAAACTGCCAAAAATGAGAACTTATGGGGCAACAATCACTCATAAAAAGTTGAAATCTAAGTGTGGAACCAGCAATATCCTCTTGATTTCCTTTGTCACCAGGAACTGTAAAAAAGTGCTTCAAGACAGGTTTGAGGGACAAACCAGAGCATCCTCTGGCTGAAAATAGCTGGATTTTAGACCTTTTTTTTTTTTTTTGCAAGTGAGTCTTACTTGAGTAACCCAGAACCATTAAAGTAATTGGTACCATTCACTTCCATATTGTGATATCTAAAGATATATTCAGATATATGCAGATATAAACAGATATATTCAGATACATACCTACATGTCCCCTGGTGTGGCCAGCATGCTTCTGCCAGACTAAACTGAGGGCTGTGTAGGAAAAAATAGACAAAAAAATTGGTTCTGGTTATGAGGAGTCCATAGAGCATCCGGGGCTTGGCTTCCTGCTCCTCAGATCCAACAGGGAATTCCCGGAGGTGAAGAAGGAACTGAGATGGGAGTGGTTGATCTGCCTCAATGATGCCTTGAGACGGCTGCCCTAGAACAGAGGCTGGACAGAGCTAAAGAATAAAGCAGGGATTTATTCAAAGGATCTCCTCCATGGATCCACCTTGGGCAGCACCAGAGCCCAGCCAGGGCTGCACCCAAGATGAACCCAAATGGTCCCAAAATGCACGAGCGCTGCCGGGGTCTCTCCCTGGGCTCAGCTCTGCTCCATGTGCACATTGCAGTTCAGTGTCCAATCCCAGCTGCAGCCCCTGCAGTCCCATCCTGCTTGTTTTTCTCTCTGCAGCCCACGGGGTTTGTGCTCTTGGGCTGAGATTTGGATCATTTGTCCTTGGTGCCCAGCTGGAGCAGGAATTGTTTTGTCTCCCTGCTTTGTGCAGAAGATGGGGACAGACTTTTTAACCAGGGCCTGCTCTGACAGGACAAGGAGTGATGGTTTTTAATTAAGGGAGGGTTGTCTCAGAATAGTGATAAGAATAATGTTTTGTGACAACGGTGGAGAAACACTGGCACAGGTTGCCCAGACGGGTGGTAGATGTCTCATCCTTGGAAATACTCAAGGCCTGCTTGGAGAGGGCTTGCAGCAACCTGATCCAGTTGCTCATTGCAGGGATAGGGCAGCCCCGGCTTCTCTGTGCCAGGGCCTCACCACCCTCACAGGGAAAAATTCCTTCCTAAAATACAGTCTAAACATGATCTCTGCCAGCTTAAAGCCATCCCATTGTGCTGTCACTCCAGTTTCAGTCCTCTCCAACTTCCCTGTAGGTCCTGGAAGGTCTGAGATCTCCACACAATCTTTTCTTCTCCAGGTGGAACAGCCCCAGCTCCCCCAGGATGGCTCCATAGGGAAGGTTCTCTACTCCATGGCCTCCTCTGGACTTGCTCCAGCAGTTCCACATCCTTTTCATGTCACAGGCACCAGAACTGTCCAAAATATTCCAGGATTTGGCTGGTCAGGGACAATAGGGATTTCACAAGCACAGAACCCAGTGTGTCTCCTGTTTTAGCAGTGCCTGTAGGTCACCAGGCCTCGTTCCTGGGCCTTCCAGGAAAAAGGGATAAGCAGAAGGCACACAACAATTGCTGGAAACAGAAGGAAAAGTCCTCCCCTCTGGGCTGTCCTGTTTGAGGAATGATGTTTTTATCCAATGATGTTCACTAGGAGGGACCTAAGATCACAATCCAATAAATTTAAGGAATTAAACACTCAAGCCTGAAAGAACTCGCCCTCAGGCAGAGTTATAAAACAAAGCCTAGACACACACACACACACACACACATAGAAGCTTTATTTTTTATTTTCCAGGATAAAGAGCCAGTCATGGAGCCGTGTCTCCAGCTGCCGTGGTTCCAGAGGGAAGAGCCAAAAAGGCCTGGAAAGCAGATTTATCTCGTGTTACTGACGGTGGGTTGGCCTGGCTGAAGGAAGCTTTAGTTCCCCATTAGCACAAGGGATGGCTGCAGGAATGTGGCCTCCCTCTGTGCTGCTCTGACTGTTTTCCATGGGAAAACTGAGGGAAAGGTATTCCAGTCCCATGGTGGTCGTTGTTTCAGCTCAGATCAGGTACAGCAGGTACAGCCTGGATGTGGAAACGCTGCACCAGGGCTTTACCAGCCATCCATTCCTCTGGCTCTGCTCACAATTCCTTACAAAACATTTTGGAACTCTGGACAGGTCATTTTGGGCTCTTCAGGCATCTTGCAGAGCTCTGGAGAGGTGAGATGTTCTTATGTAAATCTTATCACCTACCTGGTTTGATGGGTATCCACATAGCCATGGAACAACTGAGCCGGTCCCATTCATCCATGGCTCTCTTCTTAGAAATTGCTTTAATTTTATGAAATAAAAAATAATCTGAATTTTGAATGAATTTTGGCTTTGGAGAAGCACAATCTGTTGTTCAGAACAGACAAAGCTGTTTCTAGTTAAAAGTGGAAATGTTTTCCTGCGAGTGTCTTCTCCAAAGTCTCTCATTTGATTTTAATATTGAACAGAAATAAAAACAAGTTCAGGGGCTGTTGTAGGTCTGGTCATGTGAGAATCAATGACAATGAGGTGCTTGAATTCAGCATAAAATGAGGGTAGGGTGAAGTGGATTGGCTCCAAGCAAAATCCATTAGCACTGTAACCTGTTTGGGACCATTGCCAGAGGATTCTGCATGGAATTCTCCAAGAAAACCCAAAGCACGGAGGGATCACATCCCTGGGCTTCTGACAAGAAATAGGTTTGGGGGAAATCCTAAAATGCACTTGATTTAATATAAAGCTGGCTCCATCCCATTTGGAACAGGAAAAAATCCCAAGTACGTGGGTGATTGCTCCGTGTGCTGCTCAAAGCCCTGGTATTCAGGGATACTCTGGAAAAAGGCAGAGATTGGTCAAAAACAAGCAGGCAGAGCCAAACAATCCTTGTTAAGGGACATGAGGAAAGGAAAAATCAGAATTGTTATTGCTGGCAAGAGGCTTAATCAGGCCTGAATGATGAAACAGATGAAGTTGGGTTTCCTAGAGCACAAGATCTCCCTCAAGGTTAAATTCTGGTGTGTCTACTAAGGTTTGGATTCAAGGAAAGCTGAAATTAGGGATTTTTTATGATCTCCTGACTCTGTACACCACTAAGTGCTTAATATGGGCAAATACAAGTTTTATTTTGGTGCAAGACTGACAGATTCTCTTTCCCAACCACACTTTTCCTTCACAACTGTGGAAAACTGGAAGTTAAACTGTTAAACTTGACAGTAGTTGAACAAAGGATTCAAAAATATTGCTAGAAGAAGAATTCATAATCACTGTAGACTGCATGGACTTGGCAAAATTCATACAAATTCCTCAAGATTCCTTGGATAACATTTCCGTAATTATGAAGTCCTGTAGTTCCAGCTTTATGCCATCCATTCTTCCTTGCAAAAGGGGATTGTTATTCAAAAGCTCTTTCTTGCACAGGGGATTTTAATTTCAAAACTTTTCCTTACATAGGGGATTTTGTTTCCAAAACTTTTCCTTGCACAGGGGATTTTGTTTCCAAAACTCTTCCTTGCACAGGGGATTTTGATTCCAAAATCTTTCCTTGCCCACCTGGCAACAAGAAGCCAAAACAGCCAATATCCATGAGGTTGGAGCAGTCTGTTACTTCCCCAGGAAAATCATCCCAGGGGTGTTTGGCAGGTTTGATTCTACCAGACAGCACCAGGAGTGCTCAGGCTGAGCTGAGAATTGGCACTGGGATAATCCCTTCATCCTAAGAATTCTTCCAACATTTGTCTTGTGGTGTGGTCACGGTAGCAGAGCTCAGGGGTCTCCTGAGGGTTCTCCAGCAGTTCCTTGAACGAGGCCAGCACTGACAAATCCGACTGTAAACCATTCCTACACTCCATATATCCTTTTAAAGACAGACACACATCATCAAAAATGCTCCAGCCTCTGCAAAGGAGCTCTGGAGCAGGTGCAAGAGCTTCATCTGGAATAACAATCCCAGGGAAAGGCTTTAGCACAGGAATATTTTCCACAAGCAGATTCCCATTTCCTGATGCAGCTTGCTGGACATGGGATTTGACAGCTGAGTTTTGCAGGGGCACTTCCCCCATAAAGCACCTCTGTGCTTTGAATGTTTCTTGGCAGAATTTGTATTCCAGATGTGACTTCAGGTACTTAGACCCAGACCAGGCTGGGCTATGGTGCTGAGAAACATCTGCACAAGGAGTTTTGACGAGGAAAAAGTGCTTCCAGCTCCAGGATTAATGTTTTATCCTGTCTTATCCTGTGCTCTGACTCTTTCATGTTAATAACCATTTTAATGTGCCTTTCTGGTGGAATAACCAGGCCATTAAGGGATGAAAGGATTTAGAGTTATTATCATTAGCCTGGAACTCTGGCAGAAGGAAAGATGAGACTTTCTTTGACGGTATTTTGGAGCTGATTGAAATTCAGAGTGTTCCTGGGAGTTGCTGCCTTGGAGATTCCCTGTCCTGTCTAGATTTTGGTGCTTTAACGCAGGATCAAATATTCCTTACACCTCTCAGAAGGCAGTTACAGGATAAACAGAGGCTGGCACTGATGGCTAGCCTGGAGCTACACCCAGAATATTCCCCAGAGGATGCAAAAAAGATTAAACAGCACTTTAAATTGGTCCTGAAGTAGTCCCAGTTTGGTCACTTTGAAGTTTGACTCCAGGGCATAAATGCAGATGGACAGTCCAGCAAATTCTGGGATCCCTCCCATGGTTTGAGACATTTTTTCCATCAATACTTCCCTGCACAGGTAAAATTTGCAGTTGTGTTAAAATAGTTCCTTCTTGAATGAAGACACAAGAAAACAAATTGCATCAAAGTATTTGGGAATTATTTGTTCATCTGTTCACAAGCCATTCCCGGTTTCTTCTGCAAGTGTGCTGAGGTAGCAGATTTTAAGGAAGGCTCTAGAGCTCAGGAGCAGGAAAAAGACAGTGAAATTCTCTGTGCTGGTTCTCCACCTCTTCTGGTTTATGGTTCTCTCCAGGTTTCTACATGGACTAAACTCCCCTCATTCTTTGGTGGACCTAAAAATATTTTTGAGGCTTTTTCTATTTGTTCCTTGAGTTTTCCAGATCAGAGCCCATCACAGGTCGACAATCCCAGCTTTGGAGAGGTTAAAAGATTCCTCTTGACTTTGATCCGAAGCTTTTTGTATCAAAGTCAAGAGGAACTGATTCCTTCTCTGATTCAGGGAGGGCTTTGGATCAGCCCTCAGCGGCTCTGTAGCTGTCACCATTCCACATCCCCGCTTTCCCTCTTCTCTCCTCTTTGTTTTTCCCTCTTTCCATCCTGGCAGATGTTTTCCAGCATTTTGCTTCATTGAGAGCCAGAGCCAAGCTCTGCTGGTCCTGCACTGATGAATTCCAGTGGGGGTGGCACCTACGGACACTCCCCAGTGGAGAAGAAAGCCTCTTCCTTCTCACTCTCTTGCTTCCTCTGTGTTTTGGGTTGGAAATGCAGGATGTGCCTGGGGTTGTGTATTCGATTTCCCATCTGTCAGAGGTGGGGCATTTATTCTCTGTGCTTGGGGCAGTTTTCTTTATCTCTCCCACAGCCAATCCTCCCTCCAGGAGATCTCTGGTGGCTGGAGGGAGGGGGTTTGCATTTTCCATTTCGAGGGAGGCTTCTGCCTTCCTTAGCAGACACCTGTCTGTTCAAACCAAGACACCCTGGGTTCCCAACCCCATAAATACCAAAAGAGAAACCAGACAAACCCTAAAGCAGGAAGAGAGAAACTCTGTTTTATCCGTATCAGATTATCTCAGTGAACCTCCCTGGCAATGAAATGAAGGATGTGCTCTTTTTGGGTGGGCACCTCCTTTGGGTGCCTCGTTATTCTTCCTACTTATTAATTCCCTAATTAGAGCTCATTTGGCAGTGATTTTGCCTCTCAGCTACCCATGTTCTGTTTCTGGGTGGGATTTCTTAGCCTGATCCCAAGGATCTGAGCTACTCCAGGTCTTCTGGGACCATTAAATGTGCTGTGAAAGAACAATTCTGGATACACCAATAAAATCATGGGTATATTACTCAAGCTATGTATTTATTGCTCAAGCTATTACAATAACTTTCCACCAGCATTTTATATCTTATTTCTTATCCATGTCCCCTCCACCCAAGACTGAACAGTTTTCTTGAAGGGAATTTTTATTTCAAAATTAAATCCTCTATTTCAGTAAAGTAACTATTTTTTTTCCTTAATTCTTCCTTGTTTTTCACTTCAATTTTCCTCACAGACAAATTCCAAGAAATTTTCTAAGCACCACTTGCCTCTGGATGGTCACTTGAAAGGGAACCTGGAAAAATTGCAAAATAAAAGTTGATTTTTGGAAAAAAAAGATGTTTTATTTATTGAATCATCCAAATTCTTTTATCTCAAAAAATTTGCATTTTGTTTGCACATTTTTTAGGGTTTTAACAGAGGAATTCCCATGTATCTGATCCAGTGGAGTGGATTTATTCTTCCTGCAGAATAGCCATGATCTGCTTTTCATTTTGTTAAAGATCCAATGTTTTCCCTCAGTCTGGGAAAGATATTTCTGGAATCATCCCTCCTGATCTCAGTTTATCTTTCATGGTGCAATGTCCTGGTGCTTTCCAATATTTCAGGTTAAGGCATGATCAGAACAGCAGAGAGACCTTCACCACAGGCCCTCCCTCACTTCTGAGTCACAGCTAGAACTGAAAAAAGCTGAAATACCAAAGGAATACAAAGGAAATTTGGGATAAAAATACTGGGCCCCCAGCCCAGGACAACTTAACCCAGTTCTACCGACCAGGATTAAATCCCATATCCAGTCACAAACTCTCTTCTCTAGGCCAGGATTAAATCCCATATCCAGTCACAAACTCATTTCTCTAGACCAGGATTAAATCCCATATCCAGTCACAAACTCATTTCTCTAGACCAGGATTAAATCCCATATCCATTCACTGTTTATATCTGATTGATGCTAAGCAGGAACAGTAGTTTAAATTCTGTGATAAAAAGTTCAATTTTTTTTCACTTAAAAATGCAGTTAAATAAATTTCTATAGGTTTTGGAGTTTTTTGTTGTATGAACATTATTTTTGTCAGGGTTTAAAGGGTTTAAATGATCATAGAATCATGGAATGGGTTTGGTTGGAAGGCATCTTATGGATCATCCAGTTTCACCCCCTTCCACCATGCCAGGCTGCTCTAAGTGTCCATCCTGGCCTTCGACACTTCCAGGGATCCAGGGGCAGCCACAACTTCTCTGGGCAACCTTTTAAAAATTGCATTTAAACCCTTAATAAAACAGATTTAATAATTTCATTTTTTAATTTAATTTCTTCCCTTTTTTATTACAAGAGGGTTAAAAAAGGCAATAAATTTTAAAATACCCCCAACTTCACACCAAAACAATTTACTTTTTATACTTTCATATATTTAAAAATCTGAAAGAAGTAAATTTCTTATTAGTTTAAAAGTGTTAATTTGTGGGAGGCCTCTGTCAGAACAGGTCCACTGCTCTCAAAGAGTCTCAGGCACCTTCTCTTGAGAGAATCTTTCTGTGATTTCCGTGGATTTTAGCTCAAACCTTATGGATTGCACCCAAAGTCTGTTGGAATCCTAGAAAGAATCCGATGGACTTTGATGGATCACAACTTCCATGAATGACAAAACCTCTTCCAGATGAAAATTTCACCTCAGCTCTGCCTGAGTATCCAAACTGGGAAAACTGCTGGAATGTTACTTGAGGGAAATCAAGTAAGAAAAGAAATTAGCAAGCCTCAGTCCAAATTAAAATTCCCTTTGGAAAACAACAAATAAACTTTGCCATCTGGGACTGTCTCGTTTTCCACAACATTTTTATTAAAAGCAGCCGGGTGCTTCCCCTGCCTTGGACTGGTTTAAGGAAGGAGAAGATGTTTATTCAAGGAGAAGATGTTTATTTAAGGTTCCTAATTTGTTTAGAGCAGGCAAATGAAATCCCTGGTTGTGCTTGAGTTCTGAGCTCCTTTAAAGAATTGCTCTGTTTAAAGGAGTTTTTGACGTGGATCCATCCAAGTGTGTCTCAAAATGGGAATCATATGCCCGGAAAAACCAGAGCTTGGCACTTCCCCACGCTGGGATTTGGAAGCACAGGGCTGAAACTCTCCAAACTAAAAGAAAAATGGGGGGGGGTAAAAGAGGTTTTGCAGTGTTTTCAACGAAATTCTTCACTTGGTTGGCTATTAATGCCATAAAAAACCACCAATTAGCTGATATATGTGTTAATCACGGGTGTTAATCATTTTTAGCCACTTGAAGGATCAGAAGAGGAAACCAACTGTTAATTTTAGGTAAGAGAGGCCAAGGAAAACCTGTAAAAAGCAAAGAATTGGCCAAAGTCACTAGTGTCACTTCTATTCCTAGAGAAAAGCAGGAATAATTCCTTGGCTTTTCCCCCAAATAGCTGCAGGCACCAGGGTCCAGCTGTGGACATTCCTGAAAATTCCCAACATCATCCCTGCTCCTTTAGGTGTTTCCCTTGATGCCTTGAGAAGGCTGACCTGGAGCAGAGGCTGCACAGAGCTAAAGAATAAAGCAGGGATTTATTCAAAGGATCTCCTCCATGGATCCACCTTGGGCAGCACCAGAGCCCAGCCAGGGCTGCACCCAAGATGAACCCAAATGGTCCCAAAATGCACGAGCGCTGCCGGGGTCTCTCCCTGGGCTCAGCTCTGCTCCATGTGCACATTGCAGTTCAGTGTCCAATCCCAGCTGCAGCCCCTGCAGTCCCATCCTGCTTGTTTTTCTCTCTGCAGCCCACGGGGTTTGTGCTCTTGGGCTGAGATTTGGATCATTTGTCCTTGGTGCCCAGCTGGAGCAGGAATTGTTTTGTGTCCCTGCTCTGTGCAGAGAGCTCACCATGCCCTGATGTGAAGCTCAGACCCACACACTAAAGCAGCACAGAATCTGAAAATGTAAAAGCTGAAACCTGAGGCATCACCATGGCTCAGTCTGTGCTCTGTGGGATTTACAGTTTCCCAGATCCCTGAGCCAGGTGCTCTGGTGGGATCCATCCCCCTGGGATTGATTTGGGGAGCACAGCAACAATCCTGATGGATTCACCACTCCACTCTGAGGAAATGCTGGAATGACCCAAATTAACGAGGATGCACGGAGAAACATGGTCCTTTATAAAGAATTCTAATCAGCTGCTAAATGTGCAGAATTCCCAGGGATGGAATAACTCTCCTGTGGGATCCATCTTCCGCCTCTAGAATGATTCCTTCTTCAACTTCTCCTGTCAACCTTCCTTTCTACATCTGACCAGCCTCATGATTTAGCTGCTCTTAAAATTTTTTTTCCAAGTTCTGTCACCACCCTAAATGACTATTCCATGGGGATTTCCAGTCATCCCTGCTTCCCAAGAAAACAGCAAGTTTCCTACAGGTTTCTGATGGGAATATTCTGTGCTTTAAATAACTTTTTTTGGTGAAGCTCCTCCCTTCCTCACCCATTTCTTTTTATTCAACTAATTTGAATCATCCCTAAGTTTTCCAAGATTTTATAGACCAGATTCCTCTAAACACCCAGTTCTCAGTTACATAAGTGGAAAGTTAAAATATCCCAGGAATATGAGTGGGGTTATATCAGATTTTCTCTGGATGTGAGGGTGGGTTTTGGTTTCAGCAAGGTCAGTTCTCAATTTTATTGCTTTATTTTGCAGTGAAGTTTTTTAAGCAGATTTTTTCCCTTTTAACCTCATTTATTCCTTTTCTCTTCTGAGTATTTCCTTGTCATTTGGCTTAAATTTCATCAAATTAATTTAGAAAAAAATAAAGCCATTTCTTAGTTCTTAGAGCTGAAGACAACCTCTTTTATTTTTCCAAAATGAGGATAAAGCATTTTCATCAACTATTTTCCTTCATGCTTTATGCATTTTTGGTCAAAAATCAAAAAACTATTGTATTTATTATAAGCCCATCACCCTCATTCAGAGTTCAAAGGCAAATCAATATGAGAATCAATATGATTTTCTAAGTAGTGACCCCAAAACTTGGCAAATATTTTCTCCCACACCTTCTGTGTCTTCAGTGTTATAACAGAAGAGATCTTTGTTCTTCCCCATTCCCAATCTCTCCTTAATTCTTTATTTGATTATTCCATAATCCAAGACTAAAGGAGAGGTCGTTAGTTTATTGTTTTGGGAAATTTTTTTGCTTGTGCAGTAACTTCCTTGAGCAGCCATCTCCCTTTCCCCAAATATCTTTTCTTTTCTTTTCTTTTCTTTTCTTTTCTTTTCTTTTCTTTTCTTTTCTTTTCTTTTCTTTTTTTTTCATGTTGAAACCCAGTGACTTTAAATGACACTGGGAAGCTGTTCTGGCTTCAAGCCTGGACTCTGAAGCTGTAATTCCTTCCTGGATTAATCCACTTTCTGGGAGTATTTAACTTGCCTAATTATCATTGATTTAATCACTGTAGAGTCTCTTGCTGCAAACCAACATGAATCTTCTGTGGGCTCTGTGTGGTTTCTCCTTGTGGGGATATCCAGGATGGCCAAAGGATGGGATCCAATGGGATCAGAGGCCTTTGGATCACTCTGTGCCTTGGTCTTTATGACACAGAGACATTTCAGCCCCACTACCCCGAATACAGATCTGCACCTCCCACAGGGGCTCACACAACCCCTCTCCTTCCCTTTCACATCCTTCAGAACATTGAAATCCAAATGATTTTTAGGTGCTCCCTCAGAATGGAAGGGTGGTCATGAGACCCCAAGTCATCTCTCGGCCCTGTGAGAAGCCTCGGGTGCCATTGGGGATCTCAGGCCAGGGAATTATGGAATTTTGGAATGGGTTGGGTTGGAAGAGACCTTAAAGATCACCCAGTGCCACTCCCCGGATGGGCAGGGACACCTTCCACTGTTCCATTGCTCCAAACCCCAATGTCCAACCTGGCCTTGGACACTCCCAGGGATCCAGGGGCAGCCACAGCTGCTCTGGACACCCTGTGCCAGGCCCTCCCCTCCTTCCCAGAGAAGAATTTCTTCCCACTATCCCATCAAACCCTGCCCTCTGGAAGTTTAAACCCAAATTCCATGGAATATCAGGGTACGGCTCAGCTGATCCTTCACTAGTGGAGCTGGAAAAATGATGAATCTGATCCATCACTCCATTAAAGTGGGATTCTCCTCACCTAACTTTCTGTCTCTAATTAAAACTGGAGGAACAGGCTGACAATTAGCCCTACAAAGAGTAATTTCAGTTTTTTTATATAATTACATTAATAACTGTCTTCTGGAGGTCATTGGGAGTCACCTGTAGGGGATATTTCACTTCCCAGTGGCTAAGCTGAGGTGGGAAAGATTTCACTCCCCAGCTACTTTGGAAGCCCCACCCTGAAATTCCTGGATATAACTTTCCTCATCTTGCAGTGTGATTCTGCTGAGTTCCACCCTTTCAGCTCAGGGGTGGTTTCACCCTTCGTTAATTTGAAGGAAATAGAAGGAAAAGTTGCCTTTCTGATTATTTATTTTCAATTTTCTACCACTCAACCCCCTGAATTTCAACAACCCCTCTGCTACAATAAGCAAACAGCAGGCAGAAATACAGATTTATGGCAGAAATACACTTGGCCGGATCCCTTTTCCCTGAATATTCCCAAAAGCTGCGTGGTTCCTCCACTCCTCCAACCTCAATGTACATAACAAATTCCTTTTGTTTGTTTTTTGTCACTTCCAGGCTGAAAGTCCATAACTAACAGCAAATGGTGGTTTGTTTTCCATGCCATGGTTGTATTATTTATGTCCTGGCTGGGTTTATAACTTTCACTCCCTCCCCATTTCTCGAAGAAAGGCCTCTGATGGCCATTAATTTGATGATGTATCTGGAAGGAACGTGCCAGCACTTGTCTCCCAATAAATTGGAATGGATGGGAATGGGTTTGGGCCATTGCCAGATAATTGGGTTTGTGGGTTTTGCTACTCGGGCTGATTTGGATAGAAGAGCTGCATTCAACATCTGTGTAAAACCAGAGCAAGAAAGGCAGGGCAGAAAAGCAGAGGGGGAATAAACAGCCACCTTTTCACCAAAAAAAGGAGAGATTTTTGCTGCCCTCCATCATTAATCAACCAAGTCCTGTCTCTGTGAATTGACATTTTACAGGTCCGTGGGTGACACTGGAGGTGGAGGTTGAGAGGGTGGAAAAGGCCAGGTTGGATGGGGCTTGGAGCAAAGCAAGGAACTGATTGGGTGGTAAGAGCCCTCCTGCCATCCCTGGAAGTGTTCAAGGCCAGGCTGGATGGAGCTTGGAGCAGCCTGGGACAGTGGAAATTGTCCCTGCCCATGGCAGGGGGTGGCACTGGATCATCTCTGAGGTCCCTTCCGACCTAAACAACCCCTTGATTCCAGCTGGATCTCCATTCACTCCTTCTGTGGTCATGAAACATATCTGGAAGGTGAAACCACCTCACCTGTCTCCAATGTGAAGGAGTAAATGATATTTAATGTATAATTACTTTAACTTGGTATGGAGGGATTTTACACAATGAAGCTAAGCATGGAATGATGGAATATTTTTATTACAATAATTAGTGTACTTTGGGGGAAAAAAATGACTTTTCAGGCACAGAAGCACTTTTTGAATGATAGGCAATGATAGGAGAAGGGGGAAAAGTTTTAAACTAAAAGAAGAGATTGGATTAGATTTCTGAAGGAAAGTCTTCTCTGGGAGGGTGTGAGGCGTCCAGAGAGGCTGTGCCTGGCCCTGGATCCCTGGAAGTGTCCAAGGCCAGGTTGGATGGGATTTGGAGCACCCTGGGACAGTGGAAGGTGTCCCTGCCCTTTCAGATCCTTCCAACCCAACTAATTTTGGGATTCTTCCAAACCTAAAGTAGATATTTTCTCCTCCCTTCCAGCTGCTGGGTTATGACAAGGGAGGTGAGGAAGAGAAGCCAAACCATGCCCTGGTGAGTTCAGTGTCTCTGACAAAGGAGTTGGGCTGGGTTGGGTTTTATTCCTGGTTTTATATAAAATATTTATAGACTGCAGGCTCAGGGGGGCCATAACTGATGTGCAAAAGGAGGCAAACCCAAGCCAAGAGTGAGCAGTGGACCTAAATAACCATCCAGAGCTTAGAGACAGGGAGAGGCTTCCTCTGATATCCATGGTGGGAAAATCCTTCGGGATATTGAGGCCACACTTAATTGGCCGACAAGGGAATTAATAACAAGTCCCTGCCTGCAGGAATCTCAAGATTTATTCCAGAGTGTGGGGTATTTTTTCCTTTACAAGACACAAAATGAGCTGTGTGTTGGAGTGTTTGTAATAAGGAAAGAGAGGGTGGAATTCATTCTAGGATGTGGGATCATTCCCAGTGTTTATCAGATGGCTCATGGAACAGGATGATTTCATTGTCTGGAGTAACCAATATTCCTGTTTCCAAGCAGAAACAGGCAAAAACACTTAGAGATGGAGAATTCTCTTCAGAACTCATGGAAATAGTTCTTAAAATTCAGTAAGATTCGGCTCAGCACCTTCATCCTCAGTTTTTTTCCTTCTTACAGAGGTAGGAATTGGATATCCATTGGGATATCTCACCAGACAACACAAACTCAAAGGCAGGAATCACCTGCCAAGGAAGAAAACAATCCCTCACATAATTTACTGCGCACACAAGAGAATGGAACCATGTAAAAATGTTTAAATACACAAAATTAAAGTTGAACACAAAGAAAAAGAAATGTCACTGTCATCATTTAAAAGCCAATTCTTTTTTTACCTGGATATGATGGCTCCTTGTCACGATTTCCCTTGAATTATTTTGGGGTTAAACCAATGAATATTTTCCTTTTCCTTTTCCTTTTCTTTTTCCTTTTCCTTTCCTTCTTACTCTTGCTCTTGCTTTTGCTCTTCCTCTTCCCCTCCTCCTCTTCCTCCTCTTCCTCTTCCTCCTCCTCCTCTTCCTCCTTCTTCTTCTTCTTCTTCTTCTTCTTCTTCTTCTTCTTCTTCTCCCTTCTTCTTCTTCTTTTCTTCTTCTTCTTCTTTCTTTTTTTCCTTTTTCTCTTTTTTTATTTCCTTTATCTTCTTTTCTAAAACAATCCACTTCCCTCTGTCTCAAGGCATGAAGGTCCCTTGTGAAAGAAAAGCAGGAGGATCCTCTTCAAAACCTTCTCCTGTTTCCGGTTTTTCCATGTTCTTAAGCAAATCCTCGCAGAGCAGATTTTCCAAAAGGAGTAATCTAAACCCCGTCTTAATTAGAAAGACACTATAGTGGCTAAGAACTGTTCTTTCTGTACCAAATCCTAAAACTTAAAGCGCTTTCTCCTTCAAAAATCATCTCGGTGGGATCTTCATCCTCAAGTCCAAGACCACTTCCATGAGAATTGAGAACCTGAATAGAACAGAAAATCCAGAGTGTGTAAAAATAGAAGATAACATTTTCCCCATGTTTTATTCTGTTAAAATGAGATATTAAAGAGTGGAGTGAGGGATTGTATATAAAAAAAACCCCATTTTGGGAAGACAATTCATGGAAGGGTTTTCCTCCACCAGTACCAACAGAGGGGTCTGAGTGTGTTCAGAACCAGCTTGAACACAAACCCTGAGAGGAAGCCCTGAGGGAGCTGGGGGTGCTCAGCCTGGAGAAAAGGAGACTCAGGGCTGCCCTCATCACCCTGCACAGCTCCTGAAAGGTGCCTGTGCTCAGCTGGGGCTGGGCTCTGTCTGCAGCAGCACTGACACAACCAGAGCACACAGCCTCCAGCTGCACCCAGGGAAATACAGGCTGGAGATCAGGAAAAAGTTTTTCACAGAAAGAGTGATAAAGTTCTGGAATGGCTGCCCGGGGAGGTGGTGCAGTCCCCATCCCTGGGTGTGTTTAACAAAGCCTGGATGTGGCACTGGGTGCCAGGGCTGAGTTGAGGTGTTGAGGCTGGGTTGGACTCCATGACCTTGAAGGTCTCTTCCAAGCTGGCCATTCTGGGAATTCCGTTAAAATAATTCCCTAAGCAAGAACACAAGAGGGACAAGGTTTAAGACTTGCCTGGGAATGAGGAGAAGTTTTTCCCATGGCATTTTCAATTCCTCAAGTGCACAAAGTTCATGGATTTGTTAGAACTGATGCTGAGCTCAACAGCCCAGGAATGACATCACCCCTGAACCCCACCCAGCGCTGGGGGAGCGGAAAGTCGGATAAATCCCACTGGACACAGCTCCTTAGGAAACCAAGCCATCTGCCAGCCCCTTTCCTTGGGGCTGCTGTTATCTTGGACACTCTCCTTCCTGGCTGGAGAGCGCCAGGAAGCGTTTAGTGAGTGGGTAATAATAGTTTCATGTTAATAGGAAATGGCAGCCTTGGAAGTGGCCAGACGAACTCAAACGGGACCCCACAGCTCTCGGAGCATGTGTGGGAATCCCACAAAGCTTTGAAGTGCATCCAAAGCACACAGCCCCTTTAATTCCCCTGTAATTGCCAGTGTCAATAGTCAGCGGGGATCCTTGGGTCATTTATTGTTTTAATCTGGGAGCAATAGTGTCTGACAGGGAGGGACTCGGTGGCAGCCAGGGGGGAGAGGGAGCAGAGCCCGGCTGGGAGCTGGGGGAAAATCCCTTTGTGTGCCGGGAGGGCAGGAACACAATGTGACTCCAAGGACACCCGCAGGACACAGGGAAACAGCACCAAGGCTCATTTTGGGTTGTCTGCAGAGCTCATCCTGCTCCTTCCCTGGTGGTTTGCCAAAACCCTGGTGGTGGAGCCAGAGGGGAAGGAGCTCTTGGCTTGCAAAGGAGACAGTGCCTCTTTTTGTTCTGCTCCTCTTTGCTCCGGTGAAATCCCGCTGAGATTCCCCCATGGATGTTCTAAAGCTGCCATTTCCTATTAGAGAGACACTATTTTTACTCTCTACTAAAGCTGGCCCAGGGAGGTGAGTAGGACTTCAAGTAGTCTTTGATTATCAGAAAAGTTACAAAATTCTTAGAGTTCCTTTGAGAAGTAAAGTACCAATTTCCACACAGAGCAAATATTCCAGCTCTGAGCTGCTTGGCTCCTGGCTCCTGACATGCATTTGGGACCCTTTTTGCCTTCCAAAGACTGACTTGCCATTTTCTCCAGCAAACACTGACAGAAAAGAAGCTGAAACTTTCTTTAAAAAGTGGGAACTCTTTGGGTTTGCAGCATGACTTTCCAGGGGGTTTCCATGCCTGAAGGTCACTGAGGCTGGGAAGATGCTCAGCTGATTTTTGTAAATACTGAGCTTTACCTTGTCCATTTTAAACTTTTCTAATAATTTTGAGGAGTAGAAGGATCATTTTTTGTCAAAAAAAACAAAAAAAAAACAAAAAAAAAACCCCAAAAAACCCCAAAACAAACAAACAAACAAAAATAAACCAAAAAACAACCAAAAAAAACCCAGAAACTAAACCAAAAAAGGGAGGGGGAATGTATGTGTCTTATGAGTACTTGGGAAATATGGAATAGCTTTTGTTGAGAGGGACCACATCCAGTGCCAAGGACAGGCAGGGACACCTTCCACTCTCCCATGGTGCTCCAAGCCCTGTCCAGCCTGGCCTTGGACTCTTCCAGGGATCCAGTGGCAGCCACAGCTTCTCTGGGCACCCTATGCCAGGGCCTGCCCACCCTCCCAGCCAGGAATTCCTTCCAAATATCCCATCCATCTCTGCCCTCTGCCAGTGGGAAGCCATTCCATGTGTCCTGTCCCTCCATCCCTTGGAAATCATCTCTTTCCTTATTTCTTGCAGGATTCCTTCAGATCCTGGAAGGTCACAGTGAGCTCACCCCAAGCTTCTCCTCTCCAGCTGAACATTCCCAGCTCTCCCAGCCTTCCCTCCCAGCAGAGCTGCTCCATCCCTGGGATCACCCTGGAGCCTCCTCTGGGCTCTCTGCAGCAGCTCCAGCTCCTTCCCGTGCTGGATCCAGGGCTGGGGCAGCTCTGCAGGTGGGGCCTCCCCTGAGCACAGGGGCAGGATTCCCTCTCTGGACCTGCTGGGTGTGAAACCCATAGAGGGAAAACACGTCCCAAAGGCTTTTCCCATAGGGAGACAAGAAATTGAGGGAAAACATTTCTAAAAATTATCATAGAAAGAAGATCAAAACTTCTTTCTGTATCCATTTTTCTGCATCCAGCAGAATCCAGTGTTTTGCTGGTGATTGGAAACCCTTCAGAGGATGGGAGTCACTGCCGGGGGTCAACAGATTCCATGGAAAGAGCCCTCCATGGTCTGAAGGCCCTTTACTCTTTTTTTGGGGTGGTGTTTCTTGTCTTTCATTCCTTTTCCCACAAGGAGCAGAGTGGCATTGTCCCCAAATCCTGAGGTGACATCCATGGCTGATGTCCCCCAGCTGCTCAGTGACTTCTCCACTCCAACTCTGCAATTTTATCCCAAAACTAAAAGGTGAACAAGAGGGAATTAAGTTGCTTTACCCAGCCAGCCCTCAGGAGCTGTTCACTGGATTTCATCTCTCCCTTGGGCAGCTCCAAATTTTTCCGATCTTTCAGCTGGATCTTTTTTAATTCCTCTCTCTCTTTATTTTTTAATTTTTATTTTTAAGTGAATGGTATTATGTTCCAAATTAAACTCTTGGAAATTTGCCAGCAGTGTTAAAAACCTGCCTAAAATATGCTGAGAAAAGGAGAAGTAAATTGGAGAAAATTTGGTTTAAAAAAGAAAAGTTCTGGTAAAAGTCTTTCCAGCATAAGGATATTTGTGAAACAGTTTATGGGAACTCTAAACTAGTGAAAAAAATGCCTGAAAGGTGAATTTCCTTCATGCAGGACACAGGGAAATGAGGAAGACATTTCCCTAATTTAGCTATTCCTTCATGGATGAGCATGTCAACAAAATTCTGCAGGCTCTGGAGTGGATATCCATATTTTTAAGGTGATGAAAGGGTGAGTTCCAGGTATTGCACTGATCCTCCACTTTGTAAAAACCTCATTTGTCAGCACAGCCTTAATTCTAAGAACACCTGGGATGTCCAGCTGGATCCTTGGTCCTACAGTCCCTCATTCCACATCCTAATTCCTGTGTCCCTTTGTATAAATTATCTCAGGCTGTGCTGGAATAAAGAACTCCCAGTCAGGCATCTCCCTGTGGGGTAAGGACTCTCTGGGAAAAAAAACAAAACAACAACAACAACAAAAAAAAAAAAAAAACCAACAATCCAAAAAACCAAAAAACCCCCCAAAAAACCCAACAAAAAACCAAACAAAACAAAACAAAAAAAAACCCAAAAACAAAAAAACCACACACACACACAAAAAAACCCCACCCAACCCAAATAATCCAATAATTCCCATTATTTCTATCCCTCTTCCTCCTCTATTTCTTCATATTTTACGGATAAATATTCAGTGGAAAAGAGAGGGTTTGATACAGATCTTAATTAAACTCCTCTTCAACACCACAGTTAAGACATTCCTTGGAGAGGTAAAATCTCTTCAGTTTATCCCTGCTGTGAGTTTATTTGGGAAATCCTCAGGAAAACACAACCTGAGAGAGAACCAGCCCCTCTCTGTCCACTTCAAGGAATTTTTAAGGGTATTAAAAGAATTTAAAATATTAATATTAAATATTAAAAGTAGATTTGATTAAATCTACTAGTATATAAAATTGATTAAATCTACTAATATATAAAATATTAAAAGTAGATTTGATTTTAAGGATATTAAGTAGATTCATGATTTTAAAAATTATTAAAAATTATTTTCTCTGCAAGATTGTGCCCTCCTGGAGCATCAGTTGAAATTCAGACAAGATATTCCAAACTGTGTCACTTAATCCAGGGATTGTAGGTGGAGGAAAAGCCCTCAATATTCCCTGTGAGTGGGAGTATGGCAAGTGCTACACAAAATTCCTGCTTTTTTCCTACCAGAGTTCCCTTAAAATGTTCTGTCCTGTATGGAAATGAAGATTTTAAGTCCCAAACCAGCCCCTCTGATTGCAGCTCTGATATTTATTTGGGAGATGGATAGAAAAAGCAAACTCAAATTAAATCAAATACTTGTAACAAGAAAAGTTGTTTTCTGAAGAGGAAAATAAACTTAGTCTGCAGAAGAAAATAAACTTTCCCTACAGGAAAACCTGAAATAGTGTTCATTTTTATTTATTTTTTAAATGGTTTATTTCAAACTTTCTTTAAAATATAATAAAAATCCCACTTTAGAGAGAGGTGCTGAGTTGAAGGAAAACATTCACTTCATTGGAATTTCAGTTTTTCTCCGTGTAAACTTTGGAAACACCAAATACAGCGGAGCTTCAGCCTCCAAGAAATGTAAATCCTATATTTTAAACACTCATTTTAATAGGCATGCTCCTGAAGGTTTTGTTTGTTTTTTTTTTCTTAAAGCAGAGGATGTCTCTGAATCTGTACGAACTCCATAAACACTGAAATTAAAATTTGGATAATTGTTCCAGCTGTGGTTTGGGAAATCCGGCCCTTCCCTGAGGATTATATTTGGGAAAATTTAATGTTTTGGAGACACCTAATTCCATGTACAGCCTGTTCTGTGGGAATCCCAAAGTGCTGATGGAGCCTGGATCTGGCGCCATTCAATCCCTGAATTCTCCAGTGTCATTCCTTGAACTTCACCAGGGGTTGCAGAGGAAGAACAAGACCTGGATGCTGCAGAGAAGATTCCTGGCCCCCCAAATCCAGGGACAGGTTGTTCCCTGACTGGAACCAGGAGGAGTTGGGATAAAAGCCATGGGAAGCAGATCCAAGTGGACGTTTTTCCTGTTTGCTTCTTTTGTTTCCCTTTTATTGCTCAGAAAAAGGTGTTGATTTGTAGGATTCAGCCCCTGAACTCTGGAAAGTTTTATGGCCGGAGTGGTTGGGTCCTCACCTCACAATTCCATTGGGATTTTGCCAGAGCTTTGTGCCTTTCTTGCTGACTTTGTGTTTGCGGAGATCTTGCTTTAGAAACAGATTAAAGACATTTAAAATCATTTAATAAAATTAAAATGAGAAAAAACAAGGATATCATGAGGTGGGAGTACTCTTTATGTTGGGAAAATATCCACAGGGATGAAGAGAGGTTGGGAACTTCACTGGGGAAGACATGGAATGAATCCTCAGCAAGAAATGGCTTTAAAAATAAATGCTCCCATTGCACACTGAAACCTTGGGATCCATGGAGAATTCCCAATCGTATTCCTGTATGATCCAAACACTACCACACACAATATCCTGAATATTTTTATGGTCATTTTTCCAGGTTTTACAGCGAGTCCCAAACACTGGAAGGGTTCAGGTCCAGGACAGGGAATGTGGCTGCTTTAGCACCAAACATTGGCTGAACTAATCCATGAGAATTCCCATAATTCCCATAATCTCCTCCACAGGATTAAGATTTCCCCTCCTGCAGCTCTGTATCTGTTTATTTTGTCATGGTCACTTCACTGCATGAATGAATTCCTCAATCCCATCCCATAACCAGCCACTCTTCCTTATCCAACACTCCCAAGATGAACAATGGTATTCAGGTTTTTATTTAGGTTTTTCAGGGAAATTAAATAGATTTAAAAAAAAAAAAAGAGGGGATTGTGAAATTATTTCAGGATGAGATGAACAGGGAAAATAATATTTTTAAAAAAGGGGAAAAGAATGTTTGTGTTAGTACTAAAAACAGCTGTCCTTAATTATCCAAAATTAAAACAAAATTAATAGGAAAAATGAAATGGTATAAACAAGACCTTGGAAGATGACAAAAATTCCTTCTTGAACCTTCTGCCTTATTTTTTTCCCCCCAAAATATTTGCTTTCATCCCCTGGTTGAAGATGACAAAAGGGATTTTGGAGAGGACAGCATTTTCCATGTGAAGAATGATGTGGGTTTCACCGAATTTCCCAGATTCCCAAGAACTCCTGGGAGGTAATTCCCGAGCAGCCACTTTTGGAGCTCTCACCTCTGATATTCCTCTCCTTCCCAGCCTTGTAGCAGCACCAGAGGAGCACTTGCCACAAATTCCTTTTTCTGCTTCCTCCCTCCACCAGGTTTGAAGTTTATTACTCCCAAAAAAATTCTTTCTGTTGGATTTTCCCAATCACTGAAGAGCTGAAGTGCTGCTGAAAAATAGAACTTTTCTCTGAAAGTAGCTGTGGTCCTTTCCTGACGCAGAAACCCAGAGTCAATAGGATATTTATGGAATTCTTCAGTGGATAAGGAGAAGAGAGACCTGGCCTGATATTTGTGACTGTGTGGAGAAGGAGAACCAGCAGGAAAAGGAACTTTGGGAATGCTTTGGGTTCAACAATTTTTGGGATTAATCCATGACAAGAGTTTTTGCCTCAATGCTGAGAGGTGAGGAATGTATTCAGTTAGGATGGAATAATTACATCCATCTCCAGTTTGGGTTCTCAGGACCCATTCAAAAGCATCAGGGAATCATGGATAAAGTCCTCCAGAATTATCCTTACACCTCTCAGAGGAACAAGTGCATCTCCCCAGGAATTTATCTGCTGGCCAGACTGAGAGGCACAGAAACTTTTCCTGTGCAAGGTGCAAATAGAATTATTTGTATTGGGATCCAAGGGATTGGATAAGGGCTGACTTTAGCTCTCCTATTTCCCAAAATAAAAACCCCAAAACAATAAAACCCGCACCAATAAATTTGGAATAAATTGGAAGCAGCAGCAGTGAGCATTACTGTAAAATTTTGTCCAATTCCCCCTTCTCTCCCTGTCTTATTCCAATTGTGCAGCTCCCGTGTGATGACCTTAAAGGCTGGAATGTTTCCTATCATCCCATTCCCACAGACTGAAGGAAAAGTGTCTTCAAGTCCTTTTGCAAAGGCGAAGGGGAGGAGGGGGTGGCAGAGGGCGGATTTCCCATTTCCTGGCCTCGTGCCTTGGCTTGGAAGGGCTGGGATGGCCCCCCAGGTTAGCCCAAGCCTGGAGACAGATCAGCCGTGCCTGTTGTGACTGGAACACGTCAAGAGACAAGGGATCCAATCCCAGTGGTGCCGTTCCCAACCCGTGTCATCAATTAACTCATTAAAAAGTGAAACTCAGACCAGCGGGAGACATCAAATGAAAAGATTTGCAAACGAGTCTTCCCCACTGGGCCTTTCAGGGATTTCTGGGAGGTCCTTTTGCTGCTCTCTGGCTTTCCCACCATCTCCTGTCACTTCCTGCATGAACTCCATTCCCTCTGAATCCCAAAGAAAGTCCCTTTTTTCTGTCACTTCTGAGGCTTCATTGTGGCTTTGCTCCCTGCCAGAGGCAAACCTCCAGCTGCCCTCAGGAAATGTCCCAGTCTCTCCTCATTCCCTGGGCTCCTGGCCAGAGGCCTCTCTCCCTCTGACTGCTCCCTGTCCTCCAGAAGCTTTTCCCAACTGAGACAGCTCAGGTATTTTCAGGAAAGAAAATATCACCTTCCACTGTCCCCACCCAACCTGGCCTTGGACACTTCCAGGGATGGGGAATCCACATTTTCTCTGGAAATCTGTGCCAGGCCTGGCCTCACCAGCTTTGGTGAAAATCACAATTAGGTCCCTCTGGAGCCTTTTCTACTCCAGGCTGAACAATCCTTAACTCCAGCTCTTCCAAGGGTAATCCAGAGGAACATTGAGAGGGAAAATGAGGTACCTTCAGGGCAAAGGGAAAGTGGGCAGAGAGGTACCATGGACAGAAAATGGGAGACAGGGAAAAGAAACCTCCAAGGGAATGATCCAGGGAAACCCAGCCTCTCCCAGTCTCACTTTCCCCTCACATTCCCTCCCAAGGAAGCAGTGGAAGTCTGGCTGTCGGAAGGATTTTGCACTCCTTTGGAGCAAACACCGGCAATTCTGCAGGAATTAATAATCCCAGAGTGGTATCCATGGCATCCCTGGGGCAGGAGTGGGAGCTGTTTATGTCTGTTGGCTTGATCACGCCCCACTTGATGCCAAATCCTTGCCACTGACTGA
Source organism: Passer montanus (assembly GCF_014805655.1). NCBI lineage: Eukaryota > Metazoa > Chordata > Aves > Passeriformes > Passeridae > Passer > Passer montanus. The sequence goes on from NW_024370926.1 coordinate 1,690,948, forward strand.
CTCAGGCACTAAAATTCCTTTTTTTTTTTTTTTTCCTGCCAGATGTTTATTATTTGGCACAGAACCTTCCAGGGTGTCTTTCAATCATTCCCACTCTCCATGTTCAGTTCCTAAAGAAAATTCCTTCTGCTGAGTTTTCTCTCTCTAAACCATTCCCAAATATCCCAAATGTGGTGCAAGGATATTCTGAAATTTTGAGGATGGTTCTTTTTCTTGCACTGAGCACTTAGAAATGTAGGAAAAGGAGCCAAAAATCCACGGGCTGGAGGGTGGAGGAGCAGGAAAAGCTCTGGTATCCATGTGGAGACACAGGATCACTCTCCCTCCCTGGACACTCATAAATTAACTGGACAAAAATAAGGATTTATAAGGATCAGCCACTACATTTATTTATTTTTTTCTGGGCCACACCAATGGAATTAACAGAGTTGGGATTGAATAACGATGGGACAAATTATTCCAGGGAATCTGCTCAGAAGACACAAAAAATAAGAGATGGGGGTATTTTTCCATATGGATTGAAAATGTTTCCCTCTTCCTAGAAGGGAGAAATGTTAATAATTATTTGCAGGGCAAATCTGTCAACAAAAGGGTGGAATTGTTCTTTGAAATCCATGATTAATGACACAATAAATCTCTATCCTAAGGATTGGGAAAGGTGAGGAAAGATTTGCTGTCTAGAGACAGCTCCGACTCATCCATAAATTATGAACTCACCTGTGATAGTCGTGCTTGGGAATATTTTAAATCCACTAAAATTCCTGGCTGGCAGTACCACACCTCCCCAGTCCTGGGGATTGATGGATCCTCCTTTCCCATTTTGCTCCCCCGATGATTTTCCCAGAGTCGGTGACTGGGTTCAGTGAACTTAAAGCCTCTCCCCTTCCAGGGCTCTGGAATTTCTTCCTGGCACAGAGACAGGATTGCTCCTTGCCAGTGACTCAGAGCTGGCAGCAGGGAAGGGACTTCCTGAAAAACACATTGCACGTGTCCAGTTGGGCAAGTTATCCATGGAAACCTTTGCTGCCTGGCATCAGGGAGAGGGTTGGGAATCTAGAAAGGGAAGAGGGAGGTAAATTCCAGATAGTACCAGATCTGTTCCTGGAGCTGGCCTTGGTGGAGGTTAAAAAAAAAAGGAAAAAACTCTGAATTCTGTTCTCCCACTGACAAAAGATGGGATAAACAAATGGTGACATGATAAGGAGTGGAAGTAAAAGATTAGGAGTGGGATTGTGCCAGAACAAAAAGAAGGGTGGCTGCCATCCCATCTGGATATGGCTCTGGAAGTGGCAGGGATATCCATGTATTTTAAGGGGGTTGGGGTAGGAAGTGTAAGTTGAGGTCAGTTCCCACCAACTCAGGGTAAAACACTGGGAATATTCCCTTAAATCTCCCCCTAAAAAAGCCATGTATTCCTTAACCAGACATGGAATTCCTCTTCAGTATCCCCAAATTCTCTGGGAATCTTTCTTTCTAAGATTTATCATGTCATTGCCATAAGATGGAAGTTTCCTGCAAAAATTTCTGTAAAATTTACATTTCTCCACACCCCATTCCTCTGCCTGGTGGATTCCCAATAGAGAAGTGAATTGTGGGATAGATGGGATTTATCTTTTAGGATATTTCTGGAATGCTGGAGGCACAGATAGGAGACAGCACAGCCTTCACTGCTGCTCTGCAAGAGATCTCTTGGAGTTTGTCCCACGCCAAAAGGTTTTTCTTCCTCTGTTCCCACTTGGAATGCAGCTCCCTCCAGAACATTCCTAGGAAAATCAATATGGATTCTCCATGGAGGTGTCCTGGAGCAGCTCATTGGTGTCAAAGACACCATTCCTGACCCAAGTGACCTCTGGAATTGGGTCCCCACACTGATAAATACCCAGGAGTTGTTTTGCCATGGAAAAAAAACCCTTTGGATTTTGGCACTTGGTTTATCCTGATCCAGCTCCCTGTTTTGGCAGCAATTGCCAGGCGAGGTTGCCCTGAGGGAATCATTCCACCCCTTCCCTTGGATTCTCCAGCAAGGAAAATCCCAGTGCTCAGCCAGAGTAATGTGAGCCCTAATTAATGAATGATCCCAAAGCATCTTGGCATCCTCACACTCCACAGGCATGGAGAGCCATGGATTAATGTGCTCCCTCACCTTCAGTGTGCTCCACAGGGGTGACTGGTGGGGAAATCAGGGAGAATCAAGGAAATAAGGAAAGCAGGTGGGAACAATCCTACTCAGGATGAGGAGACACTTAAAACCATTTAGAAGTGTTGAAAAATATGGTCTTTTTTTTTTTTTTTTTTTTTTTTGCTAGGATTTGGTCCTCCTGAAATGGAGTGGAACAGTGGAAGAGAATTCCAGATTTAGGCTTGGAATTACCCAGCCGTTCACAAGTCAGTGTAAGAGTGCTGAGAAATACAGCACTAACAAGTGTCAAGTTGCTCAAAAATCCCATATTCCCCGAAATAAGAGGAAGCAAGGAAGGAAGTGAACCTCAGGAAGATTTTTTGGAATTGCAGCATCTCCTGGGACTCCTCATGGAATGGTGCCTCCTGTCCTCCTCCTCTCTCCCTCAGGGATAATCCAACCTGAGGGGGGAAGTTCATGGAGGAAGAAGGAAATGGAAAAACAATTTTTCCATTTAATTTTCCCAATTAATTTTTCCAATTCAACTTGCTTCTCTTCTGGGAGAACGGAAAAATAAAGCACTGCAGCTGTGAGAGACTGGAATCAATTGGGAGGCTGGTCTTAGATTTCCTTGGAAAAAATTTACAGCTGCTGTTGAGTTTCAAGCATTTCAAATGCAGATGAGGAGACCAAATTGAATTTGAAATGGAGACCCCATGAAGGTGACAAAAAAACCAAACTTCATGTGCTAAACCCTGGGTTTTACATGGAAAAATGGCACAGGAATGACCCTGCCACAGGTGAATCCAGCATGGAATTCCCTTAGCCATGAGCTTCCCTCCCTGCCTGAGGCTCAGACTCAAAGTTTACATGGATAAATTATAAATAAAACAGGGAAGAGCCAATTTGCAGCCCCACAAAAAAGCAGGATAATTGTATGTCCATAAATCTAAACTCTCTTCCAACCCAACCCAGCAAATTCCCAGTGGAAAACAGCCTGGCTCTGCTCTGCATCCCACAAAAAAACAATCCCAGAAATTCCCGATTCTTCATCCTACCCCAACGCCAGGAGCTGGGATCCGAATCCCATGTTCTTGTTATTTAAAACTGTTGTGTGATTCCAACACGTCCAAATCCAGATCCACAATCCACATTCTGGGAATTCATGGGAAGCTCCGAGTTTTCACAGCACGAGCAAGAGATTGTAGTGGAAATTGTTCAATCTCCTCTTCAAAGGCTCCACATTTGGGATTCTCTCCTTCATGGCCTTAAAAAAAGGTCAAATATATTTTAAAAATAGAGGAAAAGTTCACATCCAGTCCTGAAATTTGCATGAAATTTGTTTCTCTTGTGTCCATTCCATCCTATCCAATCCTAAAATTTGGATGAAATTTGGTTTTAATTGTGTCCATTTGGACAATAATTACCTCTCATTTCAATGACATATTTTGATATATTAATGCATATTTTTTATCCACTTTAATTTAAATCTCTAAATTTCAATCAATGGAACTGGAAGTGTTTCAAATATAATCAAACTTTTTTTGAGGAGGTTAAAAAATAGAACTTTTTGAGCTTGATTTTTATCCCAGATCAAGTTGGAATTGTTGAGGAATTCTAAAACAGTTCTAAAGGAGTGAAGTCCTGTGGTGATTTTCAACAACAACAAAAGAATTCTTGGCTTCTCTCACTATTTGTTGAGGATTTCAACCACCAAATTCACATTATGGGAGCCCCAAATTAATAATTATTTCACGTATATTTCATTAATGATGTAATTTAATGAGATTTGTTTCTTCTCTCACATGAAAATGCTTTGATGTCCAATCCCCTCCTAATGATGACAGTTAATTTTTAATTTTGATGTCCAACATTGGTGTTGTGGGGGAAATAAAGATTTTGAATTGGCTGCACCAATTGTCCTTTGTTCTGTTATTTATCCCTTTTTGGACTAATTAATCTGATTTTAGAGCAGCTAAAAGAAGCGGACGAGTGCAATTATTAATTTTGAAATAGATGTGCAATAAATTAAAGTTCACTTTAAGAATATTTAAGATACTGGAGCTGAATTACTCTCTATGAATGTTCCAGGGACCAAATAATTTTTCTATAAATAAATGATGTTTTTAAAATAAAAAATTAAAAAGACACATGAATAAGTATTTTTTTACTTTTAAGTTTTATTTTTATTATTCATTTTGATTTTTCATTTTTTATTTTTCACTTTGATTTTAATTTTAATTTCCATTTTTATTTCCATTTTTCATTTTAATTAATTTTTATTTTTATTTTTATTTTTCTATTATATGTCTTATGTTTAATTTCATTTTTCATTTATATTTCTTATTTTTAATTTCTATTTTTATTTTAATTTAATTTTTTTTTAAATTTACATTTTCATTTTAATATTTATGTAATTTTCATTTTTATTTTTCCCCAACATTTGCTATGCACAAGGTCAACCTAAAGAATCCAAGGCCAGTCTCGACTCAAATCTCTGTTTTCTGGGAAGTCTAAGATTAACCCCAGAGATTGTTTGATTCCATTTCTGACATCTCTTGGCTCTTTCCTATGTGTGATGCCACGACTCCGAGTTATTTTTGGGAGTACACATCCACCTCCACACCCTGCTCCGTGTGAAATACGGGCAGGATTAAACCCTGAGGAGATGATCTGTGAGCTTCCAGCAGAAATGGTTCATTCCCAGCTTTCCTTGGGAAAAATTCACCTCACAGCCGTGGAAAAGGAGGCGTCCACTTGTCAGAAGGAATCACAGCTCTCCTCATAAATCACTGGAGATCATCCAGCAGAGCCAGCGGGATCCGAAGAGCGTCCAAATGTGGGAATGTCATTTCCTGCTTCAAACTGATGCCTTGTCAAGGCTGACCTAGAACAGAGGCTGGACAGAGCTAAAGAATACCTGAGGCATCAAAATAAGGCACTTATTCCTTGTATTTAATTTTTTTTCCATTTGATGTCAAGGTCAGGTTGGACAGGGCTCGGAGCAGCCAGGGAAGGTGTCGCTGCCCATGGCAGGTGTTGGAATGAGGACAGTGAACTGCAATGTGCACATGGAACAGAGCTGAGCCCAGGGAGAGACCCCGGCAGCGCTCGTGCATTTTAGACCTGAGGCATCAAGATAAGGCACTTATTCCTTGTATTTAATTATTTTTTTCCATTTGATGTCAAGGTCAGGTTGGACAGGGCTCGGAGCAGCCAGGGAAGGTGTCGCTGCCCATGGCAGGTGTTGGAATGAGGACAATGAACTGCAATGTGCACATGGAGCAGAGCTGAGCCCAGGGAGAGACCCCGGCAGCGCTCGTGCATTTTGGGACCATTTGGGTTCATCTTGGGTGCAGCCCTGGCTGGGCTCTGGTGCTGCCCAAGGTGGATCCATGGAGGAGATCCTTTGAATAAATCCCTGCTTTATTCTTTAGCTCTGTCCAGCCTCTGTTCTAGGGCAGCCTTGACAAGGCATCAGTCTCACTTATAGACACCTAAATTTACTGTTCTGTTCCCAAACCCCACCATGAGGGATCTTTTTTCCTTCATTTTATCCAGTCTCTTGGAAAACATCAACATTCATCACTTCCACCCACCCAAAATTCCACCAAGCAGCCAGAGGAGCAGCTCCTCTGCGCACAATTAAATCCAGGGGTTGCTGCCAGATTTTCCCTGTCCTATTCATCCAGCAGGAAACTTTTCTGGTGGGAATCAAATTTGGGCAGGTGTGAGTCCTCCTGAAAACCTTATCCCTTCCCTGGTCTTACAAGTGAAATCCTCCTGTGTAGAAAATCCTACTGGGAAAAGCCAGTGCCCATAAAGGAGACAGAGAAGTTCTGCAGCTTAATTTGGATAAAGAGAGAGAGGCCACTGGGGGTTCCTTTCTCGAGGTTTTGGAGGCTGCAGCCTCATTTTGAGAGGGAAAATGTCTTCACAAACAATTCCATGGGTGAAAGGATGGGTGTTAACAGCATTGAAATAAGGCTTAATATCTCTACCAACTTCAAGCTGTGGGTTTGTTTGACTCCTGAAACAGCCAAATGGGGCTGCACAACCCTGAGTTTCTAAACTTTGGGGTAAATGACCTGCTCAGGGGGGATCTGTGGCAGGCGGTTCGGGAAGGCTGCACCTTCGGCCAGCGGGGGAAGGGAGAGGCACCGAGGGCCGGAGTTTGGGATAAAAGGAGGCTGCGCCCTCCGGAACCTCGAGAGAGAGAAAACCCCGCGGGGATGTGCCCAGGGCTCTCTGCCTTCACCTGAGTCAAGCTGCAGGGTCCTCTGGCTCCTTTATGGACTCTGGCTTTTCCCAGAGGGATTTCCCAAGCACTTTTATCCCAAACTCCCAGCTGCCTGTTGCCCTCTTCCTTTCCCCTTTGCTGAGGTGCCAGGAAGGTGCAGCCTTCCCTAACAGCCCACCTCATATCCCCCTAAACCTGTGCTTTTCCTCCAAATGTCAGAAATTCAGCCTTGAGGCTGTTTCAGGAACCAAACTGTCCAAGCTCTGGAACAAACCTGTGGCTGGAAGTGGGGACAGACTTTACGCCCCATCTCAAAGCCGTTCACACCTGTGGGATTTGTAGAAAATTCTCAAAGCCTGACAGAAGGCTCACACAGTGTGTATCTGTATGTAATTTTGAGATAAGAAATGCTGAATTAGAAATGCCATGGAAGAGGACAGACATTGTTGAGAGAAAATTAAAACTAGAAATAAGTTTTAAAAGGTGGTTTTGTAAATAAGACTGGATACTTTGGAGAAATAGAACTAGGAAAGATGCACTGTAGTAGGTGTGAATTATAACATCTGTATTGTCTCACTCTTCACGTGAGACTGAAAACGGAATAAAAGTTTTTAAAACACCTCTCAGTTTCCCCATCTGTACATCAGAAAAGGGCTTAGCCCAACACACACCCATCCCCTCACCTGTGGGATTGTTTGTAAGGACATCAGCTCACATCTTCCCTATCGATCCCAAAATCCCTGCCCAGGTGGGTGAACAGGGATCCCATCATACAAGAGAGTCATTCCCAGCTCTCTCAGCACATGGGTTTGCTGTACATCCAAATAATCCCATTTCAGGTGACTTCTGCTCCTTGGAATAAGCAGATTCTGTCCCCAGTGGCCCTAAATCAGGATAAATCCATGAAAACACTGTATGACTTCAGCTGCAGAAATAAAAAAGGACAGATCACAAAACCAACTCAGCTGCCAGCAAAGTTGGCAGAGTCCAAAATGGAATTGCTGCTGTTTAATTTATACTTTAAACTGTTTCCTAAACTAAAATTTAGAAGGGGGATTGAAAATCAGGAAAAATCTCAACATTAAAGCGGGTAAAAAATCAAAATTATGATCTTTATTTTTCCTAAAACAAAACAACAAAACTTCAAGGAGTAAAAAGTAAATTGGTTAAAAATCAGGTGCCAAAACCACAGGAGAACCCAGTAACTATGAGAAATAAATAAAATCCCTGTGAGGTTTTTGCTTTTTTTCCAATCAGATAAAAGTGGGAACACACAGAGGGAAAAACTGAGCCCTCATGTAAAACTTTGTCATTCCTACAAAGTGTCACCACAGAGATCTTACAAAACCAACACTCACTGAAGTGAGGATGGATCTCTGAGTCAGTGCTTCAGAGCCAGGACATGGCTGGATCAAATCCCTGTCCTTGGGGTCTCAAAAAGAAGGAAAAAAATTGTGAATATGCTGGAATCAGCCTCTTTCCTCCAAAATTGGGATTCTCTGGGACTTCAATACTTCAAACATGGAATACAGAGTTGATGAATCCACCTGGAGAAGCCATTTATCCCAGTGGAATGGTTTAGTTGGTCATTATGAGGTCTGGGAAAACTCTGGGAATTTTGTTTCAGCTGCTTTGGAGCCACAAGAGCAAAGTGAGATCCGTGGATGAATTGCTAAATTTGGTTGGGATTCTTGGCCATTTCCGTGGGTGCCCACAGAGCCTTAACTCCAAGGAAATCTTATCTTCAGCCTTCTAAAACTCTGCCTACACCATGTGGCACTTCTGGAAGACAAATTGAATGGTTGGACCAAATCCCAACCAAAATCCCTTGTTTTTGACCAGAGATCCAGTCCTGGGTTTGCTGCCTGCCCAAGGTCACATCAGCCCAAATTAATTTGGTTGAAACCGTCAGAAATCATTGGATCTGCTTTTTTAAATTTTTTTTAAAATTTTATTTGTTTTGGGAGTTGTTTTGTTTTGTCTAGAAACAACATCCAAAATCATGGATGTAGAATTGTTAAGATTTTGGGATCATCAAGTCTAGCCATCAACCCAAATAAATCTGGATAAAACAAAACTATCCCTATATCCCTGAAAAATCTAACCTTTGCTTTGTTATCTTTCCTGGTATTTCAGAACTGTTGATTCATCCCCAAAAATTCCCATCATTTCAGAATGGTTCCATACCAAAAGAGGATGGTGCCCTAAAGGGGAGATGGAATTTTCCATTTACCTGGAAATATCACCGAAATTTGTAGAGGAATGTGCAAACAATCCTTTCAGAAAACACACACAGCTCTTACCACATCCAGTGATGCCTCAGGTTTTAGATTTAATGTTTTCAGATTCTGTGCTGCTTTAGTGTGTGGGTCTGAGCTTCACATCAGGGCATGGTGAGCTCTCTGCACAGAGCAGGGAGACAAAACAATTCCTGCTCCAGCTGGGCACCAAGGACAAATGATCCAAATCTCAGCCCAGGAGCACAAACCCCGTGGGCTGCAGAGAGAAAAACAAGCAGGATGGGACTGCAGGGGCTGCAGCTGGGATTGGACACTGAACTGCAATGTGCACATGGAGCAGAGCTGAGCCCAGGGAGAGACCCCGGCAGCGCTCGTGCATTTTGGGGCCATTTGGGTTCATCTTGGGTGCAGCCCTGGCTGGGCTCTGGTGCTGCCCAAGGTGGATCCATGGAGGAGATCCTTTGAATCAATCCCTGCTTTATTCTTTAGCTCTGTCCAGCCTCTGTTCTACGTCATTCTTCTAGGTCATCACCAGTGCTGCCTTTATCCATCCTTTCCTGGAGATGTTTTTAGGCCGGAGCCTCTGAAGATCCCAACCTGTGCCGACCTCCAGCGATTACTCACGGAGCTGTCCCAACTCCAGGGAAACAAACTTAAAACCAGCTCCGAGTCCAGATCAACCCTTGATCTCAGGAACCACATCCATAAATTTCAGCCTATCATGGACATCTGGAACTTTTGGTTGCGTCCTTGTCTGTTATTTTTTATATTTATGGACTGTACAGAGTTTATTTTTCCTTCGGATGGTGACCACTGCACATTTTCTGTCTTTGGGAGTGAAATCCCAGCTGGATACGCTGCAGGCAGGAGAAAGCCTTTGCCTGTTGGATTTCTGAAGTTTTCCATCCCCAGACATCTCATTCCAGACAGAATTTCACCCAAAAGGAGAGTTTATTAGCACTGGCAATTAATAATCTTTCAAACTGAGCTCAATTCCCAATAGTTCCTTATCTGAAATTCCATAAACCATTGGAAAAAAGTGGCTCTTTATCAACTCTAAAGCAGGGCCTCAGCACTAAAGGACCTACACTTAAAATTTACATTTATAAACCTGCTTAATTACTCTTGGATTGATTAATTACATAAACACAAGCGTTGTTCCACAGTAACCTGAAAATTTTAGGAGTCGTCCCGCTGATTTCAGCAGGATTTGGGTCTTGCTCTAGAACAGTTGGGTATTCAATGATAATTATGATACTGTTTCATGAATATAAAATATTATTTAATGCATCAAATTAAAATTTAACACATTTTGTCATCATGGCCTGCGTTATTCTCTAGTTCTTATTGTCATCATTAATGGGATTTTATGACAATAATAAACTTGAGTTTTACTGATGAAATTCAGAGCTCAGGTAGCTCCTTTCCTTGTGAATCTCCAGTTCTTCCCTGTATTTTTTTATCCTTAATCCTCTGCCCAAAGTGATGATTTTTTGTGGTTTCTTTGCTTATTTTCTGGCTCCTCACTCCCCCCATTTCTCTCCCTAGCAGTGATTTGATCTAAAATTTAATTTAGTCCTTAATTTTCTCTCTCAATCAAGTGTGCATTTTTATTCCCCTATGGCTATAAAAAATGATCAAGAAGGGAACACATCCATAATTAGGCTTTTCTTTGACCAAACATGAAGGGAGTTTTTGGAAATTAGATGTAGCTTTCCATGGTGTTGCTGTTGCAAAGCTGGGAATGTTGTGAAGGAATCACAGCAAAACTTTTAGGGAAAAAAAATGTCCAACTTTATTCTGACAGTGATGGTGGAAGAAGTGACATTTATCTGATTAAAAGGATTATTCCATCCTTGATTTATAGGACACTGATTTTGACCAATCCCATGTTTTTATTTGGGTTAAACCACCATAAAAAAAAAAAAAAAAGAGAGTGGAACCAACTTCCTGATGTTCATCCATCCTCATTCCAAAGGGTGTGGAAACCCCCAGTGAGCCCTAATTTATGGCCTGTCCAGAGCTGGAATTCTGCTCAGGAATATCCTAATTTTTGTTGTTGGTTTTGGTTTTTGTTTTGGTTTTGTCTGTTTAGTTTTTTTGATGTGTCTGCATCAAACAAGGGCTAAAATAAGGAAACTCAGCTGTGTGCTGGGTGGGGGAGAAGCAGGAGAGAGAGCCTGAGCAAGGGTGGGAGAGAATCCCACAGAAAATCCAAGTCAGGATTCAGGATGAGTGGAAAAACCCTTGCTGCTCCTGGAAAAGCCAAGTTTTGGCATCCAGAACCATCATTTTTCCCATTTTTCTGGAACACGAGGAGTTGCCCCAAGGAAAAAGCCTGCATCCATCAAATTCCGGCTCCTACCTGGCTCAACATGCAAAAATTTTTTTTTGATTGTTTGCTTTTGTTTATTTTTGTTCTTTTTTTTTTGGTTGTTGTTCTTTTGGGGTTTTTTTTTTTTGTTTTGTGTTCGGGTTTTTTTGTTTGTTTTTCGGGGCTTTTGGGGTTTTTTTGTTTTGTTTTGGGTTTTTGTGTTTTGGGACTTTTGGGTTTTTTTGTTTTGTTTTGTTTTGGGATTTTGTTGTTGTTGTTGGGAATTTTTTTTGGTTGTGGGTTGGTTTTTTTTTCTTTTCCCTCATCTCTTGGCTCCCGTGGGACAAGCCCTGGGAAAGAATCGCCGCCGCTCTCAGCGATCCCGACGTTGTTCCTGGAATTGTTTCCCGGTGCCTGTCACTTGACACCGATGGTATCACGCTGTAATTACCGGCAGCTGAGGGCAGGAGGGAGCGATGCAATCCCAACGCAGCTTTCCAACTCCTGAAAGGAAAAAAAAAACACCCAAAAAACCCAAAGAATCACAACTTTCCCAGAGTTATTAGTAGGTGTTATTACCTTTTATTAATGAAGCAATTGGTAATGGCATCATGGCACAGATGGAGTAAAAATTTAACTCTCATCCTCATGGAAAAAAAGAAATAATAAATGTTATTTACAGGCAAAAAGGGGGAATGTTGCTTGAGATCACACAGGATATTTGTAACAAGATAAGAGAACTGATAGTGCCAAGACCGTGGGATTGATCCCTGTCTGGGCCATTCATTAAATTTGGACTGGATGATCTGTCTGGATTCCTTCCAGCTCAGAATATTCTGATGTGATTCATCCCAGCATATTTAGATATTACAGATCTCTTGATGTGATTTCTGCAATGGAAATTACAGCGGGAGACTGACCCCTTGGATTTGCTTTTAGTGCTTAAAAACCTCACTCATTTTGATCTTTGTGGTGTTTTATTTTTAAAAATGTTTAGTTTTAAACACCGAAGACTGTGGGCTGGACTTATATTGCACAGATCCCTTCCAGGTAATCCGTGGGACATCAGGAATCTCCAAATGCCAGGCTGAAAAAGTGGCATTTCGCACTTTGCACCTGCTGATCCCTAGGGAATTCTTCAGCTTTCATTCCATTTCAGCAATGCCTTTAAAAATAGACCCTGTGGGAAGCGTGGAGGCATTTGTGGAGGTAAGGCTGAGCTTTGGGAGAGGTGACAGAGGCCAGGCAGAGGTGACCAAGGCAGCCCAGCAGGAAGTCCTGGCTAAGCCAGCCCCAGTTCCCACCTGTTCCCTGCAGTCCTTTCACAGCCACTAATAATAAAGGGTTTGTGTTTCCCCGGAGCCCTTCATCCCTCCTGATCCCACAGCACTCCACAAATGACACCTCCAAAGGTCACAGCCACGGGGCTGGAATCCAGCCTGGCCCGGCCACAACAATGGGAAGGGAGGAGAGGCACAGCCAAGGGCAGCAGGGAGAATTCCAATTTATGTTGTTGCCTCAGGTTTTAGCTTTTCTATTTCTCAGATTCTTTTTCAATGCCCATCTGGAGCTGGGGTTCTAAAGCAGCCCAGGGTGTTATAGGGTGCTAAAAATCCTTGGATTTAACCCTTGGAAGAAGGAAGAGAAGTGGGGAAAAAAAGATTTTATAAAAAGGTAGGCAGGGCTAATGAGAGTGCTTAATTCAGTGCTATGGTTCCAGAGAGGCTGCACAGTTTCAGTCTGGTGCTCAGGCTGTTAATCCATCCCCTCTAGTGCCCTTTCCCTGGATTAGTTGTGCTGTTTATCCATTGTTCCAAGGCAATGAAATGACTCACACCGTGCCTGTTCCCAGGAAGTCTTGCCAGGTGAGGGAGGGTGACATTTACTGGGGGACCTGTTAATTGGAACCCACCCTAATAACACAAACAGAACAGAAATCTCCAGTTCTGCGTGGCCTGAGCTTTATCATCCCATCTCTGGGAAGCTCCGTGTGCCTGTTCCACTGGGCAGCCCTGAACAATCCCCTCTCACAGCTCCTTCAGTCAAGGAAAGGCCAAGGGGTTCCTGAAATGGAATATTCAATGGCTCTGGGAGCGGTCAGGGAGAGGGAAATGCATTTTCCCAGGAGACAAAGCCAAGCATTTGTCCCTTAGGGAGCCACTGCACCTTTACAGGTTGGGAAGAGCTCCATGGGAAGCCAGGGAAGGGATGCACAAATCCATTTCCTCCATTTCCTCATAAATCCACCCCAGGATCCACCCACAGGGTGACATTGGGTGGTGGCAGCTGGAGATCCATCAAATATGATCCAAAGGTTCAGAGATTCCCTGAGATCTGCTGCTTCTCCTCCCTTTTCTCACTCCAGGAGAATTTATTCCCCAGGATTTGCAGGTGAAAACAATGGGAAAACGAGGCAGTCACTGCTCTGTGCCTGAATTAAAGCAGATCCAGGGAATATTCTTTTGGAGGTGATTCCTTTGCTTCAATAGAAATGTTCAGCGCCACTCATCCTTCCCTTAGTGTTGGGGAGTCTTTGTTTTTTCCTGTTTATCCTTGCAGGCACTTGGGAGCTGGTCCAGAGGGGGATCAGAGGGATGAAACACCTCTGCTATGAGGAAAGGCTGAGAAAAATGGGATTGTTCAGCCTGGAGGAGTCTCCAGGGTGACCTCATTGGTGCCTTTCAGTGTTTAAAGGGTGCCCAAAGGAAGATGGGAAAATTTTAACCAGGATCTGTTGCAATGGAACAAGGAGTGATGGTTTTAAACTAAAAAAAAAAAAAGGGGGATTTAAATGAAACTTTAAGGGGGATATTTTTTTTATTTATGAGGGGGATGAAAAGGTAGGCAGGGCTAATGAGAGTGCTTAATTCAGTGCTGTGGTTCCAGAGAGGCTGCACAGTTTCAGTCTGGTGCTCAGGCTGTTAATCCATCCCCTCTAGTGCCCTTTCCCTGGATTAGTTGTGCTGTTTATCCATTGTTCCAAGGCAATGAAATGACTCACACCGTGCCTGTTCCCAGGAAGTCTTGCCAGGTGAGGGAGGGTGACATTTACTGGGGGACCTGTTAATTGGAACCCACCCTAATAACACAAACAGAACAGAAATCTCCAGTTCTGCGTGGCCTGAGCTTTATCATCCCATCTCTGGGAAGCTCCGTGTGCCTGTTCCACTGGGCAGCCCTGAACAATCCCCTCTCACAGCTCCTTCAATCAAGGAAAGGCCAAGGGGTTCCTGAAATGGAATATTCAATGGCTCTGGGAGGGGTCAGGGAGAGGGAAATGCATTTTCCCAGGAGACAAAGCCAAGCATTTGTTCCTTAGGGAGCCACTGCACCTTTGCAGGTTGGGAAGAGCTCCATGGGAAGCCAGGGAAGGGATGCACAAATCCATTTCCTCCATTTCCTCATAAATCCACCCCAGGATCCACCCACAGGGTGACATTGGGTGGTGGCAGCTGGAGATCCATCAAATATGATCCAAAGGTTCAGAGATTCCCTGAGATCTGCTGCTTCTCCTCCCTTTTCTCACTCCAGGAGAATTTATTCCCCAGGATTTGCAGGTGAAAACAGTGGGAAAACGAGGCAGTCACTGCTCTGTGCCTGAATTAAAGCAGATCCAGGGAATATTCTTTTGGAGGTGATTCCTTTGCTTCAATAGAAATGTTCAGCGCCACTCATCCTTCCCTTAGTGTTGGGGAGTCTTTGTTTTTTCCTGTTTATCCTTGCAGGCACTTGGGAGCTGGTCCAGAGGGGGATCAGAGGGATGAAACACCTCTGCTATGAGGAAAGGCTGAGAAAAATGGGATTGTTCAGCCTGGAGGAGTCTCCAGGGCGACCTCATTGGTGCCTTTCAGTGTTTAAAGGGTGCCCAAAGGAAGATGGGAAAAATTTTTAACCAGGATCTGTTGCAATGGAACAAGGAGTGAGGGGTTAAACTAAAAAAAAAAAAAAAAGTGGATTTAAATGCACTTTAAGTGGGATATTTTTTTTAATTATGAGGGTGATGAAACACTGGCACAGGTTGCCCAGGGTGGTGGTGGGTGTCCCATTCCTGGGAATATTCAAGATCCCTTCCAAACCAAAGAATTCCATGACTCTGTGATCCATCATTCTGCCAGTTCTGGTCACCCTTGCTGGACTTGGGAATTCACAGTTGGATTTAAATGAACTTTAAGTGGGATATTTTTTTTAATTATGAGGGTGATGAAACACTGGCACAGGTTGCCCAGGGTGGTGGTGGGTGTCCCATTCCTGGGAATATTCAAGATCCCTTCCAAACCAAAGAATTCCATGACTCTGTGATCCATCATTCTGCCAGTTCTGGTCACCCTTGCTGGACTTGGGAATTCACAGTTTTCATTATTCTTCCTGCCATATTTTCCTGTGTTCATATTGAGAGGTTCAGTCCAGATTTTAGGTTTTTCTACACCAGAAGCAGATGCAATTTCATTGTTATGTGTTAAATTATTTATATATAATAGGGAATACCATGAATGGAACTAATCTTAATAATTACAGGCTAAAATAACTCAGGGCATGGAAGACTGGGATGGAAGAATCCATTAATTAATTAATTAATTCAAATCATTTATATAGGGTGTAGGACCTCTCTTTAGGGTTTTCCAATCAGGATTTTCAGCCTTAGTTTGGGTATATTTGGTGTAAAGATATTCAGGCCAAGAATTTGGTTTTAATGTGTATAATTTTCTTCCTTGTCCAATGGAATCTCTGGGATTTCACTTTGTTTTTTTTAAGCCAAATCACTAATTTGAGTCAAAGATCCTCAACAGGAAATTGAGCCATGGTTCAGAAGTGGAGAGGGAAAACACAGAGGCTGTTCCAGTGGATAAATCCTCTGTGCATCCATGCCTAATTTGTATCTTCTTCCAAGAAGCAAA
The DNA here is from genome assembly GCF_014805655.1 of Passer montanus. Taxonomy (NCBI): domain Eukaryota; kingdom Metazoa; phylum Chordata; class Aves; order Passeriformes; family Passeridae; genus Passer; species Passer montanus. The sequence continues at coordinate 1,706,756 of NW_024370926.1, forward strand.
TATAAATCCTAGTCAGAATGATTTTATAATCACAGAACCCCAGGCTGATTTGGGTTGGAAGGGACCTTAAAGCTCATCCTGTTCCACCCCTGCCATGGCCATGGACACCCTCCTCTGTCCCAGGCTGCTCCAAGCCCCCTCCACCCAGTGAAGATCAAAACTTTATTGTGAATTACAAATACCACAAATTTGACCCTTTAACCAACTCCCTTTAAATTTCCCTCTAGCCAATGCTGAAGATCAGCGAGGGATTAATTATAACTAAAAAAGCCAGGGCAGCAGAAGGTCCAGTCTTTTTCTTTTTCTATATCAATTGAAATATTTGTTGTCCCAGATGCCACCAAAACACAGAACTGGAGGCAAAGGGAATGTGACTGACAAGGAATTGGGTTGTACAGAAATACACAGAGCAAGATGCAAGGGAGAGCCAAAAATCAAATCAAGAAAGGACTCCCAGAGTGTTGCAGAAGGCTTAAAACAATCACTTTTGCCACTGTAGGGGAAAAGAAACAGAAAATAAAGGAATAATAATTTTTTTAAGTCCCCCTCTGCCATCTGGTAGGGAATTACAAAACATACCAATGCTAAAAGCCAACCTCCATCTCCAATTCCACTTCTCTTCACAGCCAAAACCACAGGGGAGCAAATAAAATCCAGATCCCAGAGCCAAAGGTTTCTTTTGTGGACCCATCAGATCTCTGGGAGTTGCCTGTGTCCGACCTGCTGGAATGTCCCTGCTCCATCCCTGTGTCCTCACCTGATTCCTGAGCTCCAGACGTAGCTTAGGAGAGACAGACAAGGGAAAATGAGGGAATTCACCCCAGACACGAGTGGGCAGGGAATAACAATCTTTTTGGAATGAAAATGAGACATTTTCTGTGGTCAGCAAAAGCTCTGCCATGGCTGGGATTGCTCCGAATCCATCACAGCCTAGCAAGGGGGGAAAAGGGATAAATCTTTGTCGATAAAAGCCCTTCCTTTTAGCAGGGGTTCCCAAAGTGCCAGAGGAGCTTCCCTAAAGGTCCTGAAGGAGCAGCCCAGGGGATTGTGGAGCACATGTGTTCATTCTGGGAGGTGTGGGGGTCATTGCAGCCACAGGGCTGGAGGAAAGATCCATGAGATTCCCCTGGATTCCACAGGAGGGAAGGGACAACTCCATTCTTGGGAGATCCGTGAGATTCCACTGGATTCCACATCAGGGAAGGGACAACTCCATTCCTGGGAGATCCATGAGATTCCCCAGGAGGGAAGGGAACACTGCATTCCTGGGAGATCCATGATATCCCCTGGATTCCACAGGAGGGAAGGGACAACTCCATTCTTGGGAGATCCGTGAGATTCCACTGGATTCCACATCAGGGAAGGGAGAACTCCATTCCTGGGAGATCCCTGAGATTCCCCTGGATTCCACAGGAGAGAAGAGAGAACTCCATTCCTGGGAGATCCATGAGATTCCCCTGGATTCCACGGACGGGAAAGGACAACTCCATTCTTGGGAGATCCGTGAGATTCCACTGGATTCCACAAGAGGGAAGGGACAACTCCATTCCTGGGAGATCCATGAGATTCCCCAGGAGGGAAGGGAACACTGCATTCCTGGGAGATCCATGATATCCCCTGGATTCCACAGGAGGGAAGGGACAACTCCATTCTTGGGAGATCCGTGAGATTCCACTGGATTCCACATCAGGGAAGGGACAACTCCATTCCTGGGAGATCCATGAGATCCCCTGGATTCCACAGGACAGAAGGGACAACTCCTTTCCTGGGAGATCCATGAGATTCCCCTGGATTCCACTGGAAGGAAGGGACAACTCAGTTCCTGGGAGATCCATGAGATTCCCTGGATTCCACAGTAGGGAAGGGACAACTCCTTTCCTGGGAGATCCATGAGATTCCCTGGATTGTACAGGAGGGAAGGGACAACTCCTTTCCTGGGAGGTGGGGAACTCCAACCTGGATCACTGGAGCTGATCCCCCAGGAATTGCACACAGATATTTGGGAAGGGCTCAGTCACAAAAACTCCTTTGTTTGTGATGTCCCTGCCTCACCTGGGGGTGTCTGCTCCAGGAAAGGCCCTGATCTCCTGGGTGTGCTCCATCTGCCAGGGGTTCTGCAGCCCCAGGGCATCTCCAGGAGCACTGGATGCCGATGTTGATGCCGGTGAATCATCCCTCTGGAGAGCAGAGGGCTCATCTAGCTGTCTAAGCAGGGATGTCTGCTGGAATTTGAGCTGTCTGAAATGATCCTGCTTTGCCCCCAGCAGGGCACAGCCCCCTTGCAGTTGTGGTGTCACATCTGGCAGAGCGGTGCAGATGTGTCAGAGCCCTCAAACATCTCACTTGGCTCGAGGTGCCTGGAGGTGTGCAGCTAAGCTGAGCTTGAAATTCCTTCTTTGCAGATGTTTGACGTGCTCTGGGCTCAGAGCCTGGAGCTGGAGGTGTGGGGCTCTCGATTAAACCCTCTGCTGGACCCTGGACAGGCTCAGCCTGTGTGTCCAAGGAGACAGGATTTATCCCCCAGGATTTCAGGGTACTGCCCAGTTGTCTGGGTCTCCTAAATTTAGGTCCAGCATGTAGGAATCTCCTCATGGCAGCCAGAACCAACGCAGCTCTAACTGCCCAAAATTTGGGATCTGGTTCAGAGCAAGATCAACCCCAAGGAACCCAAATGAGGCTGAATGTGATGTGGGAGCCTTGGGAGATCTGGAGAGGAGAAGCTCCAGGGAGAGCTCAGAGCCCCTGGCAGGGCCTGAAGGGGCTCCAGGAGAGCTGGAGAGGGACTGGGGACAAGGGATGGGAGGACAGGACACAGGGAATGGCTCCCACTGCCAGAGGGCAGGGATGGATGGGATATTGGGAACTGGGAATTCCTGTCTGGGAGAGTGGGGAGGGGCTGGGATGGAATTCCCAGAGCAGCTGTGGCTGCCCCATCTTTGGAAGTGTCCAAGACCAGGTTGGATGGGGCTTGGAGCAGCCTGGGACAGTGGGAGGTGCCCCTGCCCATGGAAGGGGATGGAAGAAAATGGCTTCTAAGTCCCTTCCAACCCAACCCATTCCATGATTCCATGAAAGGTCTGAAGGCTCCTGGGATCAGATATAATTCCAAAGCCATTGCAGGATGGTTTTCACAGCCCTGAGAAATGGTTCCTTCTCCCCTCTCACTGGAAAGGACCGGAGGAATCCAGATCAGACTCTGCCATCAGATGGGTCGCACTTGGCCTCCTGGTTTGGGACATGGATGGAAAAAGCTGTCAGACCATGGAAGGGGGAATTTGAGATCCAGCTGAGGTCATGCCAGCCTGGCCATTCCCTAAAAGCCATGGATGGAGTGGCCTAGATTTGACATTTGGGTAACAAAGGGAAGGAATTGGCTCCTCCACACCTGAAATGTAAACGGAACAAACCCATTGTGTGAGGAAATTCACCGGCAATTTGCCAAAACAAATAAATCTAAAGTTGTGGCTTCTATTTTCTCCCTACTTCTTAATGCTGCAAGAAGCAAGACAGGAATATATTCCAGTTGCCACTTAGGGGGGAATTTTGTAGAATTTTTATTTTATTTTATTTTATTTTATTTTATTTTATTTTATTTTATTTTCAGTTTCAAACTGGGAGATGTTTCAAGTTAGGGAACACCTTTTTGGAATATCCTATGCCACATCAGACCTCTAAATAAAATTATTTAATTTTTGTCATTTTGCTTGATCCTAAGCAGGAATTTATTTCTATAGGTCATGTACGAATCCTGAGATCTTTTGCTGCTCTTCCTTCTAAGCTCCCAGGCCAATAAATCATATTCTGATATAAATTTTGATGTCTGAGTGTGATTTCTGTTCCTACTATTCAATTACTTAGAGATCAAAAGAAAAAAACTCCAATGAAGCTTCCACATGCACAGACATGTCGTGATTTGGCTTCATGCCTCAACAGAAGGATTTTTCCAGAATATTCCTTTCCTGTAGACTCAGGCAGAGAACTCCAATCCCAGAGTTGCCAGCACTGAATCCTACAAGTTTTCCTTGGAGGCTTCCCAGTCTTGACCAAACAAATTTCTCACTGTGTGAGAACTGATGAAGCTCCAGCCAAACGTGGGAAGTTACACCCCAATCCTTGGGTTAAAAGGAGCTGGTTTTTAGGGATGCACTGAAGAACAAGCGTCCCTACAGGCTGATGAGGTTGTGAAGTCAAACATCACTCACCCTCTTGGGTTTGGGTAAAAAAAAACCCTTTTGGTGGAGGGCAGCAGCAGCTCTGTGGCACGGGCACGTTCTGGTGCCAGGAACACAAGCCAAGGAGTTGGCATCCCATTCCCACATCCCAGGGATTCGTTTGGCTGCTGGTGGAGGGAAAGCAGCCTCCCAGGCAGGAAGGGATGAATCAGGAACTCTGTGCCACGTGCTTTGTGAGCGATTCCCTGTGCAGGTGAGGGGAGATGTCACACGAGTCTGCCTCATGTCTGCAAGAAGCCAGCAATTGAGGCAGCTCTAACAAAGCAGTCACAGAAAATGAAAGAATCCTTAGAGATATATATTTTATGTAAATATATATATATAAAAATACATAAAGATATATTAAAATATATATTTTTTCATTCTTTGATATCCGTGGTGGGGATGGCTGGCATATAGCACAAAATTTGTTCTCCCCAAGAGTTCCCCTGGGCTAACAGTAATTTTACAAATAAAATTCTGTGTGGCTAAAATGCCAGAGGGGTCACGTTTGCAGGTTCAGTGACAAGGGACTGGTGTAAAACATGCCAGCCAAAATAGGACGGGAAAGTCATGCCTTACAAAGATAATTGAGGGTATATAATAACAGGGTATCTATGTGTGTTTAAGAGGGTGTGTGATTATAAAAGTAGTACATAAAAGGTGAAATGCAAAGGTAAAAACAGGAGGAGGAAACTCATTGATGTGACGAGGGAAGAAGTTCTGCAGAGCTTTCCCTGAGGGAAAAAGAAGCTCTGGCTTTTTTCTCCCAGACTTTGACAGAAGGGGAAGGTTTGGAGGAAGAGAAGGTCTGGAGAAAGAGAAGGTTTGGAGAAGGTTTGGAGGAAGAGAAGGTTTGGAGAAAGTGAAAGTCTGGAGAAAGTGAAGGTTTGGAGAAAGGGAAGGTTTGGAGAAAGGGAAGGTTTGGAGAAGGAGAAGGTTTGGAGAAGGAGAAGGTTTGGAGAAAGGGAAGGTCTAGCAGCAGTGACAGAGTCTGAGTGGAGTAAAAGGTGCCCAAGCAACTCTTTTCTTCCCAGAATAAATAAGGATTTTTAAAATCACGGAATTCCAGAATGGTTTGGGTTGGAAAGGACCTCAAAGCTCATCAACCCCTGCCATGGCAGGGACACTTCCCACTGTCCCAGGGTGCTCCAAGCCCCATCCAATCTGGCCAGGGACACTTCCAGGGATGGAGAATCCACAACTTTTTGTTTGCACAGAAATTCCAGAATCCATGAGGGTGCCTGTGTTTGTGTGTCAGGAAGGAGGAAACGTGATCAGGGCAGGGGATGAAGGAAGAAGGAGATGGGGGGAGATGGAAAAACTTTGGCCAATGGAAAATCTAAAGGATCCCTTGCCCCCACTGCAGCATTCCTTCCCAAAACGTGGCCAAGCAGCCCAGGGGAGTGGGATAATTGAAAAGCAAAAGTGGGATGGTCTTTAGATGGGGTTTTAATCTTTCCACAAAAACTCATAAAGCCTGAATGGCCCTCCTGAAGCCCCATTTTATTGCCACAAATTCCCATTGCATCCCTGGGAGAAGTAGCTCACACATTAAAGCTCCTTGTGTGTCCAAGTAAAAACAAATTCCTTCAGCCACCTCCTCACAGCTGCTAGAAACCCCCATTTCCCCAGAAATTCCCACCTTTTCTTCTCCAGGCCAGGGCACTCCATTTGCCAGGAGAGTCAGTGGCTGCACCAAAACTGAGGGTGGGATTTGTGACCTCCTTCCTGCAGCCTTTGTAGTTAATAATGACACATAACTTGTTATTTCTCAGGTAAATTCCCATTTTCTGAAGTTTTCCAGTTCTTTGGATGAAGATCTTCACAAAATTATTTGATTTTCCTACTGAAATAGAATTATAAGGTTGGAAAAGTCCTCCAAGATCATCCATTCCAAGCTCCAACCAAATTCCACCGTGCCAAATAAACCAAAGTGAAATGCTGATATTTCAGCCCCCTGCCCACTCCTCCTTCCTCCAAGATAAAGAAATTGTGGATATCCGACCCCTTGGGATTATGTTTTGTATTTATTCCTCTTATTTCTTTTATTTCTTTTTTTTTTTTTTTTTTTTTTTAATGTGGGGTAAGAATTTAATTAAGGGAAAGAGAAGGTTTGGAGAAAGTGAAAGTCTGGAGAAAGTGAAGGTTTGGAGAAAGGGAAGGTTTGGAGAAAGGGAAGGTTTGGAGAAGGAGAAGGTTTGGAGAAGGAGAAGGTTTGGAGAAGGAGAAGGTTTGGAGAAGGAGAAGGTTTGGAGAAGGAGAAGGTTTGGAGAAGGAGAAGGTCTGGAGAAAGGGAAGGTCTAGCAGCAGTGACAGAGTCTGAGTGGAGTAAAAGGTGCCCAAGCAACTCTTTTCTTCCCAGAATAAATAAGGATTTTTAAAATCACGGAATTCCAGAATGGTTTGGGTTGGAAAGGACCTCAAAGCTCATCAACCCCTGCCATGGCAGGGACACTTCCCACTGTCCCAGGGTGCTCCAAGCCCCATCCAATCTGGCCAGGGACACTTCCAGGGATGGGGAATCCACAACTTTTTATTTGCACAGAAATTCCAGAATCCATGAGGGTGCCTGTGTTTGTGTGTCAGGAAGGAGGAAACGTGATCAGGGCAGGGGATGAAGGAAGAAGGAGATGGGGGGAGATGGAAAAACTTTGGCCAATGGAAAATCTAAAGGATCCCTTGCCCCCACTGCAGCATTCCTTCCCAAAACGTGGCCAAGCAGCCCAGGGGAGTGGGATAATTGAAAAGCAAAAGTGGGATGGTCTTTAGATGGGGTTTTAATCTTTCCACAAAAACTCATAAAGCCTGAATGGCCCTCCTGAAGCCCCATTTTATTGCCACAAATTCCCATTGCATCCCTGGGAGAAGTAGCTCACACATTAAAGCTCCTTGTGTGTCCAAGTAAAAACAAATTCCTTCAGCCACCTCCTCACAGCTGCTAGAAACCCCCATTTCCCCAGAAATTCCCACCTTTTCTTCTCCAGGCCAGGGCACTCCATTTGCCAGGAGAGTCAGTGGCTGCACCAAAACTGAGGGTGGGATTTGTGACCTCCTTCCTGCAGCCTTTGTAGTTAATAATGACACATAACTTGTTATTTCTCAGGTAAATTCCCATTTTCTGAAGTTTTCCAGTTCTTTGGATGAAGATCTTCACAAAATTATTTGATTTTCCTACTGAAATAGAATTATAAGGTTGGAAAAGTCCTCCAAGATCATCCATTCCAAGCTCCAACCAAATTCCACCGTGCCAAATAAACCAAAGTGAAATGCTGATATTTCAGCCCCCTGCCCACTCCTCCTTCCTCCAAGATAAAGAAATTGTGGATATCTGAACCCTTGGGATTATGTTTTGTATTTATTCCTCTTATTTCTTTTTTTTTTTTTTTTTTTTTTTTTTTTTTTTTTTTTTATGATGGGTTTTTTTTTTTTTTTTTTTTTTTTTTTTTTTTTAATGATGGGGAAGGATTTGATTAAGGTGACCTCTAATTAAGTGAAGACCCAGCTGGGGCCAGGATCTCTCCCACATGAAAAGGAACTAAGGAAGTTGGGATAAATTGTCCCTCAGCTCTTCGTGTGTCATGTTAAATAATCCTGTCTTGTGGTAATAATAATAATATTAACAACAACAACAACAACAACAACAATAATAATAATAATAATAAAAAAATAGCTATAGAGGTGTTACTTGAATATGAGAATTCACATTCCAAATGCACTTTAAAAGGGTCTGGCAGCTTGGTGGGTCCCTGAACTCTTTTCTCCCTAAAATCCATCTTTGCTGCTCATCTGCAGATCCCAGGAAAACCCTCCTGCATAATCAGGGACCCCTGGGAATATTTCATTCCCAGGTGCAATGATCAGTGGATAAACACAACAGAGGTGGCTTTCACCAGCAGAAGTTTTTGATACCTGGAAGTCAAGAGAGAAATTCAAGTGGTTGTTCTCATCAATAGATGAGATCCATATTATCAGTGTGAGTGTTGGTGTTAATGACCATGGAATTGTGGAATTCCAGAAGGTTTGGGTTGGAGAAGACCTTCAATCATCCCATCCATCCCTTGCTGTGGGCAGGGACACCTCCCACTATCCCAGGCTGCTCCTAGACCCATCCAGCCTGGCCCTGGGCACTTCCAGGGATCCAGGGGCAGCCACAGCTGCTCTGGGAATTCCATCCCAGCCCCTCCCCACCCTCCCAGCCAGGAATTCCTTCCCAATATCCCATTCATCCCTGCCCTCCTACAGCCTAAGGCAAATTCCCCTTGTCCTGTCACCACAAGCCCTTGGGAAAAGTCCCTCTCCAGGTTCCCTGTGAAGTGACAGCAGCTCCACTTGGGCCACTGAGTCAAAGCCATGATCTCCTTGGAGCTCTAATCCAAGCCTGGATTCCCTTGGCAGCTGTAGATCCCAAATGCCAGTGAGAAACCTGAGGGATACCCGGAAAACTATGGGACTTACACAGCAAAGGATTTCTGGGAGAACAGATATTCCCAGACATTCATGAGACTCGCACAGAAAATGATTTTTGGGAGAATCAGGATTCCCAGGACATCTACAGGATTTACAGAACAAAGGACTTTTGGGAGAAGAGGATTCACAGACATCCATAGTATTTACACAAAAAAGGACCTTTGGGAGAATAAGAATTCCCAGATATCCATAGGATTTGCACAGAAAAGGACCTTGGGAGAACAGGGATTCCCAGACATCCATGGGATTTACATGACAAAGGAATTTTGGGCAGACTGCAGCAGCAGCTGAAGGCCAGGTGAAATCCCCCAGGCCATCCACGTGCAAATCCCAAAATTCTGCTTTCTTCACCTCTGAGCTGAATTCCTGGCTTTAGCTGGAGCTAATCCTACCCCAAAATGATTTTTGGGAGAATCAGGATTCCCAGGACATCTACAGGATTTACAGAACAAAGGACTTTTGGGAGAAGAGGATTCACAGACATCCATAGTATTTACACAAAAAAGGACCTTTGGGAGAATAAGAATTCCCAGATATCCATAGGATTTGCACAGAAAAGGACCTTGGGAGAACAGGGATTCCCAGACGTCCATGGGATTTACAGAGAAAAGGACCTTTGGAGAACAGGGATTCCCAGCTATCCATAGGATTTGCACAGAAAAGGACCCTTGGGAGAACAAGGATTCCCAGACATCCATGGGATTTACATGACAAAGGAATTTTGGGCAGACTGCAGCAGCAGCTGAAGGCCAGGTGAAATCCCCCAGGCCATCCACATGCAAATCCCAAAATTCTGCTTTCTTCACCTCTGAGCTGAATTCCTGGCTTTAGCTGGAGCTAATCCTACCCCATATGAAGCATAAAAAATCCAATCCTTCCAAGTATTCCTGATCCAATCAGACCCAGCATCTATTCTTAGCCTGGCCTTTGAGCAAATTGCTCTGGTTTTATTCAGGTTTATTGGTAATCTGGGCCCCCTGTGAGCGAAACAAATCTGACTCAAAGACCTTTGCAATTTGCAAAGGTCATCTTTAATATGGACTTGACAAATCCATATTTTAGAGTAGGCACATTCCTGATATTACAAGGGAAGGAAGGAGAAAATAGGATAAGAAAGAGAAATGACCCAGTGGAGCTCAGGAAAACAGGTGGAGGGAAATGGAAATGTCAGGCAAAGAGCCAAGGAGGGAAGGGATGGAAGGACAGCCTGGAGAAGTGAAGAGATGATCCGTGCTAAAGGGACAACATTCCACTGGGATATGAGGAAATCAGCTGCCTGGCAGCCCAGGGAATGTGGGCTAAAGGCTTCAAAGCTGCTGATTTGGAGCAAGGAAGAGCAGTGAGAAGAGAGGAGTCATATGAGGGTTAAATAATATCGGGGATTTCTGGGATTAAAAAATAATGTTCGGAGTTCTTGCGCTCAAAAAAAAAAAAAAAAAAAAAAAAAAAAAAAAAAAAAGACAGGGAATGGTGAAACCAAGTTTGATTACACAGCAATAAATTGTCCCAAAAATCAATTAAAATAATTCAAGGCAGTTTCTGTTCCCTTTCATTTTCGTGTCAAAATTATCAATTCCATGCACAGTCCCTTTGGAATGGTTTTCATTTTAATTTTTTCAATCCAAAGAAACTGAAGGCAGGAATGTGTCTGGGATTGGGGAACTTGATTTGATGGCCACAACCTCAGACCAACAAAACTCAGATTCATTCATTGCGGAAATTTTAGATTTGATGAAAAAGCCCTTTGACTTTGGGCTTCATCATCTGTTTATTATTTGAGGAATGGGTTTTGAGTAGGAAGAAAAGTGCAAGTGTTTTCCCTCTGGGATTGATGCCTCTCCCTTCCAGCGACAAGACTTCTGTTTTTTTAAAGTCCAGGGAAAAATAAACAGAAGGGAAACCTGATACCACATCCCTAATCTGGAGACAGTAGCGCTGAAGGAAAATAAACCAAGCTCCCCGCCCACTAAGGATGGGAAAAGAGACCTTGGCCTTCAACTTCAGCCAGGGAAAATCAATTTGGAAATTGGGAGTGGAGGATGGAATTTTCTGTTGGGATTTGTTAATGGTAAAAGTAATGAAAAGAGTGGAGTGGATGGTCAGGAGTTGTCTGTGGGTATTTATTGATTTAATTGAGCTGTTCTCAGGAGACAAAAGAAATCTTGAGATTCCCCCTGATTCCAATTTTCTGGGATATTTTAATTTGCATTTTAACCCTCGGGAAGATCAGGAGAACCAACTCTGCCTCGAGCTCACCTCTTGATGGAGGCCACAAAAAGCAGCTGTCAAAGAGGCATCACCAAATAAAGATCTTTGCAACTGCAATTCCTGGGAGACTTTCAGGGCTCAGGAGCTTGGAGGGCTTTCCAAAGGAATTTTTGGAAGCGACCTGGAAAGAAATTACCACTTAATTTAGGAGGATGACATCATTAACGACAGAATGTGTAACAAAAGGCAGGAGGAGGCTCTTGCAAAATCTCCTGGCCTTAAACTGAGTAGATGTGTTGGAAATTATATAATTTTGGGGTTTTTTTAAATTAATCATAACCAGGATATTAATTAATAGAAGAATGTTTTAGTGTTAAATAACTTTTAGCCATATAGCTGAGTATTTTTACACAGATTTTATTGGGAAAATCACTGAAAATTTAAGTTTTTATATTAAAAAAAGTTTTTCTAAGAAAAAAATTTAAGTTCTAAACTTAAATTGACTGAGGTGCTTCAGTGAGCAAGGCCTGGGAGAAGGGAATGGATTGCTGGAATTGAATAAAAGGAGTGAGGGATTTATGGAGCACAAGGACATTTTGCAGGAAGCAGAAAGTAAACGAGAAGGTAAAAAACCTCAATGTGTTTGTGTCCCCGCTAGAGGAAAAAGATTAAAAATATGGATTAATTAGCATGAATACCAAGAAATCAATAACCAGTAAAGGTTTATTTTTTAAAAAAATAATTAATTAGTTAATTAAAGAGAATTATGTAATTTAGAGCCAATGAACATGAATTTCTGTAGTAACAATTAATAACCAATAATAATAACCAATAATAACCAATTAATAACCAATAATCAGTAAAGGGTTTTTTTAAAAAAGAATTAATTTAAAAAGATAATTATGTAATTTAGAGCAAACAAATATTAATTTCTCTAGTAAAATTGCAGAAATAATGAAAGAGTTTCGTGTCAGTGTCCACATGGAGGCTGGAACTCTGTTGGCCACACAAATGGGATTTCACAACTCATGGAAAGGCAACTTTGTCCTGTTCCTGTCCTGCTGTGACCACAAACAGCTTTAGCTCAGGACAAACATCAACACCTCGGGTGACATCACATCCTCTGAAACTGGAGAGATCCATGGAACAACAGGAGCTGAAGGGAAAAAAGAAAGAGGCTGCAAAAATAAGGAAAAGCTGGGAAGGACCTTCTCCAAGAGGATGCTGGGGTGTAAAATGAGGCAGAACAAAACCAGAGCTGGCTGCCAGCAATGGAATTCTGTGCCTTTCAAAAAAGTCTGGGTAGTCCTACACCTTTTCTTTTTTCCCCATTCCCACATGACCACTCTGGGATGTTCCCAGGGGATTTTGGTAACTCTGGACCTCGCTGTGTCTGTTTGAAACCAGAGCTGGCAAAGATAGAGACACAGAACTTCTCAAGGTCATCCAGACCTGGCTTTCTCCTCGTGTTCCAAAGGGTCCAGCAGTGGCAAAGGATTTCATCTGGCCTCGAAAATCCTGTCTTTATTCAGTTATAACATTTTGGGGCCCTGGGAAGCTGATTTTCTTCCATTTTATCTGAAATATTTCTGTCCGGGTCTGTAAAGATGTTTCTGTGGGTAAATGATTCCACCTTACACAGAAATATTTTTCTTTTTTAATGCACAAAGACTTGAACTTCTGGAGGGGAGATAGAAATCAAATGGGACTATCCAAAAAATGAAATTAAATTGATCCCATAACAGAAGGGACGAGGAAAGAGGAGAACCTCAGGTGATTCCAACATAAAAGAATTTGATTCATCAAGATCATCAGCATTGGTAAAGTGAAGTGGAGAAAATTATGGGAATATTTTTCAAGCCTTTTTCACATTTATGAACTGGTAAAATAATAGGAAGAAAGGCTGGAAAGGATTTCTGGGGATCATCTGGTCCATCCCTTTTGATCTTTGAGCAGAAGAGGGAATTTGGCCCAAGTGACCAGGGAGAACCAGCTGAGAAATAAAATTTTAATGTTTTCTGAAGTGTGAAAACACAAAGTCACCACACCCACAGTTGCCACAAATCTTGATGCAGCATCCAGAAATTATGGCTTTGACTTCCACTATTTTAGCCATATCATTTGGATAATTTTATTTTCCTTCTGATTTGGAGCTGTTCCTAAAAAATGCTTTCAAGCCTTTATGCAACACATGAATCTTATATTATGTCTTAAAAAAATAATGATTCTAGGAAAAGAATTTAATTAAAAAAAAATCAATTATCCTTTGTATTTTCCCAGGTTTAGGTGAGTTAAAATGATATCAAGGGAGGGAAATACAATATAAACCCCTCCTAGATAGGCACAGAAAAAGAAAAGGTGTTTGAAGCAGAACGAGGCGTGGGGAGATGAAAAATGACAGCAGGAAAACGAGGGCTGATGATTAGGAGATATTTCCTGAAAAACCACAACCACCAGATGACTGTGACTTTCCCAAGGGAAAGGGTGGGAAATCTCTTCCTTTTGGCTTTTAATGTCGGATAAAGCCCTGAGGGACAATTCCACACAACCCACTGCTGTCGGTGCTGACGCCTCAGGTTTTAGCTTTGACCTTTCAGGAGCTGTGCAGAGTGATTCTTTAGCTCTGTCCAGCCTTCTCAAGGCATCAGTGCCAGCTCAGGTTGTCACTTCTGGCCTGGGAATTATTGCCCTGATTCCTTAAGGAGCTGGAACAGAGGCTAGACAGAGTTAAGAGGAATAAAAAGAAGATTTATTGAAGACCCTTAAAAGGCCACACCCTGGCAGTGCCCGGATGGCTCCAAGATGGAAGCCAAAGATAGTTTGGTCATGAGATCTCACATTTTTATAAGTTTTAGTCCATTTGCATATAGGCGTTAACTGTACGGTTAATGGCTTTAAATTATAAAGTCTCATCCTCCTTGCTTCTTGTCCACCCTCTTATTTTCACATTGCTTAAGCTTTGGGCCTGAAGTTTGAAGAGATTGTCCTTGAGTCTCCAGCTAGAATAGGATTGTTTTGTCTTCACCACTCTGTGAAAAGTTCCTAGTAACACTTAATATGAAGAAAAAAGCTTTATATATATATATATATATATATATATATGTATGTCTATAAAATTTATATTATATATACTAAATACAATTTTATATATATATATATTTATATACCAAAACAGAACAGAAAAACTTAAAACCCAAGCTATCAGGCCCAGACAATGTTTTGTGTTCAATTTTGTATTTCAGCAATGATTTTCCCAGCTTGCATAAGAGCATTTCAGCAACTCCAGCCACTTAATCCTCCAAAGACGTTTTTCCAAATGTTTGGCTATTAAAAATCCACACAGTAAAATTCTGGCTGGAAGAAATAAAGATTCCAGTCCAGCAGATCCTTTGCAGGGGTAATGTTTTGACACTTTCACCTGCTTTAATGCCAATAATAATGACAGTAATAATCACTTTGCTATCTAATTTTTCAATCATTTTATGTCCCTGAGAGAAATGGAAGGTTATTAAGACACCAAACCTCACATAAAGACATTTTATTCATATTTTCACTTTCCAAACCTCTGCTTCCCTTTCCCTGGGAAATGCCACGCTTTTCTAAAGGTCAGCTGGAGAAAATAAAAGGCTATTTATTAAATGCAAACCGTGTGGATTTTCACTTGTGCTGCATAAGAATTTGCCTGTCATTATGAAGTGGAATTAAATATTTTATAAGGTAAAAGAAGTTAATATTTTTCGGATGGTGAACAACAAATGTGTCCTGCACCAGGTTCTTAAAAAGCTCTGCTGATTTTAAATTAAATTCCTGACCTTGATTTCTTTTTTGACTTGTTTTCCTTCACTATTTTGGGAATACAGTGGGAATCCCATCCAGGTGGTGACTACGCTGCCCTTGAAGTTACAAATTTCCATAATTAGAAATATTCCATGCATCCAACATTTTACAGGGGGAGTTATATCTTCTTTGAGACATTTATAAATTCAGTCATGCTTTTTTATAATACTTTATATTTCCTTCAGTTTTTCATGAAGAAATAGGCAGCTTTAAGTGAGTTTCATTTATATTTGGGCCCACGATTCTCTACATATATTTTTGAGGCCTTTTGGCCAAATTTTGGCCAAAAATTCTTCACAAACAGGAGAAAGAAGCCCATGGAATAAAGGCTGGAACTAAAACCTGGAAAAATCTGTGCTCAGGATTTATTCTTCCCATGCATCTGCTTCTCCATCCTGACCCACCCTCAAATGTCAGCTTGTCCTGACCTCCCAGGCTGGACCCTGCCCTGATTTCAGTCTCTGTTTTGGGGGATTTTGGTGGTTAAAATGCTGCAGGCTGAGGGAACTAAGAGCACGTTGGTATCCAGCCCCTAATTCCCAATGGGAATGTTTATGCAGCACCTCCAGAGAGGAGAGACTTCAGCTGCAAAAATAGAAATTAGTTTGTGCCTTTGTTTAGGACAGGAGCTGGTTCTGCTTTCCTTAATTCCATGGGGATGTTGCTTCTCCTCAGGAAAAGGAAAGTTGAATTTGTGTTGCTCCTGAAGTGAAATTCTCAATTTGAATATTTTTCTCTGGATGAGGCTCTAAAAAAAAGCTCATTCCTGCCGGCCAGTGACAGCAAAGGGAATCATAAAATCATAGAATAATTTGAATTAGAAGGGATCTTAATGATCATAGAAAAATTTGAATTACAAAGTACATTAATGATAATCTAAATGTTGTTAAACCTTGTAACAATGCATTGGAGCTGGAAAAAAAAAAAAGTGATTTATTATCTACTTAGCTTTTCCTCTAAATAATTTTTATCTTATCTCTCCTTCAGCATCTCTAGCCATGGAGTTAATAAGTCCTCCCTCTTAATTAGCCCTCTAATCTTAGCCATCAGAAAATTCCAGTTGAAATTTATTAGCTAGACATTGGATAATGGAGATAAAATCATAATTTCCAGTTTTCTGCCATCTGCAAATAGGTGAAAAGTGTCTGAATGTCCAGAGAGGCCTTGCTGAGGCTAAAAACTGAACACCTCTTCTTCAGATGCAACAAAAAATGTCCTGAATGGAGCAGAATTCTATTGGTCTTTGAATTCCATCCAGGATTTATCCTAGTTTTTTCAGCTCCTGGTAAATTTTATCACATCCTACAACAGGATGATATTCTCAGCTTCTGCCAGTGTGGGGCTGATTTCAGAGGCTTTGAGCTTTAAAGAATTTCATTCTTTAGATGTTGGAACCCTGGCTGCTGAGAATTCCAGACTTTCTGTGCTGCCAGGCACTCACCCCCAAGAGAACACTGCATTGACCTGAGGCTGTGGAGAAGCTGCAGTCTCCTCCTTCTGCTTAACCTTCCTCTCCTTCTCCTCCATGGGTTTGGGTGGTTTTGTGTAATTGGATAAAAAAGTCCCCATTACCCCCATGGGTGGTTGGTTATTGGGTTAAAAGTAAAAATAATTGAGGTGTCATTTCTTAATTGGACAGTTGATCCTTCAAAGGCCTTGCAGAGAGAGATGGGGCTCCATTTTTAGTTTGTCAGAGTGCAGTGCTGCAGAACTCAGGGTTTGTGAGAGTGTGACAGAGATAAGAACTGATAAACATCTGAGTCCCAACATGAAATTCCGTTTCGAGTGCTTTCAACACCAACCCTGACCCAGACAGAAAAAGAATATAAAAACACAATCTAAAGGGTTATCCTTCTCAGTATATCCAGCCTTATGGAGGGAGGGGTTAATTCCCAAATTGCCAAATTCTGTGGATGTACAAAGGACAGAAACTGCCGTTCCCTGAAAGTTTTGCATTATTTCAAGCTCTATAAGGACCCTGTTATTAGATTTCAAATATCTTGAGTAATTAACAACCCTGACTTGGTCTCTCCTGTACATTTTTGTTGATGGTTCTGCTTTCCAGAGGATTGACAAAAGTCTGCTGAGTGTAAAAAACAGGATTTATTCCACCAGGAATGGAAGGATTTTGCCATAATCCATTGTTCCCACCTCATTTTCTCTGCACTCCCCTGCAGCTCTGGCCAACCTTGGAATTAATTAATTCTCATTTATAGCATCAGTTTTATCCATCCACTGGTTCATCTCCATTCCTTCTAAAACTGAAGAGATGTTTGGCTTATGAACTTTATAAGGAAAATTTTAGGATATTTCACAATGTCAGGGAATTAAAATTACCATCTCCTTAGGATGTTTCAAGGACAAGGCAAAATGAGATCCTGATATTTTTTTGATAACTGAGAATAAAATTCCCTCAAAATGTAGGCCAGGAAAGTAGAAAGGTGGCAACTATTTAGGAATGTTTATTTCAGGAATTAAGTTTAATAACCCAGAACCTCCCCACTGCAACTAAAGGAAAGTTCATGTTCACAGGTATGGAAAATAGAGATTTTCCCTGCTGTAATGCCAGAAAAAAAAAGGAGACTTTTTACTCCTCAAATGCCATTTTATTCCCTATGGATTTGTGATTTGGGGATTTTTTTTTAGCACCTCAGAACAAGGATAAAAAGTTGCTTACTTCACACTAAAAACTTGCTCTGGGCTGGTTTTGCTGTCCTTTGAATTATCTCCTTGCCATTAAAGGCATCCAAATCCAACCTTAACCAGTCACAAAAAACTGAGTGTGAAAATTAATAGGACCAGGAGTCCCTGTGGGACCTCCCCCTCTTACCTAAATATCATTATCTTTTATTTATGGCCCCTCAGAACCTGCAAGGCCTGAGGGATATTTTGCCCGTGTTTATCCTACACGCTCCGTGTGTTGTTTTTTAAATCCTGTCATGTCCCATATAATTGTAAGTTGTCTCCTGAGAATCCAGGCTCTGTTTTCATACAATTTCCCATTATTTTTGCTCAGAGTATGCACTGATACCTTTTTATTTTTCCTTTCCAAACTAACAGCATAAACAAAATAAACCCTGCCCCGCGCAGCACTTTGTTGGCATCTTCTCCCGAAGTCACACTAGGAATAAATTTATTTTTCAAGCCAGGATAAAGCAAAAGGTTGTTTGTAGAGAAAGGAGTCAGCACTTTATATTTTATGCCTCATGAATGCTTTTTTCTGCTGGAATTTGGGATAGCTCTGATCAGAGAGTTCTTTTACAGGTTGGGGTTCAGTTTTTCACTTCAGGCAGAAGGGTCTGGCTCGGGACATTTCTCTTGTGTCACTACAAAGGTCTCCTCTTGGATTCAGGTTGGAAATTAGGATAAATTTCTTCCCTGAAAAAAGAGATCCCAGAGAAGTGGTGCAATCACCATCCCTGGAAGAGTCCAAAAGCCAAGTGGATGTGATCCTTCACAGCACAGGGCATGGTGGGATCTGGTCAAAGACTGGACTTGGTGACTTGGTGCATTTTTCCAACCTTCATTATCCTGCAAATCTATGATTCCACTTCCTAAGTCATAATTCCATCCTCCAAAACATCCTCCAGATACCTTCCCTCTCCAATGACATTAAATTTTCAGGAAAATCTCCCAAATCACACGCAGGGATTGATCCCACCCTGCTGCAGCCATCCCCACCCGTTCAGCTGCACTGATCAAACCTCATCGATGCCACTAATTATCAAGAATAACTTGGAATTAATTGCCACTAATTCCTGCTCATGAGGAAGCCCTGATATGCACAGAGATAATTCTTGCCATCCTTATCTGCCAAGCAAATCCCACCCCTGTGTTGGAGCTGCCCTGCTCAGATCCCACACAGGAATACACAAGCAGAAGTGAAGTGAAATGAATTTCACACCCACTGAATAAGTTGTAGTCAGATTTAATAAAAACTCACTTAATTATGTGTTTTATTTTGGCTTCCAGTGGCTCCCTGCAGACATCTGGGCTAGCTCCTCATCTGGTGAAAATGAATAATGCTGCACTGGTTGTAATTAGAGGTTGAATTATTTAGGACAGCTGAAATTTGGGCTCTAAATAAAAATATTTCTGCTTCAGCTGAGGTGAGAAAATGAGAAAATTCTGTGCTTGGTTCTCTTTCTAAAATGTAGGGTTTTAAATTTCTGTTGTTTTGTACACAAATCAGCTTGGTATAAATCAAACATTGTCAGAGAGGTTTAAAGATGGCTAATGAGTTAGGAAAATCACCTTTCTAAATTGGGAAAATTTCTTTTCAAAAATTCTGTTCTTCTCTCTTCATGACTGGGTTATAAACTCAGTGGAACTTCCAAAGCTTGAAAATGGTTAAGGAAAGATGGGAAGGGAAAAAATGCCCCAGAACCTGAATTTGTAAGAAAAAATTCTCTGCTCCTGAAAGAAATACAATAAAAAATCCCTTTAGAATGATATTGATGTGGAAACAATTCCATCTATCTTCCTGACTCACCTCACATTCATTCAGGTCTGCATTCCTCAGAATTTTGGAGGAGACTGGGAATATTCTTGTGCTCCCAGACACAGGTGCGATGCCTGTTCAAGGTTTCCCAGGAAATCTGGAGCTGGGATTTGAGCTGGTCCAGCCGCTACTGCTCCAGCCTTAAACCACCCCCAGCAGCCACTGGACTTGGCTTTGGAGCTGTGGGAATTTGCCTGGACAACAAGGGAGGGTGAGTGTTGGAACCCTGGCTGCTGAGAATTTCAGATTTCTGTGCTGCCAGGCACTGAGCCCCAAGAGAACACTGCATTGACCTGAGGCCGTGGAGAAGCTTCCAAAATGGAATGACAGAACTGGGATTGTGGGTGTGGAGTTTGAATAGAAGTGTGTGATATCACAGGGTGGGAAACTCAGAGTTTAAGGGTTTAGAATAGAGTAATATAGATAAAGCAAGATGGAGGTTTTGGGGTGGAGGCTTGTCCTCTTCTTCTTCTTCTTCTTCTTCTTCTTCTTCTTCTTCTTCTTCTTCTTCTTCTTCTTCTTCTTCTTCTTCTTCTTCTTCTTCTTCTCCTTCTTCTCCATGGGTTTGGGTGGTTTTGTGTAATTGGATAAAAAAGTCCCCATTGCAGCCATGGGTGGTTGGTTATTGGGTTAAAAGTGAAAATAATTGAGGTGTCATTTCTTAATTGGACAGTTGATCCTTCAAAGGCCTTGCAGAGAGAGAGATGGGGCTCCATTTTTAGTTTGTCAGAGTGCAGTGCTGCAGAACTCAGGGTTTGTGAGAGTGTGACAGAGATAAGAACTGATAAACATCTGAGTCCCAACACAAAATACCATCTCACACATTTAATCCTGACTCTGGCAAAAATAAGCAAAGACTCCACAGGAGAAGGAAGCAGTGAAGGGGGGGAAATGAGGGAAAACACAGGTCCACACTGCTATTTTGTTTTTTAGCTGAGGGACAGGCCCGTAGCTTGCAGAACAATCATTAAATGCAGCCAAAATTGGGGTTGTCAGGAGCTGTAGTCACTCCTGGAATCAGAGCCAGGATGTGGGAAATAGATTTGTAGAGAATTTTTGAAGTTTGATGGAAGGTTTACATAGTAGGTATTTGTATGTAAATGTTGAGATAAAAAATGTTGATTTAGAAATAAGATAAGGTATTGTTGAGAGAGAAATGGAATTAGAAATAAGTTTTGCAGGATTTTTTTTGTAAATATGATTAGATATTTTAGAGAAATAGGACTATGAAAAATGTATTATAGTAGGATTTATGAGAAGTAATTTTAGATTATAAGTTTTAAAGTATTTATAACATGGTGTAGTTAAATGGTGTTGGTAATTTAATACTTTTATTGTAATTAGGAAATAGTTGGTTTTTGATTGTAATGGTGTGAATTATAACATCTGTATTGTCTCACCCTTCACAGGAGACTGAAAATAGAATAAAAGTTTTTAAAACACCTCTCAGTTGCCCCACCTCTGGGTCAGAAAAGAGCCTAATTTGACAGCAGGACACAATGCTGGCATGGGGATTTATTGTTTCCTGAACTTGCTGGGCTTGATGTCATTAAAGTGTCACCGGAATCGGCACGGCAGCTCCGTGTCACTGAGCAGCAGCTCCGTGTTTACCGGCACGGTGCAGACAAAATTTAGGATTTTGAGGGGCTCAGATACTCAGGGAGGTTTCACAGCTCACTCTCCTCAGCCTCGTGCTGCTGAGCCTAATCTTTCCTGAAGGACTGGCTGAGATCTGTGTTTCCTGATGGGAGATAATCCACTGGCGTCACCGGGATGGGAGATGGTGTTCCCGGAATGAGCAGGAACAAGAGGTGTTGCCTGGGAATCAAAAAAGAGCCCATCGCTTCCAGCACCCTATCTCCCATGTGCTGCTCCTCAGGACTGCATTTTCCCTGCAATTCAGAGACCAGAACAAAATAATAATTAATGAGTGCCAATAATTCATTGGGAGGATAAGGAGTGGTTGATGTGTGGATGGTTATTAAAATAAAAAGACAATTAGAGGTCACAGGAAGAATAAATCTCACCTAAATTTTTAGTTAGATCTTAAAATCTCAGAGCATCTTAGACTGTCCTTTCTAATCACTTCAAAACTCGACACAATAAATAATTTTATTACAAGGTATGTATCCAAAAAAAGCCTGGATTATTTTCCTTTTTCAGGGGTGTTTTTCCTCATGGTTGTAAATGATGACTACCTGGAACTTCATGATTTCCTTCCATACAACTAAAGGTAGGTGAGCTCCATCCCACCTCTTCTTACCCTTGAATCCAACAAAATTTGGATTCAATCAGGCTGTTGTGGGCCTAGGCCTGGTGTTTTGGAGTGGATAAGGATCCTCTGGACCCCAGGGAAAGGATCAGTGCCCAAGGGGTGACAAACCACCTCCTTTGCCAGTGCTGAAGGGAACTGCAGCTGACCCCAATTCCACCTCTTTCAGCACAGCTGGAATCTCTCTGGGAAGAGGAATTGTGTCCTGGACTACCACTGCCACCCCCCAGCACCCCTGAAAGCCTCGGGCATGTCCCCACACCCTGCCAGCCCTCCCTGGACAACATCTTGTTCCAAAATCCCTCAGCTACTGATAAACCCGAGTTCGGAGAGCCCTGATGGGACTCTGACTCCACGAACGGTGACAACACCATCAATTTTGGGGCCTGTGAGGGAGCAGGGACTGTCTGTGCTTGAGGAGCAGCCTGGGAGCAGCCCAGCCACCCTCAGAGCGCAGCGACTTTTAGCCTGGGGACATTCTAGGTGTGTTCCAAAGGCCACTGATGTCAGCAGGAAAAGACCTTTTGATTTCCATGTGCTTTGGACGAGACCCAGGAGGAGCAGCGAGTGAAGTCCGGGCCGCTCTTTCTCACACGGCCGAGGCCTCGAAATCTCTGGTATTTGCTGAGCAGCAGTGAGTGTGGGTCAGGAAGGCAGCTGAGCTTTCCTTTCCTCTCAAACTGTTTGTCTTGCCTTGCAGCCTAAAGCAATAGTGTAATTCCATGACAAAATTCAGGCCTGGAGAAGCTGACGGAGCAAAAATCGTGACCAATAGAAAACCTACAAAGGCTCGACCAAGCTGAAGGATTTTATTTCTATTGCCTGGCTTAATTCAGGCCCTGCCATTCATTGATTTGAAATGCTCTAGTCAGGTTGGGCTGGGTGGGTTTTGATTGTTTTTCTTATCAGCACCTTGAACCCTGTATTTATTCTGGGAAAACCAGCAGTGACCCCAGAGCTCAGAACCCTCAGGGCAGGATCTGGGCTTCGTTATTCTGGATCCCCAGGAGCACAATAACCAGGAAGGATGGTGCCAGGGATCCATTTCTGTAGGAATGTTGTGTTTAGATCTGGTTGTGCTTTGCCCTTGAAGAAGGTGAGTTAATCCCTCTGAAGCTCATATTCCCACAAGCCTTTGGAGCACTAAAATGGGATATGGTCTCCCAGTTTCCATCTCAGCCCAGAGCTGAACTTCTCAGTAGACCCATTAATCCCATTGGAGAGATGTTGGATTGGGAGAAACATCCCTGCTCCTTCATTAACCACCCAAATTTTGGGATATTTTGTGAAGAACCACGTTGATTGAACTGAGCACACAGTGACTCCTGCCAGGAGCCGCCAATGCTGCCTAATTTCTCTTCTTTTAGGAACAGCTGGAGTGATTCTTGAAGAATGTTGTGTCCTTCTCCACTGTTAGCTCTGCGTGGAATCCTCTGGAATGTGGACTTGGAAGCCCTTATGGAGCCAGCAGGGACAGAGAGGAGATAACTGGGACAGCATGAAACTGATCCCATTGGTGGGTGACACCAACAGCCAAGTTCAGAGTCCTTATCGCAATGGGAGCAGGAAAGATAAAATCAGGGAATCTCAAATAGGTTTGGGTTGGAGGAAACTTAAGGATCAACTCATTCCACCCCTGCCACGGCAGGGACACCTCCCACTGTCCCAGGCTGCTCCAAGCCCTGTCCACCCTGGCCTTGGACACTTCCAAGGATCCAGGGGCAGCCACAGCTGCTCTGGGAAAATTTTTCCAAGGTGACCACGGCTCTGCTGACCCAACAAGATCTGCCAAAATGTGCCCAGAAAGGGGCAAGTTGAGTACCCCAGGAGGTAAAAGATGGTCACCTCTGATTTTGTGACACAGGGAAGGTGTGACCGAAGCTCTATAGAACAGATCAAACTGTGCAAGTCAAACTTATCACTCATACAAGGAATTAAATGGATTAATTGACCTCTCTCCACACAGACACACATAAAGTGACTTTCCCTTATTCAGGCTGCCAGATTTTCCACCCCTTAACAGTAAAATTCTAAAAAAACCAGACCACAAGACCTCATCTCTTACAGAGCAGTGACAACTCTGCCTGATGCCACAAGAAATATCCGAAGATTCTCCCTCTGGAATTTATACCATGCATAGGACCTGCAAGAACCTGAGGAACTCTGACCTTCTGGGGTTTCCTGCCCTATTTCCTCCAGGTCAGAGAGGTCTGGCTGGATTGAGAAACCTTCTGGGATGAGGAATTGGGCATGTGGAATGTTCCAAGCCACCCCAAAAAATTCTTGAGCAACAGCACCAGTCACATCAGGAGCCATCACAATTTTCTGCTTATTTTTTTCTGCAGCTTGCCATGACTTGTAAATACAATCCTCCTGAGCAAGGCTTCCTTGGAAAGGAATTTGAAATGAATCTCATTTCTTTTTTTTAAATCTAATTTTTTTGAAAATGGATGGGCAGGCTTGTAACCAGGAAACCGAATTCCTAAAAAATCAATATATTCCTATATATAAAATATATATATATATGCACATAAGTACGTGGATGGTTTTAATAGATGTACTTTAAAAAGGAAACTGCTCTGACCACACCTTTTATCAGGAATATTTTCTGTTTTGCTGGGATCGTTGAGCTGCTGCCCTGAGATGGTTTGCACATAACTCCAGTCTCATGCTTTCCCTGCCTGATGTTGGTGTATTTGGCATTTTTCTTTCCCAAGCAAATATTTTCATTTGCTGATGATTTCCAACTGCTGGAAACAAGAGGGGAGGGAATAAATATCTTTATCAGACTCCTGAAAAAGGGAGAAACCAACCTGGGGTGTTCCAGGCCAGGTTGGACAAGGCTTCGAGCACCCTGGGAGAGTGGAAGATGTCCCTGCCATGGCAGGGGTGGAACTGGATGGGATTTTTAAGGTCTTTTCCAACCCAAACCATTGGGATTCTCAGATTCTAAGATGCTTCCTGAGCTAAAAAAACAGCTGATAGAGAAAATCCCATCCCAGAGCTCTAAAGTTAACATTTTTTTGCAACTGCCCCTTTCTTTATCCTGAATACAGACATTTACTGACAGTGACTGCAATGGCTCAGTGATGATTTACACCAGTGGAAGGTTTGCTCTGGAGTCATGTAGGGTTTCCTAATTTTATTAGGATTTGGTTGTTGTTTTGCAGTGATACAGAAAGAAAATTCACCTCCAAGCCAGCAACAAGAATTTGCCATAGTGAACATGGAAAAGAGGATGGAACAGCTGAGAGGAGGGGGAATTAAGCACATTTTAAACTTTTAAATTAAAATAAAAACCAAACAAAACAACCCAGCTGGATGACAGAGGGGAAAAAAGAGAAAAAGCGAAGGGGAAAGAACACAAACTCAGCAAAGTTCCAGTGTCCTCTGAAGATTGCTGATGCTCAGAGATTGAGAGAGCCCAGATTTCATTTCTTGGCAGCTCAGCCAAGCAGGACAATCCCCAGGGATCAGCTCCAGCTCCAGAGGTGAGTAGCCAGAGGTTTGTCCCAAAGGCTACTGGGATGCTGGCATCCTTTCAGCAGGAAAGATGGTAAAATATGAACACTTTTAAAAGCTCACAGAGCCATAAATCCCAGCTCTATCACAGGCCCAGCACTGATAGAGACAGATGCGTGAGGAGCTCTTTTATGCACACACAAGCAAACAGGGAAGGGGCCAAAAAGGAAGGAATCTTTCCAGGCTCAGCCATTTGAAGCCTACGGCTCCCATAAATCTCCCAAGCAGAGGGTTCAGGCCACATTTTCACTGCTGAGTTTTTGTTTCTTGCCTTGTAGGAAAGTAATTAATATCTGGACTAAATAGATTTAAGAAAATTAGTAAAAAATAGGTGGGGGAAAAAAGGAAATTCTGCATGTTGTTTAAATGCAGGGCCAGAGTGAATGAGAATCAATATCCAAGTGGGATGTGGGTCTCTCCTTCCTTTCCATGCCCCTCCAGAATTTTTGGAAAACATGTCAGGAAAGCCTGCTGCTCTGCTTTTCTAAACAGAGAAAGTTAATCTCATAAATGACTGAGCCTATTTTAGTCCTATTTTTAGTCCCTTATCCAATTTGAACCAAATTTTACATCAGAGATATGAGGATATGGAAAATTAAGGATGGAAAGATCTGTTTGAAGAGCAGGTTGCTTTTAGAAAAAGCAGTTGCACCTCTTTACAGGTACAGATAAAATATTTTTCTTTAGAGAAGAGCTGCAAAAATCCTGTGGTTTTTTGACCACCAAAAATTTTGGACATGGCTCTGGAGGAAGTCTGATCCTGTTCCTGTCTGATCCTCAGGATCAGCTGTTCCTTATTGATCAGCATATTCCCATGCTTTAAAACCTCACACAAACCCTTCTGGCTGCTTTGGAATTGTAGGGACACCTTCCAATATCCCAGGGTGCTCCAAGCCCTGTCCAACCCAGCCTTGGACACTTCCAGGGATGGAGCAGCCAGAGCTTCTCTGGGAAACCCGTTCCAGTCCCTCCCCACCCTCATAGCCAAGGATTTTTTTCCCAGTATCAGATCTAAACCTCTCCTGTTCCATCCTAAATCGACTCCCCCGACTATCCCAAGAGAATCCATTGCCTTTGGAAGAGCTGCCTGGGGTTTTATGTGAGGCGAGAAACCAAAAGCAAATTAAAAAGTCAATTTATTGACATCATCAGAACCTGCCTGACTAGCTCTGTCTGTGCTACTTGCAAGTGTTGAACAGAGGTTTTTTTCATGGGTTTCAGCTAAAATAAACCCAAGGAAATCAAAGAACTCAACCTCTACTCCCAGGAGCTCTTCATGAGTGGCAAAAGTCTTTGAGGAGCAGTCACTAGAGAGCACCAAACATCCACACTCCCTCCAGGTGGCTCCTGTGCCGTGGGAATTACTGATGTGGGAAAAGGTTGGGACTTCCCAACCTATTTTATCTCCATTTACTTCCACATACCACCCTAGGCCTGGGCTCCAGCATTCCAAAGGGCTTTTCCTGGCTGTTTTTTGGTGGGAGTTGTTTGGGGGCGATGGAGAAAAAGAACAAAAAGTAACATGGTTTAAGGAAATATTTTAGGGTGACTTAGGTCCTTGTGCCACAGAATTGCTGGCAATTAAGAGAAACAAAGAAAATTAAAGATTTCTTTTTTTTCCACAGTGCATTTGGGTTTTGTCCCAGGTGAAGACTCCTCAGGGACCTGCTCACCTCAACCTCCAGCTCCTCAGCAATCAGCTCATTCATTCCCACCCATGAAGTTCTTCTGCAGTTTAACCAACCCATGATTTTAAGGAATTTTCTGTCTTAAGCTTTCATGGCTTTTTTGGGCCTTTTCTCAGTTTTTTTCATTATTGCCACCTGCATGGAAAGAGGGAAATGGTTGTGTTTAAAGCACCTGTGAAGTCATAAAGCAGCTGTGAAATGAAATATTTGGAAACCAATGAGACTCAACTCTGCTTTTCTCATGGTCTCGCTTGCAGTACTTTTTTGAAGTACTTTGTGTCATGTTTTATCACTCATGACCAGCATCACAGAGTTTAATTGTATCAATTTTATTCAGCAGAGCAAAGGAGCTTGGCTTCAAGCATATTTAGGAACTAAAACTTCTGTGGGATATTTAATCTCATTTTGAAATCTCTGGCTTGGGTGTGTTGCAGAAGAGCCCACGAGGGTTCCTCATCCCAATTCCTTCTGTCCCTATGCATGAACACATCTTCCTCTTTCCCAGTCTTTTTTCCTACAGAAATTGTTCCTTATGCCAACCTGTTAACAAGATAAAGAATTCCACTGATGTTCTCCAGAACTGGAATGGTTTGGGTTGGAAGGGACCTTAAAGATCAACTCATTCCAATACAGAGACACCTTCCACTGTCCCAGGCTGCTCCAATCCCTGTCCAGGCTGGCCTTGGACACTTCCAGGAATCCAGGGGCAGCCACACCTTCTCTGGGAAAGCTCTGCCTGGGTCTCAAGCTCAAGGACTCCAAGATGAGCTTTGTAGGGCACTGCAGAAATGCTCAGCACTAAAATCTGTGCTGGAGGTGACGACAAAGAAGGAACTTCCCAGAATCACAGAAAAATATCACAGAATCATAACAGAGGTGGCAGAATAACACCAAAGGTCACAGCATCATGGCACAGGTCACAAAGTGTCACTTTAGTGACCCAGTTTCTCCATTTGCGAGGTGAAATTCGCTATCCTTCAAAACTCACTTTCCCAAAAGAGAACAGGATGGATTTAGGGTTGGAATTTTCTGCGGATAGAAAGGAAGAAGAGCTTTTAATTATCAGAACCCAGGAGCAGCCTTGTGTACCCAGCTGGCCTCATCTCCTGGCCTAGGAAAAGGCAAATTTCCTGCATTTCCACCTGGGAAGATGCACTTTGGATTCACTTCTGCCTTTGGTACAACGCATTGAATCATGGAATGATTGAGATTGGAAATAACCTTTAAGATCATCAAATCCAACCCAGCACTGCCAACTCCATCAGACTCTTTGGTTAATCAGTAGGAAAAATTGAAAAAAATAAAGAGTTAAAATAATTTAAAAATATCAAACCTAAACCAAATTAAATTTATTTTACACCACCAGTCCTTGCAAAAGAAAATAAACAGAACTAAAGATAAATAGGTTACCCTAAAAAGTTGAAAAGTGCTTTTTGGTGGGATGAAATGAGAATTATTACAAGTTTTAAAGTAGAAGGATTAAAAACCAAGTGCTTGGTTTTGTCTGGAACTTTCAGTTTAACTGTTTTTCCTCATCCAAAATTAAAGACATTTTATAGCCTGGATACCAGGCACTATGAAAAATCTCAAAGTTTTCCTCTCAAAATACAAAGCTGAGCAGTTTTGAAACATCTCTCCTTTTTTCTTGGCTGAAAATTTTTGCCAAACTGGAAATTAATTCCCCAAATACATTTTGTTCCTCCACATCTTAAATACGTAATTTTAGCAAATTCCTTTAGACCAAAAAACTGGGACTGTGTTCCCGCAATTTTTTCCATATCTGTCTATTTCATAGGTTTGGGTAGGGATAAAATTCCCATTGTTTCGTGGAGATGCATTATAGGTGCATTACATAAATATTTTATTTACTGAAGGTTTGTTGTAAACCAAGGAAATTTGAAATTTTTTTAAGGAAGTCTTAAATGTTTTCTGTAATTTCCCAGTGATTTGCACGAGCTCTGAGAGATCCCATGGGGCTGAGTAGGACATTTTAGTCTGATTTAACATTCTGCAACTGAAATCTTTATAAACTTGTGCAAATCTTTATCACACACCCACAAGAAAGGATCCATTTTTCCCTTAAAAAAGGACTCAATTGCCCCCTAAAAAAAGGATTCAATTATCCCTCAAAGAGAGAAAGGAGCAGAAGAAGGAGGTTCTGCTTTCTCCGTAGAAGAAGAAGATTCCATTACTCATTCACTAATTAAATGTGTGTGTTTAGAAATCAAAATAAATAAAGAAATGAATAAATAAATAAACCTTTCCGTGTCCCAAACCTTAATCAGAACAGAATTTTCCGTGCCTTCCCCGTGGTTTCTGGTTTGTCCCAGGATCAAAGAGCAGTGACCATTGTTAAGGAAAATAAAAACCCCAAACATCTGCCTGCCCAGTATTTACAGAGCAATCCAAACTGGGCAGAAAAAGCAATCCAGAGGCTGAACAACTCCACATTATCACGGAACCATGGAGTGGATGAGGCTGGAAGGGACCTCTGGTGTTGGAGTCTTTGCTTCTTTTTCTGCCAGGGTCAGGTTTGAAGCTCTCAGGATGGTATTTTGTGTTGGGACTCAGATGTTTATCAGTTCTTATCTCTGTCACACTCTCACAAACCCTGAGTTCTGCAGCACTGCACTCTGACAAACTAAAAATGGAGCCCCATCTCTCTCTCTGCAAGGCCTTTGAAGGATCAACTGTCCAATTAAGAAATGACACCTGAATTATTTTCACTTTTAACCCAATAACCAACCACCCATGGCTTCAATGGGGACTTTTTTATCCAATTGCACAAAACCACCCAAACCCATGGAGAAGAAGGGGAAAAAGAAGGTGAAGGAGAAGAAGGTGAAGAAGAGGAAGGTGAAGAAGAAGAAGGGGAAGAAGAAGAAGGATGATAAGAAGAAGGAGAAGAAAAGAAGAAGAAGGAGCAGCCCCCACCCCAAACCCTCCATCTTGCTTTATCTATATTTCTATATTCGAAACCCTTCAAATCTGAGTTTCCCACCCTGTGATATCACACACTTCTATTCAAACTCCACACCCACAATCCCAGTTCTGTCATTCCATTTTGGAAGCTTCTCCACGGCCTCAGGTCAATGCAGTGTTCTCTTGGGGGTCAGTGCCTGGCAGCACAGAAAGTCTGGAATTCTCAGCAGCCAGGGCTCCAACTCTGGAGATCATCTGGTCCAACTCCCTGGCTCAAGCAGTTATTTGGGAAGGGCTCTTCAATTCCACCCTACTGAGGTCCTAAGGCAAATCCAGTTTTTCCATGGATTTCCATTAACTTTGAAGCTAAAGGAGCAGCATCTTAAGGATAAGTCAGGAATCAGCTGTTAAAGCTTTAAACTCATTTAATCAGATTTTTGTTTTGTTTTGTTTTTAAGTTGTGTAGAATGAAATCTTTTGGAATAATATCCCTAATATTCCTTAGGAAAATGATTCTCTCCTCTGCTGCATCTCCAAACAAGAGCCACTAATTGATCACAGGGTTTTCCTGTAAAATCATCCTGGGAGAGTTGGGATTGTCCAACCTGGAGAAGAGAAGGCTCCAGGGAGACCTCAGAGACCCTTCCAGGGCCTAAATGGGTTCCAAGAGAGCTGGAGAAGGACTTGGGACAAGGAATAGAGGCACGGGACTCAGGGAATGGACTTAAGCTGGACAAGGGCAGGTTTAGATGGGATATTGGGAAGAAATTCTTTTTTATACGGGCTAACAAGGTGTTCTCCATGACCTGACAGGGTTTTCAAGGACATCAGTTCTCTCTGCACATGGAACTGAACAGGAAGATCCTTCAAGGAATCCCTGACTTGACCCTTATTCACTGTTGGAATTCTCCTCATGAAATTCATGGAATTCTCCCCACCTCTTGTCATATAGGCCTGGGAATCCTGTTGGAAGACTAAAGCATGGAAGAGGTTGGGTACCTCAGCCTTATTTGTGGCAGCTCTTTCTAAATCACCCATCCCACCCAGAAACAGGCACAAATTTTCCTTGGCCATCCTTTTATTATTAATTTATTACAATTATTAAAAGCTCTGGATACCCTTGCAAGTGTCAACTCTACTTCAGCCAGTTTTTCCTCACACCATCCCTCCATGTCCAGTTTTTCATGCTCTGCAGAAATGAGATAAAATCTTGTTTTTCTTTATCCCAGCTCTCAAAAGTGACTCATTAATGTTCTCCCGTGGCTTCAGGTCTTGACAAAAATAAATCAAATGAACAAAGAGCAATTTTCCATCCTCACCCTCCGTCTTTCCTTCTCTGCCTGCTTTTATTTGCTTTTTCCCTTGGATAAACTATTTGGAAAACATTGCAAGAACACTTAATTTGGATGACATGAAAGCAAATTTGCCTGGCTGATTAAGGGATGTTTTCCCTTCAGGAACACACGAACAAATTTGGGGATAATTTTCCTATCAAAAGACAGAATGTTTGAACTAAAGGGAGACTTTGCCCCAGCCTGGATTCCAGGGACAATGTTGCTCCCAGATGTGGATGGGAATGGAGCTGTGCAGGATACAGAGGCAGTAGCTGAGCACAGGGAATGAGGAAACCTCACCAGAGCTTCCCTTCAGGGTTTCAAACCTTTCATCTCTCATAATTTCAGAATTTATATTTGGTGGCACTTCCAGAGAAAATCTGAAATCTGTTTTTTGAGAAATGCTGGTCTCATATAAACCAGATTTTTGTTCCTCATGGCTGCAGTGTGGCAGCAGGGAGCTGAAAATCCTTGGGATCATCATAAACCAAAGGAATTGTTCTCCAAGGCCACTCATTTGAAGGGAATGTCACAGTTTTGGGACACTTGAGTGACTTTATGCTTTGCACATTTCATCTCCTCTCCATCCTATGGCTGAAATTGCTTACAGATGAAAATAATGGGAATATGGGAATAACCAGGAGAGTCAGACTGGTGTTTATCCTGAGAAAAAGGAGCCTCAGACCAAAGGAAATTCTCCAGGAAGGAATTTTGTGGATTTTCCTCTTTTTTTTTTTTTTTTTTTTTTTTTTTTGAGGATGAGAGTTTTGACCAACAGGAATTTACAGGCTGATGTTAATATGCAATATAATATAAAAAAGGGAAGTTGTGCGAGATTTAGGTGTTGGGTCAGGCATTGGGGTGAATTTCCCCTTATGGGATCCTCTGGGATTCCTCATCCTGTAGAAAATCTGACCCTTCCCAGCATCCCAGAGCCTGCTCCACACACCAGCACTTTCCCAAACCCTGCAAATTACTTGATTATTTTTGATCCCCCAAGGATTGTGTGGGCCTGGAAAATGGGAGTTAAATGCTTTTAAAATAAAAATTAATGGCATGGAGCTGTGCCAGGGATGGACTAGGTTGGATATCAGGACAAAGTTCTTCCCCAGAGGGTGGTGGGCACTGCACAGGCTCCCCAGGGAATGGGCACATTCCCAAGGCTGCCAGAGCTCCAGGAGCCTTTGGACAGGGTGAGGTTTTTGGGGTTGTTCTGTGCAGGGCCAGGAGTTGGAATCCTTGTGGGTTCCTTCCAACTCAAGATATTCTTGGGGTTCACCAGAGATGCAGGGAACAAGAAAGATCTGATTGTCAAATCTTAAGAAATCATTTTCCTGGCTATGTTAGAAAAGGAAATATAACCAATGCTCTGCTCGCATTCCTAATTACCTTATTACAGCTCTTTTCATTCCTGCACCAATTCCAGATATCCTCTGGTTCTGGGATGGGGAATCAAGAACAGGAATGGTTATTAAATCTTCTGTTGGCAGCCAGTCAGTGCTGCACATTCCTCACTTCTCTGAATTTCAGAGTCACAGCCACCTCTCACTCACCTTCCCACATCATCTAACAGGTCCCATGCATCCCAAATGTTGGGATATTCTTCCCAAAAATATTCCTGCAAAATGATGTAACCACTGTTAATCCTGGGGCTGTGACTCCCTTTCCCCTGCTCAGTTCCTCCTTTCACAGGAATGTCCCTTTCAGAGAATCACAGAATCATTAAATTGGAAAAGATCTCTCAGATCATCAAGTCCAAGCTATGATTGTGTGGTTCTGAGGCAATTTCCAGAGATCCTGGATGTTTGCAGACCACCTGAGTTTTGGCTGAGAAAGGATGGAATCATGATGTTGAGCAGCACCTCTAAAATCCTGGAAAGAGATCTTGGCTCTGTTGCAGGGAGCATTTAACATCAGAAATATCTGTGAATATGTTTTTTACCTAATTTTAATTATTTAAACCTCAATCATCCAGCTTGGCTTTGGAGTTAAAGAGAGAGACAAGTTATTTCCCATCCTGAGAGGGAGAATAAATCCCTTTCTGGATAAATTTATTCCTCTACAGTGATTTTAGGGGGTGACTACACAGACAAAGTGAACTGAAATCAGTCCAAACTCATTTCACAGCATCCAAGCTCTTCACTTTGAAGCTGAGCTTAATCCTTGTCCATCCAGGCTCCAACATTTCCACAT
Source organism: Passer montanus (assembly GCF_014805655.1). NCBI lineage: Eukaryota > Metazoa > Chordata > Aves > Passeriformes > Passeridae > Passer > Passer montanus. The sequence continues at coordinate 1,739,914 of NW_024370926.1, forward strand.
GCAGGAACCCTTTTAATGGATATTTCTTTAAAGGTTTTACTCTTTTCAAGCCTGGTGTTAGCAGAGTTATTCAAATATTGTGTAATGACCAACAGCTCCATAAAACAGGGGCAGCACTTGTGATAAGATTTTATCTAGTATAGGTTTGTCTTTCTGGTGTTAGAATCTTGATTTATCCAGTGGCTTTTCCCCCCCTGAATTCTCATTCTTTCAACACCAAATTTCCTCTGCTGTTTTAACAACACAGCAGGGATTGATTCCATACAGGAATCTGGTGGAATTCGTATTTCTTGTGTCTTTTTTATTAGGGCTGACTGGGGATATGGTACAAGTTAAGGGCAACTCTGTAATCGCTTGCACATGATGGCTGTAGGAAAGGATGCCGTGTTCTTACCTTCATCCAGCTCCAAGAAAGGGGCAAAAAAAGGGAGAAGGAAAAAAAAAAAGTTAATCATTTATTTCTGCTTCAAACATGTGCAAATTCCATATCAGGGCAGTGCCTGGAAAAAAAAATTGCTGTGGAAGGGGTGAAAAAACAACTGTCCCTCTCCCACAGGGATAACAAAGAACACAGTGCCTGGAAAAGGTTTGTCTAAACAAAATAACAATAAAAAGGAGCAGCAAACCCAAACCAAAACACAGGGAAGAAATCAGAAGGAAAGCCTGGAGGACATCAAAGCCATCTGTGCATGTGTGGGGCTGGAGGATGTCGTGTTTTTGTAGCCACTTGGGCTTAGATCAGTGTCAGATGTGGGGACAAATGGGCACTTGAGTGACCAACAGCCAGCAAGGAGGAGGACAAGGCTTGGTCTCCACTGACTTCATCCTGGGAGAGGAGGAATCGTGGAATCATGGAATCACGGAATCATGGAATTCCTGAGCCGGAAGTGCCCCACAAGGATCATGGAGAAGACTCCTGAAGATGAGAGTGCCTGCCTGGGTGCTTGGTGATGGGACACGTGGAGGATGGAGCCAGAAATGTGAAAAAGTGGGGAAAACGTGGGAAAAAGGGAAAAAATGGGGGGGGGAAGGGAAAAAATGGGGGAAAATTGGAAAAATGGGAAAAAATGGGGGAAAAAAGGGGTAAAAAAGGAAGAAATGGGGGAAAAAAGGGGTAAAAAAGGAAAAAATGGGGGAAAAAAGGGGAAAATCCCTTTTCCATATGGGAAAAGGTGGGACCTCCCCAAAAATGCATCAATAGAAGGGGCTATCAGAGGGGAGGCTCCCAGAGCTGACCAGTAGCACCAGTGGTGTGTGATGGAGCTCGCAGAGGAGCAGCAGCCGATGTTGTCCAGGCCTTGGATTCTGTGGATTCACTCCCAGAGACAGCACGGAGGTGGTGGGAATCCCTCCTCATGTTTGTCAGCGTTTGGATGAAGGATGCAGCTAGGCAGACCTTGGTTTTTGTAATAATACTTCAGTTTTTCAGTTTAAGTTTCTGTTCTGCACCACTGATTGCAGCACAGAAGCTCAGCCACCTCCAGATTCCCAAGAATTTGAGGTGACAGGACTTTGGGCTATTGACTTTGGGCTTAAAACCTCAACTTTTGGGCTTAAAACCTCAACTTTTGGGCTTAAAATCTCAACTCTGCCCATGGCAGTGGGACCAGACCTGAGCTCCCTGTGACCAACACAGCAATCCTGTGTGACAGCCAAATGTAAATCACCCAGTGGTGCTAGGCCAAAAAACTCAGAGAAGAATCTGAGTTTTATCAGCTTCTTCAGGTCTTTGGATCTGCCCAGTGGGAAGCAATTTTTCCCGGGATAACACACAAGTGTGTGTGCCTCACTCCGTGGGAGGATTCTGCTGAATTCTTGTTGTCTGTGCTCAGAAAAGGGTAGGTGAAATTTCCTTGTATAAATCAGATTTTCACTTCTGCCTTGTTTATCTTCCCTAGATAAAAAATATTCTCTGTATCCAGAAGGGAAGATTGACTCCCTACAGATTTAAAAGATGTTTTTCATAATTTCAGCTTGTCTCATCAATGCATCCACACCACAGAATCAGCTGCAAATTTATTTCAGTCTGTTCTCACCTGATGGTTTCCAAAATCTTACAAGAACAGCCTCACTCATAAAATCTGACTTTATTTTGGGTTGTTTACGTTTGTCACCATGATTCCACAGCTGATTTAAATAAAAGTCACTTCTCTGCCTTACAGTGAGCGATGATCTATCAAATTTGAAGTTTAGCCCCAGTGAATCACAATCTGCTGTTTTCTGGTGGTAACTTAAACCAGGAGGCAAAATGTCAAAGAAGTACTGAAAGCAAAACAAAAAAGAGAATAGCAACATTTTTTGAAGAAAAAAAAAATTTAAAATCTGTGGAGTTTGGTGACTGTCAGGTTGCAGACCATATTCTGAGCTATAGCTGCTCCTGAGAGCTTCCTTCAGAGTTTAGGCCTGGTTTAAATCACAGAAATGTTGAGAGAAGGGAGCAGAATTTTCTTTTATTGGAGGCTGTGCCTGACTTACCCTCAAAATGTTTATGGTCACCATGGCCTGAGATCATCCCATCAGCCAAAATGGGGTTACTGGATGTTCTGAAGGAGAGCAGGCACGTCAAGAGAGAATCCTGGAATCATTTGGGTTGGGAATGATCCCTGGGATCATCAAGTCTGCACTGCCAAGGTCACCACTGACCCATGTCCCCAAGCGCCACATCCACAGGGCTTTTAAATCCCTCCAGGGATGGGGACTCCACCACTGCCCAGGGTTGGATAACCCTTTCTAGAATGGAATTCCTGCTGATGTCCACCCTGAGCCTGCCCTGGCCCAGCCTGAGGCCATTCCCTCTCCTCCTGTCCTTGTTCCCTGGAGCACAGCCCAACCCCCCTGGCTCTCCCATCCGTTCAGGAGCTGTGCAGAGCCACAAGGACCCCCCTGAGCCTCCTCTTCTCCAGGCTGAGCCCCTTCCCAGCTCCCTCATCCTCTCCTGGGGCTCCAGACCCTTCCCAGCCCTGTTCCCACATGGTTACCACTGTGTCTTCCACAGATGAACCAGAAAAAAGAAATATTTTCCAGGGTGATTTCCTTCCAGCGATGGAGTGTCTTTCCATGTTTCCCAAGGACAGGAATTGTGGACATCAAGGACTTGACAGGAGCTTCACAAAAACACCACAGCTGGGATTGATCCAATTTCGTCTCAGTTCTCAGAGTACTTCAGTGACAATAATTTTTGAAGCGTCACCATACTCTAAAAGTTCTGTTTAAAAAAGTTCCTATCAAGATGGATTGAAAAGAGCCTCATTCTTGCAATTTTCCTGCTCTAAATGAAAACAGCCCATGTAGGCTTTGGATGACATGCAACTAAAGGGTCTTGCCTGTCAGCTGCTCACAATTAAACAAATCTCTTTCTTTTTTTTTTTTTTTTTCTTGCAATTTTCCTGCTCTAAATGAAAACAGCCCATGTAGGCTTTGGATGACATGCAACTAAAGGGTCTTGTCTGTCAGCTGCTCATAATTAAACAAATCTCTTTCTTTTTCTTTTTTTTTTTTTTTTTTGCAAAATAATCCTCTTTTTTCCCCTCCTCACATTCAGAATCCTGCCCAAATCCTCCTTCCCATTGGTATAACCCATATTGCCTTTACTGTCAGGAATTTTACAACCTTCCAAGGAAAAGCCCTGATGAAGAAATTTCTTTTCAACCCTTTCTAGGATCTGTTTTCTGCCTGAAACTCCAGCCCCCTTGGTGATTCACATTCATGACCTGAAAGCATGAGCAGGGTAGTTCAAAGTTTTCAATAACTGAAATATTAATTAAAATGCAGATGTAATTCCAAAGCAGCCATCCCAAACAATTACAAGTTTCATTTCTAGACAGCTGTTTTGAGGCTGCTTTTTTTTTTTTATACGGAGTTTTGGATGGATTTGGGGCGTTAGTTGTTGTTTCTAGAGGATTATTTGTTCTTTTTCACTTCCATTTGATCTGGAATCTTTGTCTTTCATTATTGCAAAGCCATTTCCTCCCGCTGCTCGAGCCCTTGAGTTGATTAAGTGGTACAAAGCATTCCTGGGCCACTCAGTAAATAACAATGCAAACATGTTTATGTAACACTTTCATGTGCTAATGAGGTTTTTATGTTGGAGTTGAACGCTCATGTCCCGGAGTCTGGGACTCTTCAACTCTTGGCTCTTTGATGTGAAGGGAGCACATTCGGTTTTCATTTTGGGGAGATGAAGCTGCTGTTTACCTTCGGTGTCACTTCTCCACGAGGGAATGCTCCAGATCCATGGCACCGAAGGGAAGGAGTGTTGGAATCCTTCTCCTTCTCCTTCTCCTTCTCTTCTCCTTCTCCTCCTTCTTCACCTTCTCCTTTTCCCCCTTCTCCTCCATGGGTTTGGGTGGTTTTGTGTAATTGGATAAAAAAGTCCACATTATGGCCACATGTGGTTGGTTATTGGGTTAAAAGTGAAAATAATTGAAGTGTCATTTCTTAATTGGACAGTTGATCCTTCAAAGGCCTTGCAGAGAGAGAGATGGGGCTCCATTTTTAGTTTGTCAGAGTGCAGTGCCGCAGAACTCGGGGTTTGTGAGAGTGTGACAGAGATAAGAACTGATAAACATCTGAGTCCCAACATGAAATAGCATCTGGCACATTTAATCCCCACCTTGGCAAAAAAGAAGCAAATTATCCACAAAGGAGGGAGGTTTTTATGGATTCCCCATGTCTGGGACTGCAATAAGCTCTCCAGGAGAAAACTCCTGATCCAAGCTTGGTGAAACCATTTCAGAACGGAAACTGGAGCTGCCTTCCGTGGGTCATTTGGATAAAAGTTTCATGGATGGAGATTTAGGTCACTTTTCCTGTCTGTCTGAGTGAAGATTTTGGGAGAAGTGAAGAGAGAACAAGCACTGAGCTCTTCCCTCTGCTGAGCAGTGAGAGGAGCTGGTCTGAAGCTGTGTCAGGATAGGTTTGGGTTGGATTTCAGGAAAAGGTTCTTCCCTCAGAGGGTGCTGGGGCACTTAACAGGATCCCCAGGAAATGAGCACATTCCCAAGGCTGCCAGAGCTCCAGGATAACATCCCAGGATGCACAGGGTGGGATTGTTGGGGTGCGGGGCCAGGATTTGGATCAATGATCCATGTAGATCCCCTCCAGCTCAGCATACTCTACAACTCCATGATCCTCTGACTTCCATTGTGGTCAATTCCACAGAAATTCAGCCAAGGACTTCCTTAAATTGAAAAAAAAAAAACCCACAGATTGTTACAACCTGAGCTATAAGGAGGAGAATTTCTAAAATTTTAACAAATGAGTGTTTCTCACAAACTAGGCATAGAGGGTGATTTATCACACACACCCCAAATCATTTAGACTTGGACTTTTCCTAAATCCATCAATGTCGGAGGCAAGTACTGGCCACATGAAATGGGTCTGATCCAGGCTGAAAATTCCAAGGACACCTAGAAAGCAATTTATGCCAGGAAATTCCACATCAGCCCCTGAGCCCCACCCAAACCCTGGGTCTTCATTAGATAAAGTTTGTGTTGAATTCTTCCCAATCTTAATGAGTGCAATTAACATGAGGAGTACTATGCCAAAAACAAAGCTTTATTTGACATAATAGTCTTAATTAGGTATTAAGAAATTAATGTGATATTTTATGTTGCCAGTCCAGTCAATGGGAATTTCTTTCCCATTCAATTCTGTGAAATCATGGCAAAAAGCTTGATCTGGTACAAACAGAACACAGGCTATTGAAAATTATTTGTGCCAAATGAGGGCTATGAATCAAAACTTCTTTATTCCATTACGAACTGTCGGGAGTTACAACAAACTTTGGGATCTGGAACAAAATCTTGAGCAGGAAAATCTTCTTTTGTCCAAGAGCCTTCAGCTTTAATAGGGAAGCATTTGAGGAGCAAACCCCAGGGCTGATAATCAGAGTGATCCTGGCTCCTGGGGACTGGGCCCCACTGACAGGCAGAGATGAAAGCCTTGTTCTGCTCCAAATCAAACCTGGTTTTAGTTTCTTGAAATGGGAGTGTTCCATGGACATCAAACTGCTCATTAAGCGAGAATTATCCCACTGGAAGATCCAAACCTGGTGCTCAGCTGCCATGAACTGGGAACCCCCACCTCACCCCGTGAAGCCAAGAGAGACTCTGCTGCTCTACATGGAATTTATTTCTGCTGGCTAAGATTTCACAACAGGCAGGTATTTATGGAAAAGATGTTTCCTAGCTCTGCTATCTCTACTCTGGGTGTACTTTTTCCCCCCTCCTAATCAAACCAGGTTTCAGTTTATGGAAATGGGAGTGTTCCATGGACATCTCACTCGTTAAGCGAGAATTATCCCACTGGAAGATCTGAACCTGGTGCTCAGCTGCCATGAACTGGGAACCCCCACCTCACCCCGTGAAGCCAAGAGAGACTCTGCTGCTCTACATGGAATTTATTTCTGCTGGCTAAGATTTCACAACAGGCAGGTATTTATGGAAAAGATGTTTCCTAGCTCTGCTATCTCTACTCTGGGTGTACTTTTTCCCCCAGTCTGTCATTCCCAGACTTTGGAAGGTTGGGGGTGGTCCCTGCAGTGCTGCCCCTGTGACAGGTGGCAGAAGAGGATGCCAAGCTTGGTGTCATTTAATGTGAATGTCTTATAAAAGGTTCTACACCTTCACAGCAAGATTTTGAAATGGATAAAGCCTCTAAATAAATTGTTGGCCTCAGGACCTGGCAAAGCAAGGAGAGGGAAAAGGTCATTCCAACCTACCACCGACAAGCAGGTATTTCTAAAATAAATGGTGCAACCAGACCTAATAATAGTGATAAAAAATAAAAGAAGAAAAATGTTGTACAGAGATCCAAACATATGAATTTTATGTCATGAAAAGCTAAAATGTCCTTTGTGCTTGGTGAGCTTCTCCTTATCACTTCTCTCACCTTGATTCACCCACTCAGCACTTCCCCAGCACTTCCCAGAGCACCCAGTTGGTTTCCAAACCTCATTCCCAGGCTTTATTCCTGCATGAATAGGCTGGTAACACTTTCCAGATGTTCTATTGTCCTTCAGGTGGTGGGGAAAATATTTTGTCCAAAATTTCTTTCCCTTGCGATGGACTCTTTGTGTTCCCAGCTTTTCTCAGTCTGAATAAATGGGAAGCCACACTAACATCTCTTCTGTCTGCAAACCCAGAGGTCTTCCTTAATTTGGGGGCTGGAAAACTTGTCCTGTGATGAGCAACTGAAGGAGCTGGGGGTGCTTACCCTGGAAAAAAGGAGGCTCGGGGGGACCCTATTGCTCTCTGGGACTCCCTGGAAGGAGGCTGTGAGGAGGTGGGGGTTGGTCTCTTCTCGCAGGTAACAAGAGGCCTCAAATTGCACAGGGGAAGGTTTAAATCGGATAGTAGCAGGGGAAAAAAAGAATAGAAATGGTTGTAAAGCATTGGATCAGACTGCACAGGGCAGTGGTGGGATCACCATCCCTGGAAGTGTTCAAAAAATGAGTGGATGTGGCACTTGAAGACACGCAGAGCTGGGCTGGCAGTTGGATCTGATGATCTTAAGGGTTTCTTTTCCAACCTTACCAATTCCACCATTTCCTGAATCAAGTGTGTGCCCAGATCTTCTTCTCTGGGAAATCACTGCATTGCTTCCCTGTTTGTCCTTCCCAGAAGAATAATTCCATCTCCCTTCCTGTTTCTGGTCACTGTTGCTTCTTTTCCTTCCACCTGGACCCTTTGAGCTCCACATTCCCCACTTCAGAGTGGGTTTTACCCACTGGGAAGGTCAGGGCAGGTGGCACCAGGATGCCTGAAAACCCTGGATGTCTCCCAGGCAATGGAGACCCTCCGTGGCAGCAATTTTAACAGCTGAGGATCATTTCCAGTAATGGGTTCTACCTTTACTGGTTTGGCCCAGGGATCTTAGAAGTCTCTGGCAATAAAAATTGGATTTTTTTTGCATTTGGGATTGGCACAGAGTGGAGGCTGAACTTTAGAGCTTTCTCCTCCACCTCCAGGACAATGTGTCTGTTAGAACATTTTAATTTTTGTGGCTTTCTACTTGTGCATCCTTATTATTTAGGGAATAAGCTGGAATTTGGACATAAAATAGATACAGCAGGAGTGGTTTCATAGCTTTGATGGGTTAAGTCATAAGCAAGGCAAGATTTATAGTGATAAATATGGGGGGTTTTTGAACATTATCTGAATATCATCTCTTCCTATAAGCATGCCAGGCAGTACCTTCTCCCTAGAAATGAGGTCTCAGGGAAATTTCTCTTTCCAATCAAATTCCAAAGTCATGAATTGTCATCAGTCACTGCTGTACCAGTGTTCCAAAATTACTCTTTTTTTGTCTAAAAAGACATTGTCTAAGAGATAACATCCATTGTCAGGTGAACTAATTCTTCCTTGAGGCTTTGGCTCAGTCAGGTACACAAAAACACACCAATGAGGCTGCAGGGGTTATTCCTGACATGAATTTTCCCTCCGAAAAATGACAGCTATGACACCCAATCTTATCCCATTTAATTTCTTCTGCTGGCATATGGTTGAGATTTTGTGCTCGACCACTCTCATTTCAACAGGCAGGAGCCTTGCCCAAGCGACCGCTGGGCAAATCCTTCTTTCTCAAATATTTGGTTTAAAACTCATAAAAATAAATAAATACATCATGCTTCAGGTCATCCTGTTAAGAACTGGGCTTTCACTCCAGGCTTAGCAACTCCAAGCAGGTTCCCTGTCTTCAAATATTTTGTTTTCTGAAATAAATGGTGCAACCAGACCTAATCATAATGATAAAAAATAGGAGAAGGAAAATGTTGTCAGAGATCCAAACACACGAATTTTATGTCATGAAAAGCTTTTATTCTGGTTCCTGTTCTCGCTCGTGCACAGATTTATTGAAAAAAAAAAGACATTTATTCATTTTCCACTTAGATTATTGTGGTTAAATCAAAAAGAAGTGTCAGGGCTTAGGGAGCTGAAAGCAGCTCCACTTTTTCCATTGTGACTTGGTCACATGGTTCCCATTTGTTCCATGAAAAACCTCCTGGTTTTGGTTATTTTCCCTGTCTGGAATGAGATAGAATTCCAGTCCTGCTGCCAAATCTCCTGTATCGTGGAGGAAACTCTGGCATTTTGGGCTGCCTCCCTGGACTCAGCATGTTCCACAAGGAGCTACTTCTTTATTATTATTATTATTATTATTATTATTATTATTATTATTATTATTATTATTGTTATTATTGCTGTTGTTGTTATTGTTATTATTGTTGTTATTGTTATTATTGTTATTATTTTTATTATTTTTATTATTATTAATTGCTGTTATTGTTATTGTTATTATTACTGATGCTGTTGCTGTTGTGCTGTCATCATCATTGTTGTTACTTTATTTTTATTTATTTTAATTTTTATTATTTTAGGGGTCTGTTTTTATTATTAATATTATTATTTCCATTGGGCTCAGGAGATTCTTCAAGTCATTATTTGAAATTCTCCTTTGGACCATAGAGAAGGGAAGGAAGTCTTGGGGATGGTCCCAAAATCCAACGGAGAAGACACGGGGTCAGCTCCAGCTCCCATCACATTTGGGAGCTATTCCAGGTTAGAATGTCCCAAAACTGCTGGAATCCATGGGAAGATTTTAGGGCACAAGGATCTGTCCCATCACGTCCATGTTCTGCTGTTTGCAGTTGGGTTTCAAGGAATAAAATTAATCCCCCACCTTTTCCAGAGGAAAGTTGGGCACGGAGTCCAACACAGGTAAATTCTGGCAACTCCTGGTTGGTCTTAAATTGTTGCCCTGCAAGATTTTAGTCCACTCCAAAATTCCATGGAAAAATGAGCTGGTTTAACTTCTGTAGAGGGAAAACAAGATTTGCTTTGTCCTAGACAAAAATTTCTCTGTCTTTATGGTTTATTGCCAGTGGGATCCTTGGAATTGGAATTCTATTGGAAATATATTCAGTGGATCAATAGTGACCACTGAGTTTTAATTCAGAAACTCTCCAGTAAAGATTCACAGAAAAAGTCATCATTAAAAACACAATGAAAAAGAAAGGAAAATAAAAACAAAATTGAATATAGACCTGAAGATTGCACAGGGTGCATTTAATTTCAAAACAGGTCTACTTATCAATGCCAAAAATTACTGGTGGATTTAAAAAAAAGATATTTTTATATTGGATTTAACCAACTGGTTGGATTTATTTTCTTTGCAATTAGCTGGATTTAATTTAGATTTTATTGAGTCCACAGACAGGCCCCTGGAGGGGAGATGCCCTCATCAGGTGAGACCAGTCCCACCTAAATTCCAAGAGCTGTTCTTAAACCAGCCATGAACACGAGAATTCCAAGATGTCATACGAAAACAACACTAATTTAAGGAAAATACTGTTCAGAACCAGAGAAATATTTCATTTTATTAGCGTGGAATTGTCACATTTTGACACTGCCAGCAGAAAAATATTTATGAAAAGGGAAACATCTTGTTCCAATCAAGGGAAATGTTTTATTTCTGCTTTCTCTGTTTGACACATTAGAGCATGAAGTTACTGTTCCACACATGTGACACCTCATGTAAAATTAATAACAACGAAATTGCAAAGTCAGGGAGGGATTTTAAATAAAGTAAAATAAAAAATAAAATATAAAAATAAAACTTTATTTTGGGGGGATTTTTTTCAACTTAAAATTTGCTGAAGAACAAACACTTGGATTTTATTTCTGAAATCTCTCCTTGCTTTAATTCAAAATAGAATTTGTGCTCCTCAGAGTTCATTACTGGATTAAAATCTGCAATAAATTCATCTCTTTCCTACACACTTTTCCCCACTTATATTTTCAGGTTGAGATAACAACTGCAGAACGGCAGTGGTTGTTATTTTAAATGACTGTTATGAAACATAAAGAAAAAAGGCTTTTCTAAACAATTTCTCATGGAAAAATACTGTAACAATTCATCTTACTCACAAAAATATTCAGTGGGTTGGGTTGGAAGGGATCTTCAAGATCATCCATTTCCATGGGCAGGGACCCCTCCCCCTGTCCCAGGCTGCTCCAATCCCCGTCCAGCCTGGCCTTGGACAATTCCAGGGATCCAGGGGCAGCCACAGCTGCTCTGGGAAAGCTCTCACAGAGCCTCCCCATCCTCCCAGGGAAGAATTTCTTCCCAATATCCCATCTAAATCTCCCCTCCTTCTGTTTAAGGCCGTTCCTCCTTGTCCTGTCCCTCCATGTCCCACCAGCATGGTCTGGAGAAGGCTCTGGCCTGGTTTTGCTGCAGGATCTTCACAAATTATCTCTGAACACTGAAAATATTGGGTTGGAGCTCAGTCCTGGGGTGTCCTAACCTCAGAAAAGCATTTGAGGTTTTACAAAGGCACTTTTCCTTCTGACGCAGGAGGAAACACCACCTAGCAAACATTTTCCATTAAAAACCAGCAAGGCAGGGTGGGATAATCCAGAGTGTTCCACCACAAATGTGAGAAACCCACAGACGCACAATGTATTTGAAATGATTTATTGCTTCTCTCTATTATTTCTCTCTAATCCTCACCACCACCTCAACTGTCATGAAAATTTAGGAATAAATTCTTTTCTTCAAAGCATTTCCGTATTTTGCCATAATGATTTTTCCCTGTGATTTCTCAACCAGCTCCTGCACCAGATAAAATCTTCTCCCATGTGTAATCCATGCTTAGGAATGAGTTTTTCCTCGAGCTTCAGACTTGGTAGCACATGTTCCAACATTCACTTGTTGCCACGTTCTCGCTTCACTCCAAATCAGAGAGGGAAATTTCATAACACCAGAAGCTCCAACAACTGCTGGAAGTCAGATTTGCGTTCTATCTCTGTTTTTTCCTGATGAAGATTGACTGGGAATTTGGAAAGAGAGAATTTTTTGGATTTGGTTTTGTTTGGGTATTTTTTTCCCCTTCAGTCTGGAGCTCAAGAATATTTAAACAACAGGAAAAACCACTCAGGAAATACTTCGAGATTTCTAGCAAAAGTCAAAGAAAACAAATACATTTCTTTAAATTATTTCTGGGGTTTAAGTATTGATGAAAATAATCTCTGATATTTTAGACTGAAAAAAAGAAATAAAAGTCTTCTTCCTTCAACATTTTTATCTGCATTTGTAGGACTCTTACAGCAGAAAATTTCAAGATGGAACCTTTGATTCTTGTGAAATTAGGAGTCATCTTTAGCTCATCTTTATTTTGGAGTTTAAATACAAATTTTAAATTTTAAATCCTATTATAAATCAAGAGTCATCTTTATTTCATCTTATTTTGATGAACTCCCCAGCATCAAATTAATTTCAGGAATTTTGAATTTTTTCAGTGTCACAGCCCTTACCTAAGATTTGCTTCATTAATCCCTCTCTATATCCTTCCTAAAACTTCAATCTGGAGCAATGGGTGTCCATAAACTCAATTTGAGTTAAAATATTTTTTATTATTAATATTATTTGCTCTGCTGACAGTGAGCAACATCAAGCATTCCTTGAGGAATCCTTCCTACGTTTTTATTCTATTTTCTGTCCATGCCAGCAGTGACAGAAACCATCCCCACAGCCTTTTTCCAAAACAGAGGGATGAGACTTGCATCTGGAATCCCGGCTTCTCCCCTGGATCAGAAGGAGCTGGAGGAGCAGGTCCTGTGAGCTGGCGGTGAGTGTTCCTTGGCAGTGCTCCCGTGAGATTCCAGGGATTGTGGATATCGTGCGCTCACACGGATTTGCGCTGCTCCCACATGTGCACACACGTGTGCAGCTAAGCAGAACCACGTTCCCACGCCAGATCCACATCCCAGATCCATCCGTGTTCCAACTGATGCCTTGAGCAGGCTGACCCAGAACAGAGCTAAAGAATAAAGCAGGGATGGATTCCAAGGATCTCCTCCATGGATCCCCCTTGGGCAGCACCAGAGCCCAGCCAGGGCTGCACCCAGGATGAACCCAAATGGTCCCAAAATGCACGAGCGCTGCCGGGGTCTCTCCCTGGGCTCCGCCCTGCTCCATGTGCACATTGCAGTTCAGTGTCCAATCCCACTGCAGCCCCTGCAGTCCCATCCTGCTTGTTTTTCTCTCTGCAGCCCACGGGGTTTGTGCTCTTGGGCTGAGATTGGGATCATTTGTCCTTGGTGCCCAGCTGGAGCAGGAATTGTTTTGTCTCCCTGCTCTGTGCAGAGAGCTCACCATGCCCTGATGTGAAGCTCAGACCCACACACTAAAGCAGCACAGAATCTGAAAATAGAAAAGCTGAAACCTGAGGCATCATAACACATGTGCCAGCCTATGGATAACCCTCAACATCCTCTGACAGGGGCATCCTGCTCTTCCCCATCCCTCCTTCCCCGATTTTTACACTCATGTCTATGCATTAGCAAAAGAAAATTTATTGTTGTTCTGTTTTGCAGAGTTGCACGTCTCACATTTTTGATATTAGTTAACAAATTACTTAATGTGAGAGAAGTAGCAACTCCTGTGCTGGGGCTTCCACAATTCCCCCAGGATTTCCAAAGAAACTCCTTTACACCCAATGGTATTCCCAGGCTTCCCGCTGCCCTTTGGTTCCAGTAGCAGGATAATGCTCTTTTCCACCACCAGGTTATCTCAGCTGCCTGATTACAACCCAAACTATCTCAGCTTGCTCAGTGCCAAGCTCTCTTTGTGCTGATAACTTAAATGATAACGGATATTTAACGACTAACTGCTCCCCGAAGGTGAAAGTGGAAAATGGAGTCCTTGAAGCAAAGGCATCCAAGAGGAAGGAGCGTATTTTAAGACAGAAAAATGCATTTTATAAGAGCCAAGGCAGATGTTAATTAAAAATTTAGTGATCACCTATGTTGGGATAGTGAAAATCTGTTGGAATCTGGAAATTTTTTGTCAGTAAGATCGCTGTAAATCCTTAATTAAGGATTTAATTAAAGAACAAAGCTATTATTTGGTTTTTAATGTGGCAGCATCCCACTCTGACACAGCCCAAAACAGTGGAGAGACTGTTGAGAGCTGATGGCTTTGTCCAACATCTTTCAACTCCCTGACAGGAGGTTGCAGTGAGGTGGGGATTGGTCTCTTCTCACAGGGAACAAGTGACAGGACAAGAGGAAATGGCCCCAAGTTGTACCAGGAGAGGTTTAGATTGGATCTCAGGAAACATTTCCTCACAGAAAGGGTGGTCAAGCACTGGAACAGGGGCCTGGGGAAGTGAGGGGACCCCTCAGTTTGGGAAGGACTTTTAGACGCTCGAGCAGGTCTGGACGAGAAAACGAGGCTGGAGAGGGGCTGGGAACACAAACCCTGAGAGGAAGCCCTGAGGGAGCTGGGGGTGCTCAGCCTGGAGAAAAGGAGACTCAGGGCTGCCCTCATCACTCTGCACAGCTCCTGAAAGGTGCCTGTGCTCAGCTGGGGCTGGGCTCTGTCTGCAGCAGCACTGACACAACCAGAGCACACAGCCTGCAGCTGCACCCAGGGAAATACAGGCTGGATATTAGGAAAAGGTTTTCATGCAAAAGTTGATAAAGTTCTGGAATGGCTGCCTGGGGAGGTGGTGCAGTCCCCATCCCTGGGTGTGTTTAACAAAGCCTGGATGTGGCACTGGGTGCCAGGGTTGAGTTGAGCTGTTGGGGCTGGGTTGGACGCCATGGTCCTGAAGGTCTCTTCCAACTTGGTAATTCTTGGAATTCTGTGAATTCTCTGAATTCTGTGATGGAGTCAGCATCCCTGGAATTGTTCTAAAATCACGTGGATGTGGCACGTGTCTGGATGTGGTTTAGTGCTGAACATGGTGGTGGTGCCAGGCTGACGGTTGGATTTGATGATCCTGAAGGTCTTTTCCAACCTTAATGATTCCCTGATTCTGTGATTCCAGTGTGTTCTCAGATCTTCTTATCTGGGAAGCCATTTATTGCTTCCCTGTTTGTTCTTCCCAGAGCTCTGCAGCATCAACTCCTTCCCACAGGTAAGGTTTATAACCCCAATAAACAACGGTTTTCTCTCTCTTTCCAGACCACAAAATAACTGTTTCTCATTATTCCAACCTTTCCCAAGTAATGACGCCAGCTCAAATCCTGCCATTCCCACCAGCACCCTGCCCCATCTCCAGTAGCTCCTACTCCAGCAATTTTTCACCATTTCCCTATTCAAACATCACTCCCTTGCTCCGTGCTGGATAAATTCTCTTTGCTTTCTGGAAACCTCTCGTCCAGTGTCTGAAGGCTGTTTCCAGGTTCCCCGCGCTGTGCTTTCAGAGCCAAGCCATTCATCTTGACGTGACTCAGAGGCAGCTCTCCTCAGCCAATTAATCATGGAATTGGGTTTCTCCCATGGTGCCTCCTCTGGCTCATCCCTATCTTTGTGGTGATGAAGGGCCTGGGAGTGAGTGCAGACTCCCAGAGTGAGTGCATCATCCCAGGGGTGAGTGCAGCATCACAGGAGTTAGTGCAGACTCCCTGTGTGCTCTCTCCATCCTATCAAAGGGCTGGATCTCCTTTTCCTGCTCTCTCACATCATTCCAAGGCTGTCCAGCCCAGCTTTTAAGTGGTGTTTCAGCAGTGTCTGGAATGTCCCAGCTCTGCTCTCTGTCTATCCTCACCCCAATCCCTTTCTCAGAATAACTTCCTTACCTGCAGATAGGGATTGGTTTCACACTTCCATGCCCAAAGGAGAGGGATAATCTGATTTTCCCAACTCCGTTCTCCTGTGGTTTCTCCCTTCTGTGTCCATCTTTTCTACCCTGCTCTGTTCCATCTCTCGCCTTTCCCAGTTTTTGCTCATCCTGCTCTCCCCTCCCCTGATCCTGATACCCTCATCCCAGACCGCACCAGTCAATTTATTCCCTTTAATACCTCCACACACCTTCTTTGCAGCCACCTGGGGAGAAGCAGAGGGAAGTTTTTAATAAAGAGTTTTTTACAAAGCTTTTTCCAACCTTTCATCCCAAATCTGACCTGCTCCAGTGATTCACTCCCAGCAGGAACTGTGGCAGCAGGTTCTCCCTGAACCTGCTGGGGCAGAATTGCTCTGCTAAGGAACCTCTACATCTTTCTGTTTTGGGATTTTTCCCTGTGTGCCAGGAGCATCAGAATCCCATCTCAAGGCTACACCCACTCCACTAAATTAGAATCCCAGAATTCCAGGATGGATTCGGTTGGAAAGGACCTTAGAGATGCAGTTGCAACCATTCCAGGGACACTCACAGGAATAAATTGTAATTCATTGTCTGAGAAACTACAGAGAAATCACCCCAAATTCTACCCTGATTTCCTTTATTTGCTCATTCCAGCTGGGAAGCAGCTCTGGATGATGCTTTGTGCAGGATGCCCTAAAACAGAGACTGGACAGAGCTAAAGAATAAAGCAGGGATTTATTCAAAGGATCTCCTCCATGGATCCACCTTGGGCAGCACCAGAGCCCAGCCAGGGCTGCCCCCAGGATGAACCCAAATGGTCCCAAAATGCACGAGCGCTGCCGGGGTCTCTCCCTGGGCTCAGCTCTGCTCCATGTGCACATTGCAGTTCAGTGTCCAGTTCCAGCTGCAGCCCCTGCAGTCCCATCCTGCTTGTTTTTCTCTCTGCAGCCCACGGGGTTTGTGCTCTTGGGCTGAGATTGGGATCATTTGTCCTTGGTGCCCAGCTGGAGCAGGAATTGTTTTGTCTCCCTGCTCTGTGCAGAGAGCTCACCATGCCCTGATGTGAGCCCAGACCCACACACTAAAGCAGCACAGAATATGAAAATATAAAAGCAAAACCTTAAGGCATCATGGAAGAACCTGGAGGCAGTGGGGTGTGTGGGGTCACAGCACATGGAGCATGGACTAGAATGAGGACAGCCAGAGGCCTGGGAAAGGTGACAGAACAAAACCAGGAGGAGAATGAGCCCTCATCACCTTTTCCCCTCCATAAAATTGTCCAGTAAAACATCACACCTGTCTTCAAAACTGCACACCACTTATTTTTTATAGTTTTTTGGTTTTTTTGTTTTTGTTTTTGTTTTTTTCCTTTAGGGTTTTTATTTCTTTTCCTTCCACCCCATGAATTTTGAAGACATGAAATCCTTAACAGAGATCCAAATGCCTGGGGAGCATTAAGCCACCTATAATCACTTCTTGCAGGTCAGGGGATGTAAATGAGCTGATAATTTTCTATCCTTCCCCTCAGACATCTTCCCTTGATCCACACTTCTAGCTGCCTTTAACAGGAGTGTTTATGGAGGATAACACCATTCCAAGCACTTCCTGCATCCATGTGTTCCTCATTTGGAGTATCCCATACAAGTACTGCTTCTCGTGGCATTCCCAAATAAAAACCTCATGGGCCTCACTCTGAAATGCTGCATAAAGTTGTACCCTTGTGGTATTTCAGCGAAAGAACTAACTTTTTTTCCTTTTTTTTTTTTTTTTTTTTGGCACAAGGACAAAATTCTCCTCTGGGTTTTATTATCTGAACCCCTTAAGAAAAATCACAATTTCCCAGAATTGCCTCTGTCTGGTCATGATGTATCAAATCTGGGCTGATTTAGAGTTCAGGTTGGTGCCTGCTCAGTGGTTTTCCCTCCAGCTTCACTGCACTTCCCTCTTTCCCTTTCAGATGACACTGGCTGGGTGCTTATCAATAAAATTCAGATAAATGGGGACTCAAATTCATTTTCATCACCAGAAAATGAAATGAAATGTCACTTCCAGGCCACTTTGTGCCTTCAAATCCAATGGCAATAAAAGAGCCTCAAAGCAGAAGAAAAGTGAATTTCTTCCCTCTGTGTATTACAATATTTTGGTTATTATAGAAAACAAAATAATTCCGCTTTGAAATAAAATATTATTTTGGAATATTTTTAAATATTCATATTTTATTAGCTATAGTTAATAAATACCATGAAATAATTAGTACTGAGGCAAGAAAAGGCTTAATTATATTTTTTCAATTCATCTTGTAGTATGGTATATTTTCTACTCTTTTATCTAAGAATATTGTCTACTTGCAGTGACTTTAATTTAGGTGATTGATAATAAAGGATTGTCTGAGAGTTTAGTTCATTTTCCATCTATTTTTTTTTCCTTTCTTTCCTTTTTGAGTCTGTTTCTCCCTCTAAACTTTCTTTTTCTTCCTCTAAGGTTTGCAGCATTTCTTTATCATTTTAGAGATCTAAATGAAGATAACTCAAATACTCAAGATATTCACTGGAAAATGTGAATAAACAACCCTGAGAATAAAGAGATTTAATTCTTTCATAGTTTTGGGTTTGGTTTCATTTTTTGTTTGAGTTTTTTTTCATTATTTATTCTGAGTTTTCCCTTAAAAATGCAAATTTAAAAATCCTTTCATTGATTTTTTTGGCCTGGATGTTCAGCCAAATCCTATTTCTGAAATGACACACATTAGAAATAAGGTGATTTTTAGAAAATAGATTGAATTCATTACAGTTCTGTGCCTCATGAGCAACAAAATGTCGCTCATTCAAATGAAGATTTGAGACAAATTTTGCTTCATTGCCCCAAATTTCTGCGCCAGAGGTGAGTGGGTGAAGGAAAAAATGGATGTATAAATCAAGAAGATTTTCTTTTTAGAACCAACAGAAATTAGATTATTGTTGTATGTTCTCTGCCATGAAACTTGACCTTTTTGTCCACAACCACAAAAAAAAACCAAACAAAGAAAAAAAACCCAAACAAACAAAAAAACCCCAAACACCTCAAACAAACAAAAAAAACCCCCACCAAAATATTTGGTTAAATCATAATCCAAAATTTAGGAGCTCATATGAGTCCAGCAAGTGGAATTTTAAGGAGGAAAAATAATTCCAAACTCATGGCACATTCCTTGCAGGTGTCTTCTCTACCAGTGGTGGACTCTTCTTTCCATTGGGTCTCACATTTCATACAGAGAATTTTAATGCATGAAGATCTGAACTCATCTTCAAATATGGAAAATCCATTACGGAAAAGGTACTTGGAGTCCCTGACTGGGAAATTTCTGTTCTGGACAAGAGGAGACTGAAGTTAAAGCGAAGTAGAGAAAATAAAAAGGATGCGAAGTTCAGGACTTTGTGATTAACTGACCATTGGAGTTATCACTACATCCTTTCCTTGTCGTTTCCTTTGGGATAACCTCACCAGTCGAGACTTAACTTCTTTTTGCCAAGGTCAGCATTAAATGTGTGAGATGGTGTTTCTTGTTGGGACTCAGATGTTGATCAGTTCTTATCTCTGTCACACTCTCACAAACCCTGAGTTCTGCAGCACTGCACTCTGACAAACTAAAAATGGAGCCCCATCTCTCTCTGCAAGGCCTTTGAAGGATCAACTGTCCAGTTAACAAATGACACCTGAATTTTATTTACTTTTAACCCAATAAACAACCACCCGTGGCTGCAATGGGGACTTTTTTATTCAATTCCACAAAACCACCCAAACCCATGGATATCCATGTTTCCAACACTCACTCTCCTTTCCTGGAAAGTTCTGGGATTTGGAGTATTGCTTATTTAGACATTACCTTACTCTTCAACTGTGTGGACTAAAGGAGGGAATGAGAACTCCCCACATCAATTTTTTTGCAGCTGTGGGGACCTCAGTGTTGTCTCTTATCTCCCCCTCCTTTCCTCTCTGATTTTAGGAGCCTTTCAGGGTGCAGAGTAGCTTTTTCTGGCTTGTGATAAGTGCAGGACATCCTATGGATTTTCTCCTGGTCTGTTTGGAAGTTTGAGATGGCAGGAGAGGACTCAGAGGACCTCAAGGACTCCTACTTTTCCTATGCTCTGAATTTGATTCCTGTCCAGGACATCCAAAAGGGAGAATCTGCTCATTCTCTATTTTTGGAATTAAGGTCTATTTACAGTTGCTCTGGAGTCTTGAGTCAGTCCAGAGTGTTTTAGCAGATGCTTTCTGAGGTCTTTGAACTCTTGCAAGCCACGAGGGAAGGAAAAAAAGCAGAGGATTTCTGCGTTTTAAGGCCAAGGCCTTTTCGGATTATTTAAAATCATCTCCAACGTAAACCAGCGGCGTGATTTCCATCCAGTTCCTTCTGCCCTGAGCTCAGCTGCTGGTGTCAGAGATGCCAAGCACTTGGAGATGATGACAGGTGAGGGAAAGAGCTGCAGATGGATAAAACATCGCTGGTAGCATCCGGATGCTGCCTATGGAACGGGACAAGCAGTGCTGTAATGGAAGAGTGGATGCTGTTCCCTGGCTCCAGAGCGTTGGTGGTCCTTCCAACAGCACCCTGGAGGATTTGTCTGGCATTTCCAGCCTCAGGCTTGGTAACGACAGGCCTTGGTGGCCTTGGAGAAACATGGAAAGGTTTCAGATTGCTGCTGGCCACAGAAGATTGGGAATCACCGAGTTTGCCCGAGAATCAGCTCTGCAGAAACATCGCGTTCCCCAGGGGACACTGATGACAGCACAGCTGAAGTGGAGCTTGGCCTTTCCCAGCTTGCCTGTGGTCAACCACACAATTTGTTTGTTATGCTGAGCCTGAGGAAGTTCCCAGTTGGAGCCAGCAGCAGCTTTGGCCTGAGGGGTGACATCGGCCATGGTTTGGGGGGACACCAAGAGAGACGTGACCCTCGTGCTGATGGCAGCACCGGGAGCTGCTCTGTGCTTTGCTGCAGGCTGGGCTGAGGGCTGGCTGCCCTTGGGACACCCCTCCACCCCTCCCTCCCCTGCACTCTGGCTCCCAGAGGACTTCCCACAAGATTTCCTTTCCCTTCCCTGAGCAGGAGATCCTGGAAGTGACCACTTATCCTTATTTTTCCCTGCTGAGACAAGTGACCGGCTGTGTGCAAACCCCTCCTTTGCTCCTGTCTGGTGAAAAACTTGGAGAGTTTTAAACGCCCCTTGGAAATTCTCCCAGGACAATTCCTGGTTCAGAGGAACACATGTTCTTCGGAAACCCAAATTCCCTGCACGGAGTCCGCTGGATGGACCAAGGTGGGACACAACAACCTTAGGGAATGCCCAAAGGTCGAAACCCCGTTATTGGTCAAGGTTGAGGGGGATCCAAGGAAAGATTCTGGGTCGAAGTGACACACTTGGATCCCCACTTTGTCACTGCAGAGCAATAAACTTCTCAGGCCCAGACTGTCTGACCTATTTCTCCAGGTATTTCGGGAAGAGGTGATGACATCACTGAGGGGGCTCGCAACACCTCCCCTCAGAAAATGATCCCACAACATCTGAAGTGACTTGAAAGGAACTCCTGTGCTGGTGTTCATCTGGAGGACGTTCAGCAGTGCATGACCCAAGCTTTCCCTCTTTGCATGAGTTCAGTTGCTCCTCTGCTACTGGAGGTTTTTAAATGGGGCTGCTCAACAAAGTAGGAGCTGTTTGATGAATGAAGCTGTGCAGCCACGGCTCCACTGGTCCATCTTAGCAGATTTAAGTCGAGCTGTTGAAAAGTGAGCAAGTCCTTGTGCCGTAAACATGGGAACAGAGCAGTAAATGACACGGCCACCCACTTCTTGGTCTCTTTTCACTGCCAAAGCAGTAAAAAGGGACCTTAGAGCGAGTGTGAATCCAGCTCTTGGAATATTTTTCCATTTGCTCGTATTTACGTTAATGAGCACTGACACTCCAGACTCACATTCCCAGCTCAGTACTTCACCAGACTGACCAGCAACAAAACCAAGGAGATGAGACTAAACAGATGATTTGATGAGGCTTTTATTAAGATGATGATTATTATTATTATTTTATTCCTCTAGGCTGTGGAAGGAAAAGACAGTGGGCACATGTCTGGTTTCAAAAAGATAACAGCTTAGTTTAGAGACAGGTTTAAGGGCAGGAAAATGAAGAAATTCAAGGAAAATTGTTGTCTGAACACTTATTTAATAGGATTAGTTGGCAATGTTTTCCAGCGGGTAAAATGTTCCTCTGAGAAAGGTCAGCCTGCCTGGATGAAGCCTGACAGCAGATTGCTTTACCTTCCACTCAACCAGGAATAAAAAGATACTGGAAAAGCTACTTCGGTCATTGAGGCAGCTTTTTATGAGTCCTTTGCAGCAATGCAGATGGACACAAGGTGGACAAGAAATGAAAAGCAACTCCTTTGGTCCACGTGTGGGTCTACTGCATCCCCTGTGCCCCCCACTGCATCCTAAAACCATGGCACCAGTGAGGGGAAGGGCTGTGGATTGCATTTCCATACATTCATACATAAATAGGATTGTATCCATGGGCTGAATGACCTGGGGATGTGCACGTCCAGCCCAGAAAGCCAACTGCATTTAAGGATGCATCAAAAGAAATGTGAGTGAAGGGATTCTCATGCTCCACTCCATTCTTGTGCTGCATGCAGCTCTGGATGCCCCAGAACAAGGATGTGGAGCTGCTGGAGCAAGTCCAGAGGAGGCCATGGAGATGTTCCAAGGGCTGGACCCCTCTGCTCTGGAGCCAGGATGGAGAGCTGGGAATGTTTTCCTGGAGAGGAGAAGGATCAAAGGAGAGCTCAGAGCCCTTGGCAGGGCCTGAAGGGGCTCCAGGAGAGCTGGAGAGGGACTGGGAACAAGGCCTGGAGGGACAGGACACAGCGAATGGCTCTAAAGTAACAAGGCTAGGTTGGATATTAGGAAGGAATTGTTCCCTGTGAGGGTGGGCAGGCCCTGGCACAGGGTGCCCAGAGAAGCTGTGGCTGCCCCTGCATCCCTGGAAGTGCACAAGGCCAGGCTGGACAGAGCTTGGAGCAACCTGGGACAGTGGAAGGTATCCCTGCTCGTGGCAGGGGGGGGAACTGGATGATCTTTAAAAAGTTCCTTTCCAACCCAAACCTTTCTAAGGTTCTCTGATGACCAGGCTAACTCTACACATTCAAAACATGGGATGTCCCATGTGTGCTCTGAGACACCAGAAGCTCTGCTTCCTTAGCCTGGACAAATACAAGCTTTATCTGCCAAATTAACTAAGATTGGCTTAGTTAAATCAGAACTAATTCCTTTACATTCAACACAGAGGACCTTGCTGTGATGAAGTGTGAAGACGATGACCACATCCTAAATCTCAAATCCCCCGGGTTTCTCATGCTCCCAGTGCCATCCTTTAAGAAATGAACCCACAGGACTCAGTTCAATCCAGTCCTGATGTTCAGAGATTGGATGTGGAAGCCTTTTTCCACCTTAGGATATTGAAGTGTTTCACAAAGCAGCTCAGGATTGTTTTGCTGCTTGGCTGACAGCTGCCAGGGTTGCCAGTGCAGATGTCACCATGAGAGGTGACCCTCACAAAGTGAGAGCAGAATCCTGACATCCCTCATGCCACGCTCCCACCTCCACCAACCAGGCTTTTCCCTTTCCATCCATCATCCTGATGCTCCTAGGAAGGGGAATTAATCATTTTGTGCCTCATTTTTCCGCTGGGGGTGACTCAAGCAGAGGTGACTGAAGTGACTTGGACAGGTCCTTAGGACAGTGCCAGGAGGAGCAAGCAAGGAAGAGGCAGCAGTGGGACACCAAATCATGCAAAGCAGGGATTCTCTCAGGCCAGTGAGGCAATGGAAAATTTCCTGCCCTTGCAGAAAGTAGGCAAGGTCAGAAACATTTTATTTATCGGGGGAAAAAATTCCATCAAACATTCCCTCTAGCTGCATCCTGGTCCCCAGAAAATATCAACCAGGATATCTGGTGATTAACTTGATAAGATTATTGATCCACTGCCTGCTAAAAATAATAAATACTGGTTTTATAGCACAATTTTATAGCACAGTTATCCTGACCCTTGACCCTGCACTAACCTTTCCGTGTTCCACAAGGGATAATTATCCCCTTCCCTCTCCCTAAGGAACTGTTGACCTTATCCCCTCTTCCTTGCTAACACATCCTCCGTAACACATCTTCCTGCTCCTCAAATATCCGCTCTGCAGGCAATTAACATCATTAAGTTACGCTCAGGGCAATTTTTCGCCATAAGTTCTTCGTTTGTTACTTGTCCCAGACCTGCAGAAGGGTTTCCCTGTCTCCAAACTTTCCTGTTCTCCTACTCTGTCACCAAATTATAAAAAAAAAGTATTAAAAGTCTGTATCCATGCAGTTCTTTCCTAGCTAAATCAAGGAATTTCTGTCTGAAATGGGATGGATTTTCAGCCCTGTACCTGTATTTTAAACCTGTACCCACTGTCTGTTGAGGGAAATAAGTTACAGTGGTCTTGCCTCACTGGATGCTCTGTGGTAAAGACAAGAAACCATTTTCTCTCTCAGTTTCATGGTGAGGCACAAAGAATCTCTGACTCTTTTTTTTTTTTTCTTTCTTTTTTTTTTTTTTTTTTTCTGTTAATTGTTTCCAGAGCAAGGCATGTCTTTGGAACAGGCTGTGGAATTATCCAGCAAGGTACAGCGGTGTGTGCAAAGGACATTCCCAAATGTTTCCTGAGGATACCAGTCCTTGGCGTGGCTTCTCCAAGTCGTGATCCTACATTCAACAGAGCAACTTCAACCAGTGGGTAGAGACAGGGAATGGCTTTGAAAGACAGGAAAAGGCTTCCCTCTTGGAAACAGGGAAGGTCTTGATGATTGAGAGTGGATAACTGGGTTTTAAATGATCAAATTTCACGTTCTAGCTGGGTTAGAGTTGGTGCAGAGCAGCTTTTCTGTTGCTGGGTGCAGTGAGAGAGAAGCTCTGCTGTGACCCTGATGCTTTGCGCAGGTTGACCTAGAACAGAGACTGGACAGAGCTAAAGAATAAAGCAGGGATTTATTCAAAGGATCTCCTCCATGGATCCACCTTGGGCAGCACCAGAGCCCAGCCAGGGCTCACCCCAGGATGAACCCAAATGGTCCCAAAATGCACGAGCGCTGCCGGGGTCTCTCCCTGGGCTCAGCTCTGCTCCATGTGCACATTGCAGTTCAGTGTCCAGTTCCAGCTGCAGCCCCTGCAGTCCCATTGTTCTTGTTTTTCTCTCTGCAGCCCACGGGGTTTGTGCTCTTGGGGCTGAGATTTGGATCATTTGTCCTTGGTGCCCAGCTGGAGCAGGAATTGTTTTGTCTCCCTGCTCTGTGCAGAGCTCACCATCCTCTGATGTGAAGCCCAGACCCACACACTAAAGCAGCACAGAATATGAAAATATAAAAGCTAGAACTTAATGCATCAATCCTCCCATCAGCATATGCAGCTGGCAGCTCCCCTGGAGTGTGTCCAAGGATGACATTCCAAGACTTCTCTGCCTAAAATGAGGTGTCCAGCACTTCTGTGCCTGCCTTCCTTAAGGCAGGAGTGCTGATTTCTGACATCGCCCTACAGGAATGACGCAGGCAGGTTGGTCTGGAGGGCTGTATGGGATTGGTAATTCCAGCTTCCATTGCATTTGGTGCAGAAAATCCACACCTCCACTGCTAGGATGATAAAATTCCTTTGTGACTTCCAGTGGTGGCACAGCAGGTCAGGATATGAGACAGGACAAGGAGAAATGGCTTCAAAATGTGCGAGATGAAATTGCTCACTGGAAGTGTGGTCATGATTTGGAAGATGCTCTGCAAGGAAGTCCTGGAAGTGTTCAAAAAATGAGTGGATGTGGCATTTCGTGATAAGGTTTGGTGGGATTGGCTTGAAGGTTGGATTTTAGGATCCTGGAGGGCTTTTCCAACCTGAATGATTTTATGATTCCATGACTTTTGGATCATGAAGTGTTTGCGGGCCTCCAGGAAAACAGACAGGTGTTTGTTAGGCTGGGTCTCCCCTCTGCAGCTGGAATTTGAAGGATTTTAGAACCTCTATTCCCACCTGCCTTTCACACAGTGGACCAAAGTAGTCCTGCAGGACCACCCAGTCCTGCCCATTTAATCCAGTTTTTAATCAGTTTGGATTAAACCCAAATTTACCCCTTTGCCTTCTTCACTCCACAGTCACCTCCAGGGGAAAAACATGTAATTTAATGGCATGGAGAAATAAATTGATCTCTGAGAAAGACAAAATTCCCCAGGCTGCTTTAAGCAATAAATTCTGCTCTAATCTTGGAATTTTAAATGTTGATTAAAAGACAAAACTGCCACTCTGCCTCTTCTCCAAAATTAAGCCAACTCAACCTCACAATTTCTGAAGAACGTTTGTACTATCTGGTCTTTAAAAAAATTATCTAAGGAGACTTCAACCTTGTTCTCATAAATCAGCTGAAAAACATAAAAAAATATTTTAAAAATAAGGGGAAAAAAAGTCTCTTCTTGGAGATGTTTTGTTTGAGGCTTTGGTTATTTATTTTTTGTTTGTTTGTTCTTTTAGTCCTTTGTGTTGAAATTTTTGCCTCAAATCTTCTGCATCTTCCTTTTCTAATTTAATGTCATCACTTTTACCCTTGCTGTGATAGAAACAAAAGGATATTCCCTTTCTTTCTGAGTGGATACTTCCCATCTCATTTTAATACACTGTATTCAGGATATACAAAAATAAAAATGAAGGAATATTATAGGAGAAGCAATTCTGCAGGATTTTTAAAGATTTCCCAACTGGTGAAATTTTCCCTAGAGGTGTTTCACACCCATTAATATCAAATAAAATCAGAGGAAAGAGCACCCTTTGCTTTTTGTCACATCAGCATCACAGGGTGACACTTCTTTGGCCAAAAAAAAAAATTATTCTTAGAGGAAAAAAAGGTCAGATTCAGCAACACTAAAGCAAATTATGAGTTTCTTGTTTTCAGCAAAAAACTCATTAACGTCTATAAGTAGTTGAAAAGGAAACTCAGGTTACCCTGACCCTGATAGTTTTAACATAAACTCCTGAGAAATTGGGGGTTATTTTCAAAATCAGTTTTTAATTTTGGGTTTGGGCTTGAAGAAGGATTAATGAAAAAATATTGAAATCCAATCACTGAAGCAAAATTCATCATTTCTCTGCAAGAGAAGAGAGTCTGAACTCACTTTCATCTCTCTTTTTTCCAAATTATCAATAAATTAAAGAGGAGAAACTTAAGACTCTAAAACTCTTGTCCCTTTTTTAATTATTATTTTTATGTAATTCACACTCTAAAAGCTGTGGGCTGCTCTTTTTCAAGGACAACGAGTCTGGATGACGGAAGAAATCCAATGGTCCCAGTGCTAACCATGGTTGGCATCTTCTCCCTGATGGCAGAGGAAAGTGTTGTGCACTCACAGGTATTTGGGTGGCTGCGAGGAATTCCAGAAGGAAATTAAAAGAAAAAAAAAAGGAAGGAGATCTGGGAAAGCCCCGTGCTCTGTATCACAAGCAACACTCGTGTTTAATGTCTAAGGACATAAATTCTTTATTATTATAACCAGTCCTCCTTAAATCAGTCAACAAGCTCAGAGAACAAGGAAATTAATTACAGCCTCTGAAAACGTTTAAAGCAAAAGTCTGGAAAATTCATGGAGTGGTTTGGGGCTTCTTTCTTCCTTCTGCTCCACTGTTGAACCCAGAGGGGATTCCCAAAATCTGCTCTGGGCTGTGAGAAGCAAAGTGCTTCCTAGGGGGAAGCAGGAGTTCCAGCAGGGAGAGGAGGAGCTGCTCAGAAAGATGTGGTTTAGCAGGGTGCAGTCTTTCCATATTCCTGGGATTTAGGATTTCCCAGATTGTCAGCAGTGACCCACTAGATCAGCCCTAAACCCGGACTTCCATGGATGGTAGAACTGAAAATTTTGGAAATTAATGAAGCCAATGTCCTGTTCAGCTGTGGCTCTTTTCTCCATGCTGTTTCTGTGTCCTCAATCCCATCTTTTTCCTGCTGCCATGGAACTTGGACAAGGCCTGACACGTTTGGTTTATTGAGTCATTTTGGCCAAGTAGAGTGGGTTCCATCTACAGAAATGTGCTGTTGGCACAGCTCAGAAGTGACATCTCCCACTTGTTCATTCCCCGCTGAGCACAAATCCACAGCTCTCTGCTGCTTCAAAGCTCCAGATCCCAAAGGATCCACAGAATCCTGGAATGGTTTGGTCTGAAAGGGACTTTAAACATCATCCAGTTCCATAGGAAGGGAACCTTCC
The DNA here is from genome assembly GCF_014805655.1 of Passer montanus. NCBI lineage: Eukaryota > Metazoa > Chordata > Aves > Passeriformes > Passeridae > Passer > Passer montanus. Next base: position 1,767,796 of record NW_024370926.1, read on the forward strand.
TCTATCCCAGATTTCACCTTTTCTCCACTGAAGCTTAGGGATTTATTATCTTGTGATCACTGGTTTGCTCTTCCTCTTCCTACTCCTCATATTCCCAGATATCCTCATCTTTTATACTTCAAGGTCCATGTTGTTCACATTGTATTTTCTCCGTTTTTCTACTATTTTTAGCCAGTTTTTACCAAACACAATCCCAATAAGTGAAAGAACTACCAGAGGAGAGGATTTCCTTTATGAGGAATCATTCCTGTAAAATCTGCAGGGTTGGGAGGCACAGGGGAGTTGTAGCTCCTCCTTGGGGATTTGGACAAGAACTGTGCACAGTTTTGATGTCCTGAATCCCTCCCAGCTCAGGGCTGGTGTTCTCCAGTTCCAAAGATGCTGAGGAACCAAAGAAGACCTAAAAAACAAAGGAAGTGAAAATAAACCCTGGGAAATACTAACCCTAAAAAACAGGGAGAAACCCCTGTTTGGCCAGTGGGAAAGGAGAAATGGAGCAGGGAGGGGAAGGAGGGAAGGGTCTCTTTTCCATCCATCTGCTCTGTCTTTCATTGCACAACTTGATTTGATTTATGGCTCTGTGAGGCACTAATTCTGCAGTGTTGACACCTGAGAAACTCTGGGAAGAACCACTTCCACCAAAGACAAATGGATTCAGTTTTCTCTGGCACAGCTGAGAAACATTCCCGGGACAGAGTAGCTGCTTGGGAGCTGAAGTCTTTGGGGCTCAAATCCCAGCTGTGGGCTCAGATCCACATTTTATTCTCCCCCACTCTGGTGGGTTAAACTTTCAGATGAAGACATCTGGATTTGGTTGTGCAGGTGAGCAGCAGCCTCTCAGCTCTCTGTGGACACAGTGGGGATCCAAGGCTTGATTCCATTGCCACACAGAGTCATTCAGAGCTGTTTGATAGACCTTGGGATGGTGAGAACATCTGCATAGGCTGGGAGATGTGACCAAGGACCTACAGGACACTCACGGCCTTCTGCAGCACCAGCTGGGGGCAAGTTACTCTGGGGCATGTCAGATGGTTCTCAGTGTCTGTATTTCATGGAACCATGAAATATTCTCATTTGGAAGGGCCTAAAATGATCATGGGGTCCCACTCCTGGCCCTGCACAGCCCCAACCTGTGCCTGTTATCCAAACACTCCCAGATTTCTGGCAGAAAATAAATTAAAAACCATTGCCAGAAGCAAAAATTTCTAAAATAAATTCTAAAATTTCTAAAAGATTTATCTATGAGTGTCTCAACACAATTTTCTAAGAGCGGGTGTAATAATGGTTCACTGAATGCAGCGTCCTGGATGTGTGACTATCACAAAACCTCTTCTGTCTTTCAGACCACACTACACAGTCCCAAATACTTCACCTAAACCCAGAAATAATCATTATATCAGTGCTTGTACTCCACATTGCGCTGTCTCCTTTGGTCTCTTGTTTTACGTGTATTAAACTCCTTGAATTGGTTTAGGAGACAGAGGTCTTGGTGACATCACAGGCAAAAAATAAACTTGTTCCATCCCAATGTGGATTATGCCACTCCCATGGGATGCTGTGAATCCTTTGAATTGCCACAGAGTGGTGATGAACTGGCAGGAAAATGTGGATGTGAGCTCAGGAGTCGATGTTTAGGGAAAGCTGATGCTAAAGTCTCCAGTGGTATCAGGTTACAGCAGCAGCGACTGCCACAGGCACTCCTGGAGACTCCATGCAGGGATTTTGGGAGAATTTTGTCCTTTGGAGGGACATTGGGATGACCTGAGCTGCTGGAAGTGGCAGCACCTTTATTTAGGGAACAGAGCTCATTCATTTGAGAGGAATGTCCAAAGCTTGAGGACACCCTGCTCTCCTCGAGCGGCTCCCATGGTCCTGTGTCACATCTGCCAGCCTTGTGCAGATGTTCCAGACACCCAGAGGGATCTCAAATGGCTCTGGAGACCTGAGATTCAGCAATGCATCCAACCTTAAGTTTCTAATTAAAGTGTCTGGGTTTGGTTTCTTGCGCAGCAGAGAGAAGCCATCCATCACTGATGTCTGAAGCACTCTGAGTGGTGCAGCCCCTGGAGGTCCCAGTTTCTCTCCCAGTCTGTGAGCAGGTGATGAGGACTTGATTCAATTCCCTAAACACAGACATCCCATGCCATGGAGGATGTCTGGGAATTCACAAACAGATGGCAGGTCCAACTCAGGCCCCTTGGAAAATGAAAATCCTTCTGCAGTGGCAGGTGGAGACCAGATGAGTTTGGAAGGACTGAAACACATAAAGCTGAGGCACTAATTGAGGGAAATCCAGGATTTTTATGCCCATCCTGGTGAGGCTGAGCAGTTTTCCTGATCCTGATCCCTCTTCCTGGGTGGATAAATCCTGCTACCTTCCCTGAAAGGTAGGGAAGGTAGGGGCACTCCATCTCTGGGTGGAGAATGTTTGGGCAGGGACATGACACACACACAGCCAAGCACTCAAGCACACCACAGACACTGAGGGACAAGATGAAGGAGAGTTTTCTGTGTGGGGTTCCAACGAGGGCTTATTGGGGTCCAACCCCACAGGACTCCAGGGACAGAAGATGGGGTACAATTGAGGGTGCAGGGTAGAAGTATGGGAAAGAATTTCCAGAATTCCCAGGTTGGAAGAGACCTTCAAGACCATCAAGTCCAACCCAACCCCAACCCCTAAACTCAGCCCTGGCACCCAGTGCCACATGCAGGCTTTGTTAAACACACCCAGGGATGGGGACTGCACCACCTCCCCAGGCAGCCATTCCAGAATTTTATCACCCTTTCCGCAAAATATTTTTTCCTGATATCCGGCCTATATTTCCCTTGGCGCAGAGTGGGTGGAGCACAGCATCAGGGCCAATGGTTTGAGGGCACAGGGGCGGTACAAAGGGCAGGAGCCAATAGGGAATGGCAGGTTGGATGGGCGAGGTTACATAAACCAATGGGGTTCAGGGAAAGGAGAACTTTCTAGATCATGAACATATAAAGGGTGAAAGGGGTAGGGAAGGCCAACGGGCCAATAGGGAAGACTGAACTGGGGTAAATCAACATAGGCGCTAAAATACACCTAAAATGAAAATACGGAGCGGGGAGAGGCACTGAAATAAAAATCCTTCTGGTAGCAGTTTAATTTTTAATTTTTTTTTTCTCCATTGCAAAGCTAAAATTTAGCCCTGTTTTTCATATCAGGGGTTTTGTTTTTCTGTGTATTCCATCATGCAGCAGGTTATGTGCTTACAAGAAGTTCATGTTAAAAGGCCATAAAAATGAAAAATTGGCTTTGTCTTCACGAAAAAAAAAGGAAAAAAAAAAAGAAAAGAAAGAATGATTTAGCAGAGGATAATTTGGCGTCTCCATAAGGCCTGACTTCTGCATTGATTTGTATTTGAATTTTGCACAGGAGTTATGCAACTCCCTGGACGGTGCTTAGAGCTTAAAGGATGAGGTGGTGACAAATGCTGGGAATGACATGGGAGGAAAAAATGGATTTTGCTACGTGAGCCATCAGGTTTGAGAGCAATCTGTTTTGGGAAGGACTGACGCAGACAGGAATGACCATCTCACATTCTGCTTTACGTCCTCGTGGAAGTGTGGCCCACAGATTGCCCAGAAAAAGGAGGAGAAGGAAGAAATCCAAATTATTGCTGACGTCTCCTCCAAAAATGTGAGATCCCAGACTAATTGTGGCCATATGTTGTAGTAGGGAATAAGGAAGAAAATCTGTTTTAGTCTCACTGAAGGTAGCAAAATGTGGAAGAGTTTCACTTCAGCTGCAGCTGAGTGGGAAAACCAAGTTTTTTTCCAGAAACTGTGGAATAATGAGAATGAACGCGTGGATTTTGGAAGTCCACTCCTGCTAAAGGACTCAAGGCTCTTGACTTGAATAAATTAAATAAATATTAACTGAACTTTCCAGGAATCCTGAGATGAAAATTGATTCTTTTAGGCTAGAGGGTTAACTTTTTACTCTTTTTTCTTTTATTTTTCATGGAAATGAAGCTTGGTTTGTTTATTGAAGAAAAAAAAAATCATAATTTAATTGTGCTTAGGTAAGAAAAGGTAAATTATCAGCCAAAACTTGGCAATATAGGATATCTGTGAATGATCTGCCTTTTAAGTGGCTCGTTCCCAGCATAATTCAGGTTTCATCCCATTATTTTTCCCTCAGACCCAATTTTTAAGCTCTTGTGACACAAATATTGTTGTTTGAGCCATGTGTCTAAGGCAGCTCAGAGAGAAATTGTCTGTATTTCTGCCGCTGATATAAAAGATCATCACCATTCTGAGGCAGACTCATCCAAATCCAAGATATTTCCATGACTATTAACCAATATCAGCCATTTAGGCTTCCAAATCCCTTACACCTCATCCAAATAATATCACCTTGATGGTGTTTTTATGGCACATTCCTAATCTCCCGTGTAGAATTCCCACTTGAGATGGTCCAACATTCACTCTCCCAGGTTTCAGCCACGAGGTCATTTCCTCCAAAACCACCATCAGAAGAGGCTCATTCTCTAAATCCAGGCTTAATCTGGGCTTAACTCTCAGCACATCCCAAATCCATGCCTGGTTTATGTCCCAGCAGAGGTTGGCAGCTGCATTTTAGTCCTGACTCTTTACAGGTTTTGCGTTAGTGGAGAAAGACACCTCAGTGTAATTCCAGGATTGTCTGTTTCTGTCTGGACATCCACAGGAAGTTTTTCCATCAGTGGATCCATTCCCCCATCCAGCTGTGCCCCAAAGACTTCAGCTGAATTTATATCCCAGTTTTTAGAGCTTGGATGGTTCTCCAGAGGTAACGACACCGGTCAAAGTGTAGGAGTGAAGCCTACAAAGGCTCAGGACCAAGGTTTGCAGAGACTAAGCCTAATCTGAGCTCCTGTCTGGGCGAAAGCAAAGTTTCACTTTAAACCAGTTGTATTCCAGTGCCCTTTCTTCTCCTGCTGTGTTTTGATTATTGAGGGGAGGTTAATGAGGGTGAGAGAGATAAGAGTGACTCAAAAGACGTTTAAGATAAGAAAGTTCAGAAGACCACAAACATCAAACTGATTTAGCACTCGGTTCCAGCTTTACCTCACCCAGCTTTTGCAGCGTAATTCCCTTTCAACAAAGTGCTATAAAGCAATTGGGATTTATGATCCTTTGGCAAAGTCAGGCGATTGTTTCCATAAAGTGCTGCAGACGGCCTGACCAAAGAAACTTCTGGAGCCAATGTCCAGTGGCTTCCACGTTCCAGGGATGCTTTAAAGCCCAGTGGTGTTTGTAATTCTCCACAAGCCTCAAGACTAAGCTGTGGTCGTGGCAAAACCATCCCAAACACTTCAGATGTCACTCAGGAGTCCCAGAATGGATCCAAACCAGCGTGAACGACCGGCTGAGGGGCGGAATTCTCAGCTCTGCATCCAGGGATTCCAAAATCAGAAGGTTGTGGAGTTGCTGGAGCAAGTCCAGAGGAGGCCATGGAATGGGATATTGGGAAGGAATTGTTCTCTCTGAGGGTGCTGAGGCCTTGGAATGGATTCCCAGGGCAGCTGTGGCTGCCCCTGGATCCCTGGAAGTGTCCAAGGCCAGGCTGGACAGGGCTTGGAGCAGCCTGGGACAGTGGAAGGTATCCCTGCCATGGCAGGGAGTGGAATGAGATGATCTTCAAGGTGAGAACCCAGAAATCCCTGTATTGAGCAGAAGGGATGCCCTGTTCATCCTGATGGGCCAGGGTGGGGTTAGTTGTTCATGCTATATTATGAGATCTCCCCAAAATCCCCATAGAAGACTTTTTTTTCTTCCTGGATTTGACCCCTGTGATTGTAAAGTCAGGCTAGTAACAGCAGATGTTGGGAAAGGAAAACTTAGTGAGGGCTGGTGGTGCTGGAACAGTCATGGAAAAGTGTTTGTGATGGATAAATTGTCATTCATGTCTCAAGATCTGTGACAGAGGTCATGGAAGGTGAATAAAAGTCTTTTAAATGTGATGTTGGCAACTTCTGTGGGAAAATTGGTACTGTAGGAAATATTTGCCTGGGTCTGTTCATGGAATCACAGAACCGTGGAACGGTTTGGATTGGAAGGGACTTTCAAGGTTGTCTCATTCCACCCCCTGCCATGGACAGGGACATCTTCCGCCATCCCAGGTTGCTCCCAGCCTCAATGACCAACCTGGCCTTGGACACTTCAGAGATCCAGGGGCAGACACAGCTTCTCTGGGCACCCTATGCCAGGGCCTGCCCACCCTCACTGAGAAAAATTCCTTCCATTTATCTAATTTAAAACTAATCTCTTTAAATTTATAGCAAATAATTTATATTTAAGAGATCATCTCCACTTCCCAAATCTCCAGCCCTCAAGAGTGTGAGAAAAAACCCTAAATTATTTTGTTGGAACCAAAGGCTCCAAGCAGAAATCTGCCTAAATCTGCAGAAATTGTGAGGAAACAGATCCATGAGTTATGGGGAACATTCTTCACTTCAACTCCTCATCCCTGTCCTGAGAACCTCCTCCAGAAATAGAAAGAAAAAGAAAAAGTCACATCTTGCTCTCTGAATGTATTATCAGAGTGGAGTTTGTGGGGTGCTTTGGGCATTTCAGAGCCTTTTCCCTTTCCAGAGCTTTTGTAAATGATAGGAAAAAATATCAAAGCCCTTTTCAGCCCGAAATTTGCGGCGAGGGAAAAGTTCCTTCTTGCTTATCAAGAAATTGATTAATTGTGATAAAAGGTGCAGTAAAAATGATAAGCAGAACAAAGCTCACTCAGCAGTTTTGCTGGTTTGGGTCTTTCACCTTTGGGAAGAGAATCCCAACGTTGGAACAGCTGAGGGAGAACCACGTTGTGGAGCTTTTCCAGGAAAGACCTTTCCTGTCTTTGCTTCAACTTTTTCCTCCTGTATTCCATGGAAGAGAAGGATGAAAAGCAAACTCCAAGAGCTGTGAAGCTGTTTGGAAAGGCCGTAAAATGTGTAACATTTTACAACAAGCCATAATTCTTTTTTTTTTTTTTTTCTTCCAGGCATTATCTTCACTCTAGGTTATTTTATGGCTTTCTTTGTGCTTCTTGTAAGGAAGGTTGAGCACTTGGATCAGCCAAGTCAGGACATGTTAAAAGGCACTGTGGTACTTTGCCCACTTCTTTTAAAGCCGGTGAATCACCTGGCTGGTGACATTCCCAGTTTTCCTTTAGAAAATAGGGAGGAATCCTTTTGCACATTGTCCTCCTGTCCTGGAATTTCTAATTTTAAGATGCTCTCCTATGGTTTTTTATTCCCTTTAGGAAGAATTTCTTTTAAAAGCATTTCAAGGAATTTTTATCTGGTTTTCCTCATTAATTTTAAGGAGAGGCTGGGTTGGCTAACTCACGATTTACACCACTCCTCCTGGATTTGTAAAAGCTGATTCCTACTTAACCACTCAAAATTCCTACGTTAAACATAGGAAATTAGGAAATACATTGAAAATAGGAGCAATCAGGCTGTGCAGTTTTCAGTTCCTGGACGTTGTCCCAAATTTAGAAGCTGCAGAGGGTACTGGGTCCAGCCAGGCACATAAAAATTTGAAATCTTAAATCTATGTGATGATAAACCAGCCTTGGATCCCTTGTTCCTACTGAAAGGCAGGAAAACTTGGAAATAGAGAGTGGCAGTCTCATGATTTACAACAAGGAATAGTCTCAAGAGCACTTTTATTCCATGTTCCCCATTATATTAATTTATAATTAATGATGAGAAAATGCATTTGAACAGAGAAGTTTTTTTAAAAAAGATAACATTTTAAAAAATCTCCCAAACCCAAAGTAATAAAAACTCTAAATCTCACTGATGACTTTCATTTGGGAAATTCTTAAGCAGTGTGGTTGATATTTTCTTTTTGTGAGTCAATTTTCTTCCTTCTTACCCCTTGTTCACCTCCTGTCTTTGTGAGGCCGAAGAATTTGATGACAAAGTTATGGAGAAAACCATAAATGGAAGAAATTGGGAATTGCAGCAAAATGATCCCATCCTTCTGAAATTTCCGAGTTCTGTCCAAAGTGACTGGTAAGTGGATAAAGTCTTGTCCTTTAGGAAAAAAGAAGTCAAGGGATAAACGCTCCAAGATATTTGAACACCTCTTGAATTGCCATTCAGGCACTGGACAACACTGAGGATTTTGCTGTAGAAAAAAAGTCAAATAAGCAGCTGAAAATCAAAATGAATAAAATACAAATTTGCCACCCTTAATTCTGCCAAAATATAGAAAATGTAACTTCATTTGTGAGTGATTTGACATCTCCATCTTGCATTAATATCCTTTAAAAGAGTAGCTCAGTGGCTTTGTTTTAAATTAAATGTTTAATTTTAATGTAACTGAGAACAGAATCCAGTTTTTAGATGATGGTGATGCCTGGGATCAGTGAAAAGGATCACAAAAAATTGTTGATAGAGATAAAAACTCCAGAGATTTTGCTTTCCAAGCCATTAATGTGTCCAGGCAGCATCAGATCAAGGCTCAGCTTCCATTCCTTTCCACAGGTTTCTCTCCCAGAGAATTCCAAAATAACAGCAGAATGAGGTTTTGCTTAATCTCTATGGATATGCAAAAAATCTTCCACTAACAAAACAGATGCTGGGCTATTTACTTCTAATTAGATCCCACTTTTGTCTCCCTATTTACTCTAACCACCAACAATTTCAAAATTCAAGTGAAAAAGATTCTGTTGTTATCCCCCGAAAATGTACTTGTAAATTCATTGTAAATTTGTCTTTTCTCTTTAGATGCTTTTACAATGTTTTGTTGAAAATTCTGGAGGTTTTAAACTTAAATCTGATCCTTTTTCAGGTCACAACTGAGATCTTAATTTGGAAGTAATTTTAAGCATCTCCACTTTGGATTTTTTCTGCCATAGTGCTTCAGTCCAGTACTTAAATTGCAAATTCCCTCAAAATCCCAGCAAAACCAGACAACAGTTCATTTTTCCTTTGGAATATGAAGGCAATCCATCTTCTGCAAACCTTTAAATGCTGAATTTCAGCTGTTCCTCTGCTTCTTTTAGAGTTTTCTGTGTGTGGCCACTTCCATATTTACAACCAGATTTACAAGGTGAAATGGAGGCTGTGGAATAAATGGTCTAAATCACTGCAAAGCTCTGTAAAAAAGGTCTCCCACAAAGCCATAAAAATGATGCATCTGCCTGGGATATTCCAGGGCCTTTTCCATGCAGGCAAATGGAGCTTTTGTCCAGCAATAATTCCTGCAAACCTCGCTCATAAATATGTACTAATCAGTGGTGAGAGTTGCTCAAGTGGATCATAATTTTCCAGCCGAACTTGCCTTTGTTGACACTGTTTTAGTTTGGATACTTGACACTGAATTATTTCTGGGGATGCAAAGGAATTGCTTCCCAGGGAAAGATAATTCCTAGGATTAAAGCACTTTGGAGAAGACACACTGCAGGTGAGCTGGCATCTGAATTCCTCCTGGTGCAGACTCAGCAGATTTGGGTAAAATTCCCTGGGAAGTGATAAGATAAATCAGGTTAAAAAAAAGAATTTGCCTTGTACCAAACCCATCTGGTGGATCCAGAGGAGATGAAAAATAATTGAGTAAGAATAATTCCCAGATGAAAGGAGGATACAGATAATTAATAACAGAGATACTGCCTTGATTAGTAATTCTCTTTATCATGTTCACAAAGCAAAAAGCCAACCACAATCATCCTTCCCAGTCAGGCATTAAGGCTGAAAGTTCAGACGTGGAGGTCTAAAGACACGAAGAGGGAGATTTATTGTGCCAAACTTTATCAAAATTTTATTATGTTCCATAGGATATTGGCCTATAATTCACCTGTAATCACTGGGGAGAGATAGGCTCCTGGAAGTCATGGAAAATAGGGAAGGGAGCGTTGGAAAAGAATTCAGCAGAAGAAAAGGAAGGGGTTTTAAAAGAAATATTTAGATAACTTTCTTTTTCTAGATCAATGATCCATTTTTTAGTGACAGGCAGAACAGGAATTTGTTGTGCCTTACAGAGTCAAATCTGTTACTGGGAGCAATCTGACATGGGAAAATGGCTGGAAATATTAAAACTCCATTTGGGGATTTATTTAATCTGTTTAAAATAGAAAAAAGAAAAAAAAAAAAAACGAAAAGGAGGGGGAGGTTGGAGGGCAGGCAAGAAATTTCCAAAATTGATTAAAAGACAATGGTTTTCTCTTGAAAATGGAATTTTTGTTTCAATGGAATATACTGGATGTACAGTACAGAAAAGGACAGAACAGAATGGATTTCCCCTTGCTGAGGAGCTCTCACAAGTAAAAATACAGATGTACATTGGTTTATTCAAAAGAAAATAATATTTTAGAAGGTACCACAGGGTAAAAAATCATCTCATTCCAAGGACAGGGACACCTTCCACTATTCCAGGGTGCTCCAGCCTGGCCTTGGACACTTCCAGGGATCCACAGCTTTTCTGGGAATTCCATCCCAGGGCCTCACCGCCCTCCCAGGGAAGATTTTCTTCCCAATATCCCATCTAAATCCACCTTAAAGCCATTTCCTCTTGTCCTGCCACCTCTGTAAATAATCCTTCTCCATCTTTGTTGTGGGTTACCCTCAGCTACTGAAGGCAAAAATTAGGGGCAAAAGTCTCAGCTCCCTTAAATAATCCTGAAATAGATGGAATCACCTTTTGAAGGTTTCTGTCTTTATCCAGAACTCATCCACTTGGATTAATTACAAATTAAAAATGTTCTTTAAGCTTTAGAGGCATTAATTAAGTGAGAGGACTCCACAGTGTGTTTATGGTTTATCTTTTTGGGGTTTTTTAGTGCAGTAAGGTGTCAGATGTAACCCAGAGCCTTAAGAATTATAATCCTGATTTAATTTAAAGAACAGCAATGGGACCATGTGTGTTTTTTTCCACACTTACTCTGAGTTTGAGATTTGCTGTGCCAAATGGTGCCACAACAAATGTGAACAGAGTGAAAAGGGCCCAGAAAATATGAATTCAGGCTGCTATGACACAAATCTAAATGTCAGGAATGGGGCATTATGGAAGTCAGGAAAAACCGGGATGAGTCAATCCCCAAAGTAAAAGAATTCAGCCAGATTAATCAATGGAATCCACAGAGACTGGAATGCTCAGATTATTCCTATAACATAAAACCAGACATTAAAAAAAAAATGCAGGAACGTTTATTGTGACTCAAAGAAAAGGTTAAAAATGAGCCATAAGGAAATTATGACATTGTCTGTATTGCCAAACCTTGAAATTTTATTGCAAGTCTTAAACTCCTCAGTATCTGGATTTTAAAGCTTTATATCTGGGTGATTCTATGGAACTTGTGATCTTTCCTGGATAATTTTGTAAAAAAAATAGCAAAGGCCAACATTTCACAAAAGCGATGACCCAAAACAAAATAGAGTAACCACGTTGCTAAACAAAAGTAAATGTGACCATCCAGGAGGAAATTCTGGTATTTCAAAATGGGCTTTCATGTGAAAATAATGCCAAAATCTGGAGACCTCTCACAGAATATGAAGTGGAAAATATTTAATTTTGAGGGAATTTTATAGACAGGTAGGACTTACCCTCATTAGAAACAGCAGCTTGGGGCTGCTCTTGTAGGAGATATTCCCTTTAGGTGACGGTTTCCTTAATTCTCTTAATTTTTCCATGCAATGGTTCTGAATGTCTTCCAAAATACCAAGAGGACGAGCAGTGTGTGGGACGGGCTGGTGTCACCAGAGCTGCAGTCCCAGAGCCCAGCACCTGCCCCAACTGAGAAAAGGAAAAACAACTCCACCTCACAATTGTAGAATTCCAGAATATTTTGGGTTGGGAGGGACCTTAAAGCCCATCTTGTTCCACCTCTGCCATGGCAGGGACACCTCCCACTGTCCCAGGCTGCTCCAAGCCCAGCGTGCTCCAGCCTGGCCTTGGGCACTGCCAGAGATCCAGGGGCAGCCACAGCTACTCTGGGAATTCCATCCCAGCCAGGAATTCCCAATTCCCAATCTCCCATCCATCCCCCTCTGCAGTGGGAGCAATTCCCTGTGTCCTGTCCCTCCATGCCTTGTCCCCAGTCCCTCTCCAGCTCTCCTGGAGCCCCTTCAGGCCCTGCCAGGGGCTCTGAGCTCTCCCTGGAGCTTCTCCTCTCCAGGTGAGCATTCCCAGCTCTCCCAGCCTGGCTCCAGAGGGGCTCCAGCCCTTGGAACATCTCCATGGCCTCCTCTGGACTGACTCCAAGAGTTCCATGTCCTTTTGATGTTGGACCCCAGAGCTGAACAAGTCACTCCAGGTGGGATCTCTCAAGGGAGGGGTAGAGGGGACATTCACCTCCACAAGCAGAGGTGACACCTCAGGAAGGCAGAGCAACGTCAACAGTATTGCAGCAACAATAAAAGACCAAATATAAAAGCAAATTGGACATTTTTTTCATGGAAATCTGAGGGTTCCTCATGGATTTCAAGGAGTTCAGGACCATCACTGTCTATAGGGATTGAGGAAACTTCTTTCTCCTGCCTGTAGATGGGGAAAATATATCAACATTGTGATGGCAAAGACTCTTGTTTGGGCAATCCCTGCTAGACACCATTCCAGAAGGAATCCTAAACTAGGGCCTGACACCTACAACCATGACTGAATTTTCAGACAATCCATCTGTTTTAGTACAGATTCAATGTAGGAATTTCCATTTTCATCCAGGATAAACCTCACTCTGAATCCTGGTGATGGTTGCAAGTGGGAGATCTGAGTCACTTCTTGGCTCGCTCCGCTCTGAGGTCAGAAACAAAAGCAGAGTTGCCCTGGGAGAAGGTAATCTCTGATATATTGGGATAAAATCTATCCCCATTATTCTTAGTTTGTGGGCTTTGAGAGTTCAAGTTAAGTCCTTCAGCCTTTGGGATTTCACTGGAAAACAGGGATTGAGAGCTCAATTCCTCCAGAGTTTCTCTACAGTAGATTTAATGAGCTGAACTAACTTATAGAGAAGGCGGTGGGGGTAACTTCAAAGTGAGGGAGTGGATTTAGAGTGAATTTAAATGAGATGTTGGAAAATAAATCCCTGTGAGGGTGGGGAGGCCCTGGCACAGGGTGCCCAGAGAAGCTGTGGCTGCCCCTGGATCCCTGGAAGTGTCCAAGACCAGGCTGGACAGGACTTGAAACACCCGGGGATAGGGGAAGGTGTCCCTGTCCATGCCCCATCCCATGGAATGGGATGATCTTTTGGGTCCCTTCCCAACCCAAACCATTCCATGGTTCCTTTTCATAAACTTCCCCATGACAAGCACCCAGTTCCCTCCAGCTACACCTGGATGATTTTTTCAAACCTTTCTGTGCATCCCCTGGGAAAATCAACCAGATCCTTGGGAAAAAAACCTGAACTTTTCCAGGCTGTTTATCTGTGAGAGCAGCACAGCACCTGGTGGAGATGGGCTCACTCCTGGTGCCCTGGTGGAGCCTGGCTCTGTGTGTTCAACCAGCAGGAAAGGACTTCAGGGAAGCAATGGGAATGCATTTTCCAAATAAAACTGTTCTTTCCAGAGCCCTGTCTGCTTCCCTTGCACAGCCTGACTCCAAACACCCAGGCACAGATGGTTGGCAAAGCTCAGACCAGCCGTGACCAACAGAGAGTTCTGGAAATCCTTGGCACAGGTGTAATTTTGGGGACATTTGGAACAGGAACTACTCAATCAGGGCTCATACACCTTAACTGAGGCTGGGAAAGTCTGTAGATGTAATTAGCGAGGACTTTTTTAGGAGATATGTTTGATTTGAGTCAAAGCAGTGCCCTCTCCTCATGCTCCCAGCTCAATGTCAGCCTGATTAATATTGTCAGCGGAGGAGATGAATTCAGGGAAAAGGTTTTCCTCTTGGCCTGACGTGGGGCTGTGGTTCTTCCTCCACAGTTTGTGTGGATGTTTGGGCAGTCCCTGACAGCACCCAGCTGGCCATGCCGCGTGATGATGCTTCCCTTCTTGGTGGGTGGCTCCAAGCATCAGACAGGGGTGGGACCAAGGCCTTGGAACACATGCCAAGGACTTATTTTAGCTGGGATGAGATCAGAGCAGTTCCCTTGGAAATGCTGGAGGGGCAGAGCATGGCTGTGATGTAACACAATCCCTCTTTATCAGCTTGAAGGATCCAAAACCCCTTGTCCCATCTCCTACCATCACGATGGCAAGCTGGCTTCCCTGCTCTTGGCAGAACCAGCTTTTCCCAGTTTGTTTCCCATCTCGCTTCCCAGCACCTTGTTGGCTACATTTGGTCTTCCCAGCTTCCCACCTTCCTCACCGACCTCCATCATCACCATCCCTGGGTTATTTGGGTCATTTCACCCCAGAGAAATCCCTCAGGAGGAATGATGTGGGCTTGGTTCATCCATGCATGGCTCTCTGGAGTCCTTTAGGACACAGATGGAATTCAGGGTGTTGGACCAGCCTTGCAGAGCAGCAAATGGAATCCAGAGAGGACTGAAGGCACCCTCAGCAGGTTTGCAGAGGACACGGAGCTGAGTGGTGCTGTTGGCATTCCTGAAGGACTTGTCCGTGCCAGGACAAGTGGGAGAAGTGGCCCATGGGAATCCCTGGTGTGATGTTCCTGTATTCCTTGAAATCCATGAGGAACGCTCAGATTTCCATGAAAAAATGGCCATTTTGGTTTTATATTTGGTCTTAATGTTGCTGCAATACTGTTGATGCTGCTCTGCCGTTCTGAGGTGTCACCTTTGTTTGTGGAGCTTTAACAGGACCACGTGCAAGGTGTGTTACTGGGTTGGGATAACCCTGGGATCAATCTAGGCTGGGGATTAAGGGATTGAGAGCAGCCTTGGGAGAAGGACCTGAGGGTGCTGCTGGGTCAGAGCTGGACATTCCCTGACCATGTGCACTGGAACCAGAAATCCAATTTATCCTGGGCTGATCCCATAGCCTGGGCAGCAGGGAATGGGGGAATCCTGCCCCTGTGCTCAGGGGAGGCCCCACCTGCAGAGCTGCCCCAGCCCTGGATCCAGCACGGGAAGGAGCTGGAGCTGCTGCAGAGAGCCCAGAGGAGGCACCAGGGTGATCCCAGGGATGGAGCAGCTCTGTTGGGAGGAAAGGCTGGGAGAGCTGGGAATGTTCAGCTGGAGAGGAGAAGCTTTGGGATCACCTAATTGTGGTGACCAGGACGTGAAGGAGTCAGCAGGAAAGATGGAGAGAGACAATTTCCTAGGGATGGAGGGAGAGGATGCAGGGAATGGCTTCCCACTGCCAGAAGGCAGGGTTAAATTGGATATTGGGAAGGAATTTTTCCCTGGGAGGGTGAGCAGGCCCTGGCACAAGGTGCCCAGAGAAGCTGTGGCTGCCCCTGGATCCCTGGAAGTGTCCAAGGGCAGGCTGGACAGGGCTTGGATCACCCTGGGATAGTGGAAGATGTCCCTACCCATGGCAGGGTGTAACAAGATGATCCTGAAGGTCCTTTCCAACCATTCTGTGGCCCTCTGCTTCTGTGATTTTAAATGAGATTTGATACCTGTCCCAGACTGCTCATTTGGATGCCATTCCCAAATCCAGTGCATTACAGTTTAGCACTTTAATTTACATTCCTGGGAGAAACTCCTGGCAAAGCTACTCGCTGTCACAGGAACAGTGATCTGCAACCAGTAATTCACTCTGAGAGGAAAATGAGAATCTTAACCAATGGAATTTTCCACGGATCCATCTCTCTGTGCAAAGAAAAATACCAACATCACAAAATGGCACGTCAAGGCTTTCCAGCTAATTGGCAGCAGCTTGTTCAAATGTGGTTCAAACTGTCTCTTTCGACTGTCAGTCACTTGTGGAATTGGTTTTGGAGCAAATTCCATTTGTCCCCCCCTTGTGTCATCCCTGGCATTCAGACTTCCAGCCCTCTGTGCTGTGGTTTCCCACTCTCCCATCCCATCTAATTTAGGAGTAGCCCTGCTTGAAGATCTGATCCCTCAATCAAGTCCTCCTGCATGCTTTGTTAATTAGGAATGTTACATAAAGGAAAAGTCATGCTTAAAAATTGTGTTTAATTGATGTCTGAGGAAGGAAATTCCTTGGGGTGAAGCCTGTTTTATTCTGTGAGGGCACCACCATCATTACAAAGTCGGTAGCCTCACATAACATCAACAGCAAAATATTTTTCTTCCATTCCAGATCCTGGAAAACACCACTCCAAAGGATTTATATCCATTGGCCAAGGATGTACAGCATGTTCTCTGCTGGGCGGTTTGGGGACAGTTTTAAATTTCTCATTTTAGTGGATCAATTTTTCCTGAAATTCAGTTCTGCAGCCCAATAAATCTCATTGTTTGTAGGGTTTGTCCCAAACTCAATCAGCCCAAATTCCTCTGATTACATTCCTCCCTTCCACATTCCCGTTTCTCCATGCATTTTTAAACCCATGATGAATTTCTTCATCACCAGGACTGCACTCCAAGATATCTTCTGTTCTCTGCAAACAGATAAACGAGTCCTCATTCTGCCAACCAGTGAAATTTGGGGTGAATTTAGCAGTTTTTTACCACTGAATATCCAACAGTACCAGGAGTGAGCAGACAGGTGCTAGCATTGTTGACTTTTTGCTTTAGGTTTTGGACCCTGTGGGGATTATTTTTGGCATCATTTTGATCAAAACACCGAAGTCAGGTTGGTTCCAATCCCCTCCGGGAATGCCTGGATCTCCGTATGAGCTGAGCTTGGTTTATTAGTTCATACCTTGTCCCAGTGAGGGCTCAGCCTTTCATCTCAGCTGCTCCACTTCCTCATTAGAGGGGGATTAATCAAATCCCATCAGCCAATGGAGCTGCACTGCTGGCCCTTGGAAGTGGGAGCCCTTCAGAAGGAAGAATTTTGGGATCTGACTCCAGGTCAGAAGACCCGTTCCTTGAGCAAAAATCAAGCAGAGCTGTGTGAAACTTGGCAGATGCAAATCTCAGAGGTTGTGCAAAGCTGAAAAAAGGATGAGAGGTAGAACTGAAAAATGAAAAAATGGCGTTTGAACATCTGGGTTTTCTCCAAGCTTCTGCCTTGGGTCAGCTCACAAAAAAGGCTTTATTGGCTTAGAGTTGCACATCCCAAGTCACAGATATATTTTTAGAGGAAGGAACCTTCAATCCCAGAGGTCAGTGACTTTCCAGACGTGCCAGTGATTCTGGGCAAACACCTTCATGTTTGTGCCTTAGCTCCTGCAAAATGGGGCATAATTGTTCTTTTTCAATTATTTTGATTCAAAAGCTTTCAAGCTTTAAGTATTAACTCTTATTTTGAGTTGAAATGTGAGAATTCTGCATTTCTCAGCCACGGCATTGAAAGGTCACTATTTTAAAGTTAAATAAGAAAATTTACACTGTGATCCAAAACCAATATGAATTTTGCTCCATTTTCATTGTCATATCGGTGACAATGCCTTTATCCAGGTCACCTCTTCCTTTGTGAAGACTGAGACAAATTTAATGGAATTTTGAGCTGCTTGGAAAGGCAGTCACTGATTGGAGTTAGACTGGGAAAATCCTTTCTGATAAAATCAACACTATAGCCACTTCCCGTTTTGTATGAATTCCCATTTCCTTTGGAATCTGAAAAATCAGCACTCAATGCGACCTGAACCTGGGATTGTGCCTATCACTTCTTAGTCTTACCAGGAAAAGGGAAATAAAAATAAAAAAAAAAAAAAGAAGGAAGAAAAATTTGGATTAGGAGGAAGTAGTTTTATCATTTTCAGAAAGCCTCACGAGGCTCCTTCAGTGTGGATAGTTTTCCAGTGTTTTTCTGTAGGACCGGTTGGAGATGTCGAGGGCTGGGAAACGCTGAGATCTTGGGATTTTTCCCACCTCCTGGCTTGGGATGAGGTAACTCACCTCACTAAGAACAACACTGGCTTTTCTAGGTGGCCTCCACTGAGCTGCAGCTCTCTTCATACCTCATGCTGAGTTTTATATCCAAGGAACTCAAGCTGGGAGCCTGACTCATTCCTCTGAGCTGGAATACAGCGCAGGGGTGGGAGAACAAGCCCCCATCAGTCTGGGAGCTGATAGTGAGGGAGCAGTGACCACCTCAGCCTGGGAGATCTCCTGAGGGAGATCTTCTGTAGCACCCCACCCTCCCTGTGCCCCCTCACAGCTCTGGTTTTTAATGAATCCTTCTTTTGATGCCTCAGGTTTAGCTTTTCTATTTTCAGATTCTGTGCTCCTTTAGTGTGTGGGTCTGGGCTTCACATCAGGGCATGGGGAGCTCTCTGCACAGAGCAGGGAGACAAAACAATTCCTGCTCCAGCTGGGCACCAAGGACAAATGATCCCAATCTCAGCCCAAGAGCACAAACCCCGTGGGCTGCAGAGAGAAAAACAAGCAGGATGGGACTGCAGGGGCTGCAGCTGGGATTGGACACTGAACTGCAATGTGCACATGGAGCAGAGCTGAGCCCAGGGAGAGACCCCGGCAGCGCTCGTGCATTTTGGGACCATTTGGGTTCATCTTGGGTGCAGCCCTGGCTGGGCTCTGGTGCTGCCCAAGGTGGATCCATGGAGGAGATCCTTTGAATAAATCCCTGCTTGATTCTTTAGCTCTGTCCAGCCTGTGTTCTGGGTCAGCCTGCACAAGGCATCACTTTGACAGGGACTCCTGCTCCTCCACTGCCCCAGGAGTGTCACAGAGTCCTTCACCAGTGTCACTCACCCACCTGGGTGACCCTGAGGCCACCAGGTGATGTTCATTAGGCAATAGGTTCCAAAATCCTCCCTTTTCTCCTTCTTTTCCTGCCCTCCCTGCTACTCTGAGCCTCTTTGCTGGCCCGAGCCCTCCCAAATCAGTGTCTCTTTCCCCTATCTCTGGGCTCAGCATCCACATTCTCCTGCTCTCTTGTTTCATCCACATCCCTCTGTTGGCTGCAGTTGTAATCCAGTGAGTAGGAATAGGAGAGGCTGTGGCTTGGAATTCTTTGGTTCTTCTCTCCCACTGCCTGGATACCCCTTGCCAGTGCATTTTGCACGCTGGGAAGTGACAGCCCCGAGGGTGATGATCTGCCCTGCCAATGGAAAAGAGCACAAAAATCAGCATTTCTGGAAGATTTCCTGAAGAAGGAGATCCCACACACGGCCACAGCTCACAATAACTTTGTTTTCTCTGGAGGAATTCATTTTGTGGCCACTCCTGTGGCTCCCGATAGCCAAATTCATTTCTAATTGCCATGGTCGCTATCTCAAACTGGGTCTTTGATGATTATGAGTCTCAAATCCTTTCATTTTAAGGCAGGAAATAGGATTGGTTTGGGAGAGAGGGGGGAAGGAGTAGGAAAACAAACAAATGATGCAGCTTCTTGTGGGCTGGTGGAAAATGATTCATTTGGCTATACACACACCTCACACCCAGGTGTTTTATCCAGCATTTACTGGTGAAAAAAATATCATGGAATCATAGAATGGTTTGGGCTGGAAGGGACTGGAAAGATCATCTCATTCCAAACTTCCTGCTATGGGCAGGGATATTTTCCACTATCCATGAGTGATCCAAGCCTCAGTGTCCAGCCTGGCCTTGGACATTTCCAGGGATCCAGGGGCAACCACAGCTCCTGTGGGAAAGCTCTGCCAGAGCCTCCCCATCCTCAGAGGGAACAATTCCTTCCCAATACCCATCCTTCCCTGCCCTCTGCCAGTGGGAAGCCATTCCCTGTGTCCTGTCCCTCCATCCCTTGGAAATATTCCCTCTCCATCTTTCCTGGTGACTCCTTCAGGTCCTGGAAGGGCACACTGAGGTCACCCCAAAGCTTCTCCTCTCCAGACTGAACATTCCCGATTCTCTCAGACTTTCCATCCCTGGGATCACCTTGGTGGGCCTCATGAATGCCTCCCCCTCCCCTTTTCCATCCATCAGGTGAAAACTCCACCCTGATGTTGACATGGAGCTTATTCTCAGGTCATGAACTGTATTAATAATAAAAAGTGAATTATTGAGGAATTCTCAACACTCTGCCTGCCCCAGTCATTTTTTCTCACCTTGTACTGATCAAAAACTGCTCCAGAATTCCCCAAATTCCCCAGCTGCTTAGCAGGTGTCTGAGTTTATGGCATCACAGAAACATCCAACCCCCCCAGACTCTCCAAGACTCATTTAGAATAATATGAAAATAATTTAATCAGCTTCAGCATGCCAGGAAAGCAATACCCTGTCTGAGGGTGAATTCCACAATTCCAGCTGTCAGGAGGCTCTGAATTTCAAATACAGTAAAACTTTTACAGCCAAACCCCAGAGCCAAATTCCTCCCATCATTAATTTTTTCAAGGAAGCAACCAGTAGTGGAGTCTGAGGCGCAGATGTATTGAAAAAAGCATAAAAAAAAGATAAGTGCATTAATAAATCTGGCTCATTTATTAGGTCAGCAATATTATGGATGTGATTCCCCAGAGAACCTGAAATGAAGAATTTGAATTAAGAATTAATTATTCTTAATTAATACTAAGAATATCCCTGTATCCTGGGACTTTTCCTTTCTCACGTATTCCCTAAGCCTGAACATCTGCAAGTTGTTCCCTGGAAAGCTGAGGTGGCCAATGTTCCTTTTGGTAGGAAAAGAGTTGTGGAATTAGGGAAAAACTGGTTCTGGAGGATTTTTTTGAAGTCATAGCATTTTTGGAGGCAGGTTATAACAGCAATGACGAGGATCCCTGCTATTCCATGAGTAACATCTGAAAAATATTTGGAATTGGAGTTTTTTAGGGCGATTAAAGATATTGCATGGGAAAAAAGCCCTATTAATTTCTCTAAGTGCTATGTTTATTAAACTCATGTTATGGGAATACTGAAGTGTAATTCCCTCATGGGCAGTTTTTGCTGGAATTCTGATCCTTCCCATTCTTTTCCTATAACTCTGAATGGTTGGTTCACCTCTTGTTCCTGAAATGTGGTGGCCAACACTGAATTCACTGAAGCCTTCATCCCTGTCCTCGTTTTCTCCCAAATAAAACCTTATTTAAGCAGTGCACAGCAAGGTTTTAGAGGTTTATCATCTCTATGACTCTACATTCTTTAAAAATAATCTCATTTTCAGTAGTTTGATTATATTTGTTTATATTTGTCTGTACAAGCACTTCCTCTGTGCTTAATCTGATCAGAAAAAGACATTTAGGGGTTTTCTTTTGGGTAGTTTCAGTCTATAAAATGTCTCAGAAGTAATCCAGCAGTTCCATGTCCTCAAAAATAATCCCATTCTCAGGTGATCACTCTGAACACCGTGACCCTAACGACCAAATCAATTGTGTAATTACACAAGTGGAAAACTAATGAAAAACTGGGATTTTTCCATGCCTGTGGAAGAGGAACCCTTTGTTTGTGTGATTGTTAAATGAGATCTCCAGTCCAGAATCCATGAGAGGAAAACTTCCCCATCCGTGGCTGATGTGGGCATCAATGTGGATGTGTGGAAGAGGAGGGGAATGAATCCATGCACAGCACCAAGGAGAGGGGAAATATTAATATTAACCACATTAAATATTAAAATCCATTTCACTCTTTTCCACTAAGGTAGGATTTTCCCCTGTATCTCTTTCCCACCACTTTATTAATTTATTTAACTTCCAACACACCTTGCAATGATTTGCGGATGATTCTCTTACACAGAAAAAAAAAATCAAAAATAACTTCCAGTAAAGAAGGTTGAGAAATTTTTTTTCACAGTGAAAACATCAGAAATACAAGTTTTCATGTGTTGGGACTTGAATTTTGGAATTCTGACAGACAGAAGGGTTGATGGGCCATCTCCCACAGGTCCCTGAAACACTTAATTTTCAGTGTCTTAATGAAGTGTGGAGCACTCCCAACTGCAAATCAAGGGAAACTTCCTCAAATAAATAAAAAATCTGGGATTAATCTGTTTTAGAGGGAAATTTATCTTATCCCAGGATGCTCATCCAAGACATTTGAGATGAAGCACCTCTGACTGTGCTCTTTTCTCCCCAGTGCAAATGAGTAGCTCAGAGAAAGAAATTATTTCTAGGCAGATAAAGCTGGAGGAAGATTAATAAGGTAAAAATGCTCAGAGCTTTGCCAAAGCAGGAACTCCGAGCTCAGCCTGGACACCAAAATAATTGGATATTTTCACATTAATCTCAATTATTTATCGGCTTCCCATTTATAAAATCAGGATAAATTCACGTCTCAGAGGGATTTTCCAAAGATGATTAACACTGGAAAACCATTCAGGAATGCCAAAAAAAAACCAAATTAAATAAACCCCAGGAGGAAATGGACTGTTCTGTCTTTAGAACAGCCTTTGAACTATGGGGAGAAAATACTCCTGGAAGCAACTTGTGCAGAATAAACTCCAGTTTTATAAGGAATTCTGCTGCTCTCTTGGTATTGTTCTCACCATGGGAGGCTCCCATTTAAATATAGGAGGCTACTGGATCATTAAGCACGAAGATAATGTGCAATAAAAGGGAGAAAGGTAAGGTTTCATCAGCTGTTTTTATTCTGGCTTATCTTAATGACTGAGAAATTCACTTTGCACCTGGCAGTCCATTGGGGTTTTATTACTAAATTTGTGTGCGTGTGTTGGGCTGTGTGTGCATTGTGGGAAAAACAGAATAATAAAAATTAAACAAGAAGAGACAAGAATTAGACAAGAATAGAGAGCACAAAATGTTCTGAATACTTTCACCTTCGGGATATTTTTTCCTTCTTTCTCAGGAATAAAATCTTAGTTGTGGCCTTTTTTCCAAAATTATGAAAACAAAGCAAAAATAAAAGTAAATTCGACTGTGGTTGGGCACCTCCAAAACAACAGCTTTAATTATTGTTAGTAAAGGAGGCTTGAGATATTTTAAAGTTCTCGATCACCTCTGAAAATGGTTTTCATTGTCAGGATGGAGAGTTGTGATTCTGAGTGTCTCATTCGATATAGATATGATATACATTATTATATATGTGATATATACGTATTTTATAAATGTGTGTGTTCAATATATATTTCTATATTTATATTTGTATAATATAGGAATTGTATTATGCATAATCAATATAGTTAATACTATGTAATATTAATTATATTATTATCATTAATAATACTATAAAGTAGATTATCTATATGTTATAAATGTGCGTCATTATATTTATATATTTTATTTTCTATTTATTCATTTAATTAATATATCTATATTGATGCATTCTTATATATTAATATAATACTTATAATATTACTTATATATTAATATATAATATATTAGATATAGTGTTATTTAATTTATACTTATATATCTTTCTTTATATATTTATATACTTATATATTCATATACTTATATATTTATGTGTTTATATATAGAAATATATACATTTCTTTATATATTTTTCTATTTTTATATTTATCTTTACCACCAGCAAGTTCAGGTTCATATATATGATACATACAGAAGTCCTGGAATTCCTAAGCAAACGGGAAAAACTCCTCCCCAAATCTAAATCTAAATAGAAATACATTTTAAATAAAAATAAATATATTTTAAATATAAATATATCTATATATTTATATGCTTATATATTTATATACTTATATAAAATATATACATTTCTTTCTATATTTACATATTTATGTATATTTTGTATTTTTATATTTATATATTTATCTTTACCGCCAGCAAGTTCAGGTTCATATATACAATACATACAGAAGTCCTGGAATTCCTAAGCGAATGGGAATAACCTCTCCCTAAATCTAAATCTAAATCTAAATCTAAATCTAAATCTAAATCTAAATCTAAATCTAAATCTAAATCTAAATATATTTTAAGTAAATATAAATATATTTTAAACATAAATATATTTATATATTTATAAACTTACATAAAAATATATACATTTATTTATATATTTATATATTTATATATTTATATATTTATATACTTATCTATTTATGTATTTATATGAAATATATACATTTCTTTATATATTTTCATATTTTTATATTTCTATATTTATCTTTACCGCCAGCAAGTTCAGGTTCATATATACAATACATACAGAAGTCCTGGAATTCCTAAGTAAACGGGAATAACCCCTCCCCAAATCCTAGGAATCAAGACCCAGCAATAAACCATGGAATCAATGGCGAGTGCCCTTATTGCCATGGAAACCCAGCCAACCCAAACACCGGGAGGCCGCCATTCCCAGAATTCTCACGTGCCAATACAATTATTGTCCGACCCCGATGTCCCTCTCCTGCCTTCCCACCTCAGCTGAGGTAATAGGGACTGCAGGATTAATAACAGCATCCATCTAAATTTGGAGCTGCAGGGCCACGGGAGCAGCCTGGGTGGGAACGGGGCGATTTCAGTTTGTTTTGTGCTGTTTCCAGGCTCGGCCCCGTATTTGTCTGGCATTGCCTGGGTGTTGCCATAGTGACCTTTGATAAATCCATGTTATGGATGCTGTGAAACATAAAGCAGGGAGGGGAAGTCCGTGGAATCAAGCAGGGGGCTGGGAGCTTCAAAGGCATTTTGGTCAGATTTAGTGCTCTCATCCGTTCTAATAAATGCTTTGCTCTTAATTAAAAACTGCATGTCTGCGAGCCTGGAAATTCATTCCACTTTAGAGGAGTTTCTATGGGAAAATCCATATTGTCCAAAGCAGTTGGCTGGATTTGATCAGTCTGTATAATTTATATTTATTTAATGGGGGTAAAATTCTACCTTTGCCTCACCGTTACCGTTCTTTCTAAACATTTCTTAAATCAGGAGAGAAAATAAGAAGTTCAGGTCATTCCTCATCCTGAAGGGCAAAGACTTTGCTTTTTTATGAGTGGCCACCTAAAAATTGGAAGCTCAGTCCAATCTGGGGAGAAATGAATATTGGGAAAAGGGTTTTCCCAAGTTCCTCAGGGAATGGTCACATTTCCAAGGCTGCCAGAATTCCAGGAGCATTTGGACACCCTCCCTTAGGGTGGAATTGTTGGGGTGTCTGTGCAGGACAGGGAGCAGGACTTGATGCTCCCTGTGGGTCTCTTACAAATCAGGATATTCTGATTCCATGATTCCATGAACCACGAGCAGATTTAGTTACTTTGAGAGAGCTTATTCTACTCTAAGTCTTACACATTCAATCCAGGATACGATTCAACATTTAAGTTTTGAATGGCAAACCCCAAACCAAGTGCATCAACAGCTGTTGCTACCATCAGGAATGAGCACCCCATTTTATCCCTAAAAACTGGGGACATCCAAAATTTCAAAGCGTGACAAAGGCAGGGCCCAAGTGAAGCTCTTGACGAATCTCTGGGCCTCTGTTCTGAAGAATTTAAAAGCCTGTATTCATTCTGCACAATTCTTTAAGAAATTCACTGAAGCACCTCTCTGATGAGCTTCTGTATTCCTCCTGGAAGCACAGTTTATCCCAGCAATCATAAATCACCACCCAAAAATGGGGTGAATGCTCCACATGTCTTCACAGAGCTGCCAGCCAGAGCCGTGCTGATTAACTCAGCTGAGTGCTGAGGGGAGAATTAATCTCCCTTAACTGCAGCCATTTCAAATATAAGCCCCTGCTTTAAGCCAGGTTTCCTGCTTTTATCAGGGAAAGGTCACTCAGGAGGGCACTCATCCCATCTATTTTGGGCAATTAGCTAAGGATGGATGAATCCCACAGAGGGGTCTGTGGCAACAGAGTAAATTTTGGGTGATGATCTCCCTCCCAAAGACCAGCAGCAGTGTCATGTTCTCCTCATTATTTATATTATCAGGGAGGGCTCTCCAGCTTTGCTGTCCTCTGCCTGGCACTGCTTCCTCATCCAGTGCTGGATTCAGCTGGGACCAGTTCCCAATGTTGTGTTTTGAGTTTGTTTGTTTGTTTGTTTTAAATTATAGAATGACAGAATTATTTGGGATTTTTAAATATCATCAAGTCCAAGCCTTCTGCCTTAGACAGGGACATTTTTTGCTAGACCAACTTGTTCAAAACCTGATCTTAAGCACTTCCAGTAATGGGGCATCCACAACTTTTCTGGACAACCTCTTCCAGTGCCTCACCATCCTCATCATAAAAAGAATTCTTCTTTTCAATGTCTAAGCCAACCTCTCCCAGTTTAACTCCTGCCCCTTGTCCTGTCAATACAGACCTTGGAAAAAAGTCTTAGGATCATGGAATGGTCCTGTAAGGGTAATTCCTTACTGGATGCCAGGAAACCAGTTAAAAGCAGGAGTCATCTCATACACCTCAAATGCACAAAATCTTCCCCTGGAAATTCCTTGTCCTCTGTCATAAATCAGGTTTTACTGCCATGCTGGTGGCAAAGCAGGGATCTGAGGGTGGGATGGAAATGAATCCAAGAGTGGCTGGAAGAATTCAGAGGAAGCGTGAGCAAGGCCTGGAAATCACACACTGCAATGGTAAATTAAGAAAATTCCACTGTTTACCAAAAAATTGAGATTAGGATGGGTGTGAGTCACTGGCTCTCAGGGCTTCCACAGAACACAATCTTCTCATGATGGAGAGGTTGTTAAGACTTTGAAAAATGTTATTTGGCTTGAGAAAGTCCAGGGAGAACTTATAGACCCTTCCACTGCCTAAAGGGGCTCCAGGAGAGCTGGAGAGGGACTGGGGACAAGGGATGGAAGGACAGGAAAAGGGGGAATGGCTTTAAAGTGAAAGAGAGGAGATTCAGAGTGGGATATTGGGAAGGAATTCCTGGCTGGGAGAGTGGGCAGGCCCTGGCACAGGGTGCCCAGAGCAGCTGTGGCTGCCCTTGGATCCCTGGAAGTGTCCAAGGCTGGATGGGGCTTGGAGCACCCTGGGATGGTGGAAGGTGTCCCAAGATTAATTTTAAGGCCCCTTCCCGCCCCATTCCATAATCCTACAACCTCATTCTGCCAGGCTGGAAAAAAACAACAGCAACAGAACCCCCAAACCCCCTAAAATCCTAAATTCTGTGTAGCAGAGGTGACAAGAAATGGAGATGTCAACAAGGGTAACAATGGATTTCCCAATGGAAGAAGGGTTTCAGTTGATACCAAATTCTATGGAGAAGTCTCCAAGTGAGGCAGCAGACAAGAGAGAGCAGAAAACCTTGGCTCTCTTTGTCCCGTTTTGTGCCAACAGAGGCGACTGTTGTTTTTTTTGTTTTTATTTTGCTTTCCAACCTTTCCCACCAGGAATGAGAAGCAAAGCCTTGCTCTAGTCACCAGCAGGACACTAGGTGGCCCACAAGCCACACACAGGCTGTCCCACGCACTCCCACTCCCACTCCCAGGGTGGGACCCTCGGGAAGGGCTGGAGCACCCATCAGTGGGAGCTCTGCGTGGTACTGCCAGGGATATTGCCCATTACACGATTTGTACATATTTAGGCTTAGCCACCCTAAGCTGATTGCAGGTACTTAAAATTGCTTTTGTGCCATGAACACTTAACGCTAAACCTCTTTTAATTTGCACCGTGCTACTCAGAGAGATCATATCATTCTTCTGCTCCACGCAAATTCCCAATCTGGCAATCCTAGCCTGCTCGGGTATTTTTTTTAAATAATAATTAAAAAGAAGAATTTAATAAGGATTTGAGTTTCTTTATTGAGCTTTTATTGTCCAGTCTTGTAATTGAATCACTCTGCTGTGACAGAGAGACTGAGGCTGTTATTAGCAAATTCTATAAACAATGGGCTTGATCCCTTTATGAAAAAGCATTGTAGGGGGAATAGTTAATCTGGGCTCAAAAAAAAATGAAGCTCTGGGAGGGGAAGGAGGGGGAAATACAATTGCAGATTCCAAATATTTAAAACTGTTTCTGCACTTTGCCATTCCAGCCCCCTCCTCCCTCTACTTCCCTTCTCCCACCACCTGGCTGCTCAAATCCCTTTTTGTTCTTTGTGCCCTGAGTCTCTGAGGCAGAACTTGTTTGCAACACGATCACCAGGGAGGAAATTTTGTCTCCAGAGCAAAGCTTCCCATCTGAGAGGGCCACGTTGGTGCTGCTTTTCTGGGCAACTCTGGATTTTTGATGGCAAAATGCCATCAAAATGGCAAATTCCAGCACAAATGGAAAGCTGGGACTCCAAGCAGATCCAAAGGAAGGGGAAGTTGTGTTCATCAGTTATTTAATTTGGACATCTTCATTGAAATTGGCCATTCTGGTCCCCCTTGGTAGCCAGCAGAGTTCTAGTCAGAAATGTTGGTGGCAGTGGATGCACTTCATCCCATTCCAAAGCAGAAAATTGGACAAACTTATGGATATTCCCTAATCATGCTATGCTTGAGCATAATATCCATGGGTTATAAAAGATCCAAGGGCCTGCTCTTTAGTCAGTGTGTTAGTGGTAGATATGCTTGAAATGAGCGTGGAATTTCTACTGGCATCAAGTTTTCCAACTGGAACCTTGTGTCCTGGGGCATTTATTTATGTAAATAATAAATGAGGATTTCTGCTGGAACAACAGCTCCGTGCTCTGATGTTCCAGGGCACATTCAAGGTACACAGGGAGTCAGACAAACCCCTGGCTGTAAAGCTGATTTTGCCAACACTGGAAAAAGGTCACTATTTCATTGTCTGAGTCCTCTGCTCAGTTCATAACTTCTCCAGGGCAAAGTCTGCCCCTTGCTGTGCTTTTCCACAGGTCACTCCAGGACCTGGATCTTGTCTGTGGTCACGTAGCACCACTGTTGAACAGCAGGTATTAATGATAATAAATAATTGATCAGGTCTGTGGTGATAATGAGGTTGAAGAAATGTTGATCAATATGTTATCATGAGAGTTCTAAATGTGAACTTTAACCCAGAGCCTGCAGAAATCAGTGGAGCTCTCCATGACATTTAGACCAACTTCCAATGACCTTGTTTAACCAAAACTAAGACCTTATTTTCTTCTTTGAGGCATCAAAGGTAAGGCTGAATGTTCATTTATGGAAGAAAGGAGATGATTGTGTGAATAATAAGCAAGAAAACAAAAAAGGGGCAGAAATATGAATATCTAGATGAAGCTGGAAGACAAGCAGTTATATTTTTGTATTAAATTGGAAGGCTGCTTTTGAGTAAGGCAGGGAAGCTGGAACATCATCAGATTTGGGAAAGATGGAGGATTGAGTGAGGGTTAAGAAACTGGGAACAAAATGACAGCTGGTAAAAAGGATTCATTCTAGGGACAGCAAATCAGATTTGAGGGGTTTTTTTGGTGGAGAGTGGATAATATTCCTATTTTATCTTGGTGCATCGCTTCTGATGCATCAAATATGAAGGCAAAAGTGTCAAGGGGTATAAAAAAATCTCTGGTAACTGTGACAGAAGCAAGGGGAAGAGAAGGAAGTTTTTCTACCAAATACTGACAAAGCAAATAGCTTTAGCAATTTTAGCTTTATTTGAGTCAGATTTTCGGTGCAGAAATGGGGTTGGTGAAGGGGATGCAGCTGCTCAGAGGTGCAGCACAAGGAGGGGCAGTCACAAGTTGTACAAAGGGAAATTACAGCTGGATTAATGAAAAATAACCTCGAAACTCAGCTGGATAAGGGCACAGTCTGTGTATAGAGAGCTGGGAAAGTGTATGGGAAAAATTCAATAAGAGTGGGAAGGAAATCTGTGAATGCAGCCCTAAAACAGGAATGGGTGGAAAACTTCAGTGATAAAAGAAATTTTTGCTCTGAATTCTACTTGTATCTCAATGAGCTACTACAGCCTGGATGGAGAGAAAAATTGGCCTTTCTCACCAGGAGAAATGACCTGATTTGTGAGTTCCATCCAAATTCTGAACCCTAATACATACGTTTGGACAACATATAAATCTGAACACATGTGCCAGGCATTTTCCCTGTCTAATGTATAGAAAAAAAAATTAAACCAATTATTTTACTGTGATGAAATTGAAAATTTGATCTCGGGGTTTCTATGGTCACAGACCTGTTTATAGGTTTGGTGCTCCCCCAGCAGTTAAAGGGGAGCCTGGTGACCAATAGGAAAGCAAGAGCTCATTCTCCACATTCCATTAGCTTCAGAATTCCACATTAAACGATGGCTTTAGTGCCATGTGGTGAAGTCTGATATGAAGAAGAACAAGGGAAAAATTAATTTATGCACAGCCGGGCACTTGTACACACATTTATGTGTGAAATATCTGTGTATTCACATATATTTTGCACAATTAACCTGTCTGGTTTCCTTTAGGAAATAACAAATGTTGATGAAGTGAAGTAAAAATTTTCAACTTTTGCACTGTTAAGGTTTGGTTCAGTCTGGATTTGGGGTTGGGATTTTTGTTTTAAATTGAACTCCATGGACGGCCTTGCTGCAATTCTAATTTTCTGGAGTCAGCCTGGAAACCACAAAGTGGAATTCTTTCCAGGCACTGTGACTTCCAACACGTAACCTAAATAACAATGCTGTTTTTACCTAATGGTCTAAACATCTTAAGTATTAAATGAGGGATAAATTTGCCATGAGGTCAAGAGTTAAAAACTCTGAAATAAAAGAGCGTTGAGAACGCGCATGTGAAAGACAGCGGTAATATGATTTCCATACATCAATTTTCTTTTCAGATTACAATTCCACCAGCAAAAATTCCCTGGGTTTACGTTATGGCTGTTCCAAGTTTATCTTAAACCACAAACTAGAAAGGTTCTGGTGTTTATGTGCTCTGCCTTCACCTGGTTCTTCTGACAGAGCATGAAAAGCCAAATTGAACTTTCCTAGGCAGAATTGGTCAGGCAAAAATTGTCTCCTCAATATCAATAATCCAAAAGTGGAGGAAGTTTTAAAAAAAAAATTCCTAATTGAGCTTCTACACATTGGAAAAAAGTTTGTAAAATATGTACTTTGCTACAGAAAAAGAGTGAGAAAATTTAATTTTTTTGGTTAAAAGGAGGGTAGAAAGCTGCAAAGCTCTGGGTGAAATAAAGAATCTCTAAAATTATATTGTCATCTTGGAATACTTGGCTTTGGTGAGAATATGGACATTGACACCTGCATGGCTCAAATTAAAAGGTTGCATCACCTGGTCCATTAATGTTTATGATACAAATGGAGTATTGCTCCCAGGGGTGAATTCTACTTTTCCCATGAGTTCTGCTCACGCTAAAGCTTTCTTCTAAGGAAGCACATCCTACAAACCTGTCTAAAATTAACTCCAGGGTTGTGTTTTTAGGGAGGTTTCAGACTTACACTCTGTCTAAGGTTTTAATCCAGATGTGAAGGGTAAAACACAGCTTTGAACAATCCTTATTTCACTTTCTAGCATGGATTTTCTCCATCCTTGAGCCATTCCACATCAACTCTGAGGCCATTGCTGGGTCCCAACATTGACTGGAAATCTCCAATAATGGGGAGTGTTGTGATTATCCAGAGTGATCCTGGCTGGACTATCTCCATGCTTCCCCAATTTAAGCAATTTCAGGTTGATCCGATTAGGTCTGGCACACAAAGATGGGGACAGGCTGAGTCAGAATTTGGCTGGAAGGTGAAACTTTTCCCTACCAGACCCAACCGCCGCCGCTCCGGGATGTGGTGCGGGTAATTCCAGAGGTGTTTTGCTTTTTCCAGTGCCTTTATTTTTCCCCTCAAGTTCCCTGCTCTGGCCTGGACACATCAATGCTGAGCTCTCACAGCTGGGAAGTCACTCAGTGTTGAACAACTCTGAAGCCCAGGCGGTGTGGTGGGAAGAAGGAATGAAGGATCGCTTCCAAAGGAGGTCGAAGGACCACAATCCATGCTCTCATCCTTTTTTCCATGGGACCAGCACTGACAATTCCTCTGCCTTCTCCTGCAATGCCTCAGCTGATCAAAGAAGGGAATGCTGGGAGCAGAGCATTTATGGAATAAAGGATTTATTGGAATAAAGGGTTTATCTCAGAGAGGCACATTCTGAATTCCTAATTCCATATTTTTGAAGCTGTTCCCTATCTTGTGTTCCTTAGTAAAGATTCCAATGAACTCCTACTGAGGTCTGACCAACTCTCCAATGAGGAGCACTTCAAGAGTTCCACTGGCACTGGGAAGTTCATCCCAACGCCATTCCAAGAGTGGAAGTGAGGAAAAATGAGAAAAAAAGGTTGAAATTTTTGCCAAAAGTTGCATCTCTTTGGCAAGGAAGACAAACCAATGTTTGCTGTTTTCCAAAATTCAGCATATTTTAATAGAAATGTTTCTACTTCAAAACACAAAGGATTTCCTGTGATTCAAAATGAAATTTTGCCTCATGTGTTTTACATAAAATAATGAAACAAAAAATTAATCCCACTTGGGCACCTCCTACAATGTTCTGAATTCATTGTTGTTACATCTTAAATTTCTTTTAGAAGAAAAAGGTATTTTGCAGAGGAAACAAGCTAGAAATATTTTCAAGCAGAAATTGGTGGTGAAAGCTCAGTGAAGAAGAGCCATGGAGACAAGAACCATGGGAGCTGCATTGATGGGAATTCGCTGATGGAGAGGAAATCTCAAGAATTAAGTAGGAACATGACGTTTATATGATTTGAAACAAAAAAATCCAAAATTTTGGGCAAGTTTTGCCTGCAATCCCAGAAGTTATCCTTGGTACACAAAACTTTTCTTATCCTGTCATGGAATCATTGTTTGATGTAGGAATTTTCTCTTTAAAGATGGAAATAATGGAGAACAAAGAACCTGCTGGAGAGCACAAGGACAGAAGAGGAAATGGCAAAATTCCTGAAGTGGTGTGCGAAGTGAATTAAGCTACAGGGGGAACTTTAATTAATCAAATAGATTTTGGATAGCAACTGTAACCAAACATAGCCCAAATCTCTCCAGTGGGAAAAAAAGGATCAGCCGGAAAAGATCTGAATTTGAAAGCTTTGGGTGTTTTCTGCCTGATCTGTAAATCTGGCATGGCTGATAAACATGTCCATATTCAGGTGAGGAGAGAAGATTTCATCTGTCTAAAGTTCACATATCTCAGGGAAATAATTTAAGCAGAAGATGGCTGGGATGAAAATCTGGGATCTGACCAACGAGAGAAGAAGGTATGGCATTGTTTTTTAATTTTCCTGAGGAACGAATTGCAGGATATCAGCTCCAAAAACATTGGAATATAAATATTTTATTCATATTAAGAGCATTTCATCAGTGCCATGGGATTTTTGTCAATCCGTGGTGTGGTCTGGTCACAGAGTTCCTGGAAAATCACTGGAGACAAGCACATCTCCAAGGGATGATTATTTTTAGTTATGTTAGATACCTACTGGAATTTGGGAAGAAACATCTTCCAGAGATGTTTATTTCTCCATGTCCTATCCAAAAAACTTGGCAAGGATTTTTTCCATTCTTTGATGGACCAGCTTTCAAAAAAAAGGTGTAGAAGAAGTAGATGTTGCATGTTTCTGAATCAAGTTGCTAAAATAATTTATTTACAACTTCAGTAACAAAGGCTAAGAAATTTACTCATTTGCCTTTCCCCAAATTCCAACTTTATTTTCTTAAGAAACCTGAAATAAAGTAGAATTTTTTGGTCAACTTGATTGAGTCTACCACCACTTATTCAGCCAAAATAGATCATAATCTAGTTTTTAAAAGCTGAAATTTCTGTTTGGTTCAAAAAATATGTATTTTGAATCAAATATTCTCTGACAGACACATTTAGGCCCAAACCGCACAAAATTATAGGAAAAACCCATCATGGACGTCTGGGAAGCTTTGGCAGCTCAACTGGCAGTAATTTTAGTGTCTGTAGAAGTGTCTGGTTGAGCATCTCCAGGCTGTGCTAGTCCTGGAGGTCAGAAAATAGCCACACTTTCCATGTTCAGGTGACAACATCCGTGAGTCATGAAAAACACATTCGTACGTTGAGGATTGAAGAGGGGAACATTCCAATCTTTCCCTGAATCCCCTGGTTCTTGTTGAGTTAAGAATCTGAAGGACCAGAAGGAAAAGTTCGGAGACCAGAAGGTCTGTGCTGGTTCTGAAAGATGTTCAGGGGAACAGAGGGGAGGAGCTCACATCACTCACCAGGAAGAAGGACCAGGTGCCTTTCCAGGTGGATTGAAGAATTCTGGGAGCTGTGTTATTTGAGTCAGGGAAGGGGAATGGCAGGGGTGGTGTCAGGTCAGCTGGGGAGAGTGGAAAAACCCAGCAGCACCACGGCAAAATCTAATCTGGGATATCTGAGAAGGAAATTTTTCATCTTCAACTCCCCTTTGCATTGTCATGATGAAACCAGGACAAAATTCCATAAACGGCTGGAGCTCCCTGGGTGTTTGGGGATCCCTGCTCATTAGAACAGTGTGGGTTTAATCTGAATGGCACCAAGAGCCACGACCTTTGAATTTGACTTGGCAGAGCCCGGAGGGCTATCAGTGTTCTGGGAAATCAGCTTGAATTCAATTGCAGCTCTAATCTAAAATACCCGTGCCTGACCCGTTTTATTGCACTGAGCTCAGCACCAATCCGGGGCTCTGAGGGAAAATGCGTTGGAGCTCTCACGTAGCCTGAGGAGACATCTGGTTCAGCAGATTTCCTCATCATCTTGGGGATGAATTCCATCACAAAGAGCCTGGGAAGAAATTAGATTGGAATTAAGATGGATTCTCACCTAACCCGACCCATCGAAATGTTGGATGTCTATTCAAAACCAACCATCTGCAAGTCTGCAGACAATGGAAAGACTGGAATGTCCAGAGGAAGGTTCTTCCCCTATATTTTAGGTTCAGATTAATACTTTCTAGCTTTTTCCACTGAATATATGTGATGCAGAGAGTTCTGTTGACTAAACATCTAAATTTTATATTACTGTAGTTAGGTGAGATAATAAATCTATTTTAGGGCAACGCAAATCTCTTTTTTTGAAACACTCAGAGTGTTTTTGGTCACGTTTTCAGGTGTTCCTGATCAAAAGCACTTTATATATAATTAAGATGAATAATCTTAATGAAGATAAATAATCTTATGTAATTGCAAGGGAATGGAGACTTCAGGTAAAATTCCACGTGTCACAACACAAACATTTAATGTATCCATGGTGATGACACTGCTGAGCAGAACTTACCAAATGCTTCTGTTGCTGTGGGAAGGAGGGACAGATTCCGTCTTTCTGCAGCTTCATGTGACTCTGGAATCACGTTTCTGGATGCTGGATGCAATTAAATTAATCAGCTATAAAGATCTCAGTGCCCCTAACCACACGCTGACACATTTTCAACCGTCAGGTTTTACCAAGCCTTTTCCCAAGAAATTACTAATTTTGAAAACATTTTCATTTTTGTCTTAAGGTACCAATGGTTTCCATTTATTCTCATTCACTGGAACTGGATGCAAACTCCTGTGCTCATTTTATGACTGATTACAGCACAAAGTCTGATCCAAATATGAGGAAAATCTCCTTTACTTGGAGGGTGAAGAGCATTGGGCCAGGTTGGAACAGAAACATTGTGGAGTCTCCTCTGCAGAGTCAAAATACAACTGGACACGATCCTGTGGAACCAACTCCAGGAGAACTTGCTTTAGGATGAGGGTTGGCCTAGGTGTTCTCCAAAGGTCCCTTCCAATCCCAACCATGCTGGGATTGGGATTCTGGGGAAACAGCTTTCGTTTCTCTGACATTGTGAGATTCAGTCAAAAATTGACAGGATACGC
The DNA here is from genome assembly GCF_014805655.1 of Passer montanus. Taxonomy (NCBI): domain Eukaryota; kingdom Metazoa; phylum Chordata; class Aves; order Passeriformes; family Passeridae; genus Passer; species Passer montanus. The sequence goes on from NW_024370926.1 coordinate 1,803,305, forward strand.
TCTAGAATACATCAAAATTTCGGACATAATCAAGATGAATACATATTCTCTGTAAAAGTTTGGTTTATAGGTTTATTTAACAAACAGCTCCCACCAGTTTCATCCCAAATTTCTGTGATATAAGATAAAGTTCAACAATCCTTTGGCTCTCAGACATAGATTATCCATGGAAGAGGTGCCCCCTGGATCTCAGGTAAAGGTGAGCATCATCCAAACACACATTCTGAGTCAGGGCAGGCTGCTCAAATCATGACTTGTGAGTTAAAGGGAACTGGGTGCCAAGAGAAGCTGTGGCTGCCCCTGGATCACTGGAAGTGTCCAAGGGCAGGCTGGACAGGGCTTGGATCACCCTGGGATGGTGGAAGGTGTCCCTGCAGGGTGGAACTGGATGATCTTTAAGGTTTCTTCCAACACAAAGCATTCCTGATTCCATGATGTGGTGCTGGGTAATGCTAGGAGTGAAGGATCTATCACCCCATTATCATCTCAAGTCACCTCAGGTAAAATATGAGACAAAATATTTTCTTCATTCCAAATGAAATGGAGATTTTGGGCTGAATTCCTTTGTACAAGGGTGGGAGTTTACTGCTCTTTGGAAAAGCTTCCAGTCTCTGGATTTAACTCTTTTTCAAAGTCCCTTTCAAAACTTGTAAGGAATAAGTATTTTAAGGTACTTTACAATATTTGCCATGGCTGAGTGTCTTGCCCTTCCCACATGACACTCAGCACCTGTGTGAGGGCAGCTGGATGGAGCCCCTGGGGCAGGGGTTGTCTTCAGACCAGGCTGCCCACATTTATTTGTGCCTCCAGCAGGGAGTTGGGTGACTAAGCTGCCATCAAAGACAGAGCTTGGCTGGGGTGGGAGATCTGCTCCTCTCACCAGCATCCCTCTCCATTGTCCATGTTCCCACACCAGGACTGGCTCCTCTTCCTCCTCCATCTTTCCAAACCCCTAGAGAATTCACCTACAACCTGTAACAGGCAATTTTCTCTCCCTGTTGAGCAGACCACTGCAGACCTGTCAGCCTCAGGACTCACTTCCAGGGTGTCTGTCCTTCCCACATCTCCCAAGCACCCATTCCCAGCATTGTTTCCTAATTGTGTGCAGATTTCTGACCAACAGCCCCCCTCTCTTCCACTCCTCTTCCTCAACTCATAATTGATCAGACACTGAACAGCTGCTGGCTATTTTCTCTTCCCGAGAAGCACACAGTAATTGTATGTATGGGCTCCAAATCCCTAAACATTTGGAAAGGAGAAGGACTTGAACAGGAGCCAGTTCTTTTTTCAGTGCTGGTACCAGCAGCAGTGGCAGTCATTTCAATCAGATCAGGAGGGGTAGTGAGGGTGGGTGTGTTGGGGTTGTCAGATTTGCTGAGATTCACTTGGAGTGGGAAGGAAAAGAAGGGCAAAATGCTCAAGAGAGAAAAAACTGAAACCAGCAATCAACAAACCAAGGCAGCTCGCACAGTTGGAGTCTGTCCCGGCTGCAGAGCACTGAGATTACTCCCTAAACCAAAGGGCATTGTTTGTGTCCATGCTCACTCACATTTCCCAAAGTGTGGATTGCTCCATGCCAAACAGGCCAGCTTGATCCCGGTTTAACCTCGGGGTGATCCATTGGGAGCATTGCCATCTTCAGGTCCTGTTCCAATCCCTTTGGAGTGGAAGAGGCCTCAGCAGAGGCAGCTCTCACCTGTGCTGGAGGTGTTTCTCCTGCTTTTTTTTTTGCTGTGTGAGAAGTGAAAGCCAAGACCCTCCTCATTAGCACATCTCAGCTTTGGGACAGGAGTTGAAGGGATGAATTCAAGTGACCTGTGCGTGACAAAGCAAATTGAGAATGTCAGAAGCAGAGTAATCAAGCCAAAAGCAAAAAGTTGCACTTCAGGAATATTCCTGAGCTGTCTTAAAAGAATTTTCATTCATATGGCTAAAGCCATCTCTTCACTAGGCTGCTTTCCCAATATTGACATGGAAATCTATGGAAGAATGAGAGCTACCATGGCAGTGGGATACTCCTCTACCCCTGCCAGGAGTAGGGATCCCTTCCACTATCCCAGGGTGCTCCAAGCACCATCCAACCTGGTCTTGGACACTTCCAGGGATCCAGGGGCAGCCACAGCTGCTCTGGGCACCCTGTGCCAGGGCCTGCCCACCCTCACAGGGAAGAATGTCTGATACTTAATCTAAACCCACTCTCCTTCAGTTTAAAGTCATTCCCCCTTGTCCTGTCCTTCCATCCCTTGTCCTCAGTCCCTCTGCAGCCCTCCTGGAGCTCCTTTAGGCTCTGGAAGGGGCTCTAAGCTCTCCTTTGAGCCTTCCCTTCTCCAGGTCAACATTCCCAGCTCTCCCAAGCCTGGATCCAGAGCTGAGGGGCTCCAGCACTTGAAGCAAGTCCTGGATCTGCTCTGGACTCATTCCAAAAAGTCAGATTTTTTTGTGTCATCTTTATTTGATCTGAAATGTAAGGGTGAGCTACAATAAGAACAATATCTCATATTTCACACTCTTTACAAAAATGGGTGAAGCAGAGGAGGCTTTGATTTGATTTTCGGGGATCGTGTGGAATCCTGGAATCAGCCAAAAATGCCAGCCTTGGAAGGCCTCAAATGGCGCAGCAAAGGGAGGTATTTTTGGGGGCTCTGTAAATTTTCCCTTTCCTGAAGTGGTGAGGTAAAATTTGGGGTCCATTTGCTCTGAGCCTTCACTCTCCTGCGAGCTGCTCCATGAAACACCTGACAGACACTGACAATGTCCTCAGTCTGTCCTGATCTCTTCCTCCAGCTCAGACTTGTGGGAGAACTTTTTTTTCCCTCAAAACGACCATAATTATTATTGAACTTTGATTTTTAGAAAGAAATATTCAGCTCATCACCAAGGAAAAAAAATAAAATTGCTCCTCCAGCATCCAAACCCTTCCCTGTAGTTCTGTCATCTTTGTAAAACTTGAACTCCTAGGGAAAAGAACACAGCCCCTGATGTGAAAATTGACACCTGAGCTGATGCCATTTCAGTTCAAAAAACGACAAAATAATATTGTAATTCCAGGAATAGCTGCTAAAATCTGATAAATTTTTTGCGTGGGCCCAGTAACCCTACACTGGACATTTGTGGCTACTTCCTAGAGAAAGAGGAGAAAGCAAAGAAAATTCCTCCTGGACAAACGGCACATGTAATACGACAATTGGCTCCATTCCTAAGAGGTTCTCCATGCCAGCCATACAAAGAGTGAAACCTTAGAAGGGAGATGTGATTTCTGCCTTGGACTGAGCTTGCAGCATGCTTAGACCTGGCTCAGGTGTAGCTGCCTTCCCAGGTACAGCACAGGAGTCCTGGAATCACATAACTGGAGAAGGGGATTAAGAAATCAGCTCTGCTGGGAATATAAACGATGCCCACAAGGCAGCTTAGCTTTCCTCAGCCTCCCCAAAATGCCCTCAACCACACAATTGTGACCACACAGAAGGGTTTCTCTGTCACCTTGGGGCCAGTGTCACAGTTTGGGTCCTTGAGGGAGTTTAAACCCCATTTGAGACCAGTGCTGAGGGTTCCTCCTCACTGCTGATGGGCTGAAAAGCAGCCAAGCCACAAATCCTGAGCAGAAATCTTTCCTCACAACGCCGAGTTTGTGTGAAATGAAGGTTGACAGATACAGCTTGACATTTGATTTTGGACAGAATTGTAATTTTGCAAATGCTGTGCTCCCTCCCCCAGTCCTGGGCGTCTGAATAAATGAGCAAAATGAGTAAAAATGCTTACAAAAAGCACATTTTTACACCAGAGAGAGACACAGCCCCCACTAAAACACTGCAACCTTATTTCTGCCTGCACGTGTGGGTTGGATTTTGAAAATACTCACATTTTTTAGCATATTAATCTCTTCATTTCATTGAGCAGGCTCATCAACAGTTTGTTAAGGAGTTATAAGAATTAAGGAAAATTAAAAGTTAAGGCAAGGCAATCGGTGGACCTGCACATTCGCTCTGCAGAGGATTCATGATTTCCCCTCGTGTGTGTGGTGAAGGTTTCTTGCACTTGACATCAGCCATATAAAGTCATGTTTGCAAATTCAACCCAAATGATCACTGGGAATTAAGAGAGAAAGAGATTGTGGGAAACACAGCATGAATTTTGGGAAGTCAAATCAGTATTAGGGTGACTTGAAAGACTTGTCACCTTGGACTGTGGCAGCAAACAAGAGGAAGCTCCAATAAAGACCTTGGAAAGAATGTTGAGCCCTTCTAAACTGGAGGGCCAAAATGCAGCTGGAAAATGAGGCTGGAAAGTCTTGATTATCCTCCTCTGGGAATAAACCCCACCCAGAGGGAAGCAACATGGAAAACACCAGATGTGGCTGATGTGAGAGGAATCCAGATTAGGTAAAGCTCTGCTGTGACTGGCGTGGAATTTGGTCCAAAGCAAAGGACAAGGTTGTTAACATCAACTCTTCCCTTTAATTCTGGAGCTCTGGAAACCTTTCATGGAGGATGGGGAAGATGAAATGGAAGGAGAACCTGATACATTCTGAAGAAATGTACACAAGAAGAAATTTATCCCAATTCACACTAAAATCTTGTCATTTGTGCCCTCAACTCTCTTTATATTCCCTTTATCCCCACCAGGATTTTTTTGAGGATGAATCCTTGAATCTATTGCAGGATTCCACTAAAAGATGAGATGAATTCTGTGCTAGAGGCCTTTGGTGAGAGTGATTTTAAAGAGACTGAAACAAAGATCTCAGGTCCTGGAATTATAGAAAATTCTGGGTGGGAAGGGACCCACCAGGACCATCAGGTCAGACAAATCCCACTTGTTTTTCAAGATGTGCAAGATCAGGTTGGTTGATTTTGAGGATGAAGTTGATTTTTTTTTTGGAGGCTGATTTTTTTTGCTCCATCTGGGACTACAAAGACTCTTCCTGTGCTTTTGCCACCACATTTGAATTCTCTGGTTTCAATAAAAGGTTGAAATTGAACTGCAGCCTTTGCCTCAGTGGAGAAACCAACAGGAAAATTCCTTCCTCTTCCAAGCTGATGGATTTCATCTGGTTTGTAGGTACTCAATATCATTATGTGTTGTACCCCTCAATTAATCTTGGGTGTTATTGACCTTTTAATTCAAAACAAGAGGAAAGAGGTGATTGTTTATTTACCTATCTGACATCCAGGATTCCAATTCCATTGTCCAGAAACAAACTCAAGATGGACCTGGTTCTTCAATTCATCAGACCTTGCATATAAACAGGGAATTACAGCAATGCTGCAATCAAAAAGTCCATTAATTTTCCCAATTAATCTGATTGTCACAGATAAAGTGTCATTTTACTTTGATCCAACCCATCATTATCTGATTTCTCCTACCTTATCACTCCCTCCTTATTCCATTTATTTGATGTTTCACTCAACAAAACACACAGACAGGTTCCTCTCTGCTGCACCCCAAGCTTCTGTCCCAAAGATCCAAAGCAAATTTCAAAGCTAAACAAGGTTAAAAATAGGTTAAAACCAGGCCAGTCCAGAAGGGCATCGGCACATGTTTACACGGCTACAATGATTTTCCTTTCCATCGAGACCACAGTTTCCAGCTCTGGCTTGTCAGGAGTTTCTTCAGGATAATTATCCCATCTCCACAGCCACTGGCAGCTGGAGGCACTCTCACCCTCCCAAATTGCACATTAATTTGGAAGCGGAGAGGACGTCACAGGGAACCCGAGGCCAAGGGCAAATCCAAACACCTTGGATCCACCACTTCATCACGGAGCTGGCCAGAAACCTCCCTCAAGTTGCCAGAGAGGGATGAGGCCATGGAATGAGCTTCCCACAGATGGATAACGTGGGAGTGAAAGCGCTTACGAAAGGACCTGTTTGAACCTTCCCCAAAACACAGCAGAGCCACCGCAGCAGGTTGAGGAGAATTCGGGGAATATTTGTGCTACAACTGACAGGAATTCACTGCTCTGGGGGTGCAGAAGGGAATTTTTTGGGGAACAAGTCCAAGCTGTGCTGGTGAGGGACTTGAAGTTGATTCTGCTACATCTCATGGGATTTTGTTGACCCCAGTTTCTACATGAGAGGGGACATGACTCATTCTCTCTCTTTGGTCACTTCATTCTCCACTGCAGAAGAGTTTCCCACTCAAAATTTCATGGAGACTGGAACATTTCTGGAGGGAAAAGAAAAAATCTTCCTTTTTTAAACTTTTAAATGAAATAAAACAAGAAATATGATCAGTTGCTTTTATCTAAATATTCTATACCAAAAGACCAAAATCAGCTTTAAATCCCATCACATTTTGAGAGGATTCAAATTTGTTCACCTGATAAATGAACAGGAAAAAATATTTTATTCTGAAAATATGGTGTGGGGTTTTTAAATGAATTTTTGTGCCCACAGATCCTGAATATTAACACCCACAGAACTTTAAAAACATTCCTTGATACTCATAACCTGCACAGCATTTTCCTGTAGAGTCCTCCCGTGCATCTCCAAGGAAGGGAGAGGAATATTTTAAATAAACTAACAAATAAGGGACAAGGACTGAGGTCTCCTTGTAGGGAGAACTGACCTTCCCCTTCTGGAGTCCTTTTGAATTCCCAGCCATGAGCCATTTCCAGCCTTGAACTGTGATCCATAATTTGGTTTTCCCACCTGCAGAGCAATGAAGCACTGGCTTCCCTACTACAGAGGATGCTCCCAAAGGGCTCCCAACGCCTCTGGAGTAATAATAATGGGGTTGTGAATATATGACAAGCATCACATCCTCTTTTTTCTGCTGGCCATGGGCAGCTTCTTATAATGTTTGACAACCCTTTACATAAAAATTTTCCTAATTTCAAATCTAAACCTCTCCTGGCACAGCTTGAGGTCATTTGCTCTCCTCCTGTCCCTGTTCCCTGGGAGCAGATCCTGCCCCCCTGGCTGTCCCCTCCTAAAATGGGAGAGACAGAAGTCCCTCCCCTGAGCCTCCTTTTCTCCAGGCTGAATTCCTACAGATCTCTTCTTGTCCTCCAGCCCCTTCCTCAGCTCCCTTCCCTTCCCTGGACATGCACCAACCCCTCGATGTCCATCTGGTCATGAGAGGTCCCAAAGTGACCCCAAAAGATTTGAGGTGTGGCCTCAGCAGTGCCCAGCACAGGGAAATGATCCCTTCCTTACACCTGGTAGCCAGACTATTGCTGGTACAAGCCAATTATCACTTCCCAGCACTTATCAGTGAATCCCTGAAGCTGAGGAGAGAAAGGAGGAGAAAGACCTTTAGTTGCCTTCCCTTTAAACATCATTTCCTATGCATGCAAGTAACATGAACACTGCAATTACACGGCCAAGCAGGCTGAAGACAGAACAAGGAGGGGGGAGAAAATAGGAGGAAAGATTTACAGCTCTTCCAAAAAGATGGAATTGAAATATGTAAAAGAGGGCAGAGCCAATTGCCAAAATACTGGAGGTTTTCTTTTCCTTCCACCGAGCATTGTGAGTGGTGTTCTGAAGGGGGAGGAGAGCGGGGAAGCGTTGGAATCTCAGGGTTTTCATTTCACCATGAAACTTTAGCACGAGAAATTTTAATTGTGGATCCTTGTGGACAAGACCTTGAAATCCTACCCAGCCAAAGCTTTCTGGTCCCGGAGTGTTCTTGGAACTGGCCGTGGCTCCCAGTCACTTGGGTGCTTTATCCAAGTTTGTTCCCTCAGCCCGTCCGCGCGGGACGCGGGACGGGTTTGGGGTTAACTGTTTGTTGGGAGCCCTGGACACCCCTTGGTCAGAGGCTGTTCCACTGCCTCTCCTGCAGGCAGAGCCTTTCAATCTGTTTCTGAGGATATCTCTGTGGGAGTTTGCTCTTTTCCCCGTTGGAAAGCAACGGGCCTTGAACGCTGTTGGCACCTAATCAAGAAACTCTGGAGGAGGAACGCGAGCGCGGCCGCTCCGAGTAATTGATTGTGGCTACTGGTTGACTGCAGCAGGATTTGTGATAGTGTGAAATCCTATATCTTGGAGGGCCTCAAAATTATCAGGGTATTTAATCACGGGCTGGGCATGTCTGGGCTGTATTTATGTGTATCACCATCAGAGGGTCACTTGGGCAAGGCGCTGAGATAATGGAAAGAAAAAGCGCTTGGAAAATAAGGCAATAAATCCTTGTGCTGAGCTTTTAAATGTACAGAACTCCTTGGGAAGCACCAGTAGCCAACTAATGCACCTCCCCATGATTAATCTGCATTTTAGAGAGTGAGTATTTTGGTTCAGGTAGAAGTTGGAGGTGCCTCTGTGACATTGATACAGACCAGATGAAAAGTTGGCTTAGTTGCACTGAAAGGTGGGTCAGGAATCCACAGGAGAAATCCACATGAGCTCATATTATTTGGAGATTTCTATTTCCCAAGCCCAAATATATTATAAAAACAGTCCCTCCTGCAGAATTGTCCTGGTTCCAGATCCCCCAGAAAACCTGCTGAAAGCTTTCAGAAGCCTGAAATCAAAAGGTGTTTTAGTTCAACATTTAGCAAAACCTTGTTTGTGTTGTAAGGAGATTTTTAAAACAATTCTTGAAGAAATACCAACATTTCCCAAGCCTCGATATGGATTATTTTTAATTCTTTTCTATATTTTCACATAATTCTTCTCTTTGCTTTTTCTGGGGGGGAGTTGTTTTTCTTTTTAATAAATGCAGTGATTAATTTCACTTCTCCAAACTATTTTTGTCACGAAGTTTCAATAAATCCAAATTTCAGGAAGCTAAACACCTTGATAACTACTTGGAGAACGTTTTTAATAGCATTGCTAACAAGGTTATAAAAGTTTTACAGAGATGAATTTTTCCTGCCATCCCTCATCCACCTTCCTTCTGCCAATAGTTACAAATCTGAGTTGCAAAATCATGCAGGGATAAAAACATCAGGGCCAAAGACAAAAATCAGATGGCACATTTCAATATTTGCTAATCCTATACATATATTTGATGTACTCGTAGAATCGCAGGATTCACCTGCTCTATTTTTATATTCCCAGAATTTCAAGTTTGGGTGATTCACCTCCACTGATTGTAGAGGTTTAGAGAGAATAGGTCAGGCTTGGATGTGTAAAAGAAGGGAAAATCAAATTTTGGGTGTTTTAGCATTCTCTGCTCCTCTATCCCTAACAATCCACAAAAATTCAGGTTCACCTCTAAGGAACCACACCCCAAAAATTTAATTATTTAATTATCCCCCGTATTCAGGTCCAGCACATGCCCATGAAGAACTACATTAAAAACTTACCCTTGACTGGGGCAAATGTTTTTAAACACTTGCATTCAAAAAAAAAAAAATTATTTCCCAGTGTTTCCTACTTCCACAAACATCTTCCTTGCTGACCTAGGAGTTACATCTTGGCTCATCTGGTGGCTGGAGTGTTGCTGTTCTTCTGAACAAACCCCTTGGAGAGGTTGCTCCTGACTGATAAACCAGTGGAATTTAGGGACTGGCTGGAGGGCATGATCCTGATATGCCAAGAATAATTCTTGGCATTGGTCACCAAAAAAGCAGGAGAATTGCCTTCAATTCCCACCCCAGTCCTGAGGGTTTGGTGCTGCAGTCCTGCACCAGGTCTGGACAAAAGGCACAGGAACAAACTAATTTTTTGTCCCTTCATTTCGGGATATAGCTGAGCAAGGAAAAGAAGGAAAGGCTGCCCAGGGCAAGAAAAAATAGTCAGAATTTTTAATGGAATGCTTAGAGAATTCACCTGAAAATCCAGAGCAAGGAAAGAACTGGAGACTCCATGGCTTCCACAATAAACAGCTCATCAGTGTCAGCTCATCGTGTTTGTTTCAAACTGACAAAAATTTGACTGATTTAGGACAGAGAAATATTCCAGTCTCTGTCAGCCAAAGCTGACACATCTGATTTCCCCCATATTATCTGTCTTTCTTTCTGTCTGCCTCCGATGTGCTGAGTCATTCCTTTTTCACAGAAAGCAGCATTTTCTCCTTGAAACTTGCACTCTCTGCTGAAAAAAAAAAATTTAAAAGTCATGGAAAATGTAGCTGTAGTACTGGGAACTGCTGTGCCAGATTCCCACTTGGCCTGGATCTCTATACCTCTGCTGACCTCAATAATAATTTTGCTTGAGGGCAAGCAAAGAACTTGGTGTTCAGTCGCAGAGTGACTGCAGCTGATCTGCTGAATAAATCAGAGCACACCAACCAGCTGCTCCCTAAATTCCCAGTAGCCCATGGCCAGTGGATTACTCCCATGCAGTGGCACTGCAGTTTAATTGGAATCTTGCATTATTATTGGTGGTGCTGTTATTTTTAAAGGGTTTGGCTTTTCTCCAGGGGTCTTTGCCAAGTTGCTCAATACCGTCACTGGCATCAACCCGAAGCTATTAAGTTTTTCCTGATGTGAGCATGAGCTACAAATGTGGATTATTTCAGGGGAAAAATAGTGAAAACCCACTCCTTTACAGGCGCTTGGTTTTCAGCAGGGACAGCTTAGAATTTATCCTATCACTGAGAAATCCACCAGCCTCAATTGTATCCCAAATTTATGCCCCCAGATGTGTCCATGACTTTGCTGAAGATCACAAATGAGGTTTGCACAGTTTTGCCTTCTCTCAGGTACCCAAGAACCTTTCAGTTCTTCATTAATTGAAGTTAACAGAAAGTTTATCCTTATTTTCCACAGCCAGGTGCCATTTTCCAAAGGGAGGGGAAATAGCAGAGCACCTTCAAGGCACTTCTTTCATGAAGGCACAGGAAAAGAGGTGGCATCACTCCCCAGCCTTGCCCAGCTTTTCCATGGTTTCTCTAATCCTTAGGATAGTGGTGCTGGGCAGGCTGAGCTTGGAAACACTAATAAATATTCAGCTTGTCTGCTTTTTGCTGAATAATGGAATATTTCACGTTCAGTTGGAGTCAGGAGCGGATTTGGGGCAGAGAGGGAGGCAGAGGGGGTGTGGGATTGAATTGCTTTCCCTGCTGGGACTGGGGTTTAGTTTTGTGGGGTTTTTTGCTGTCACAGCTCTGAAAGACAGAGGAAGGAGAAATGAGGAGTGGGGCAATATGAGGGAAAGACAAGAAATATTTCTGTGCTGATGCTGATTAGCTGATACGCAGAAGAGAGAGAGAGAGAGAAGGGAGCACGTTAACAAATCTCTATTTAAATCCCAACTTCCAAGTGAAAATGTGTTGGCTCCTTCTAAATCCCTGCAGAGATTTGGAGCCATGGAAGCCAGCAGACACCCTATGATCATCCACCCTGACCTTTCTTAACTCAGCCTCGAAACTTTACCCAGGGATTCCTGGAATGGAAGGAATTATCCCCACTATGTGCGTGCATTTCTAAGATGCAGCTTTAATAAACTGATGATGGGGATCAGATTCCCGGTGATGCCATGGGCTGGTTCCCGTGTTCCCCTGCAGGAATGTAACCAATGGCTTGTGGTTGAGTTAAAGCACATTTATCCCTTCTTCCTGCAACTCCTCCTAATTCTGCTGCTGCTGACAGAGCTGCCTGGTCCTCTCAGGCACGGGGAGATTCATACCCCCATGAATCACCGAGCAGAGCTCCAAAGATTTCCCAGTTCTTCCCCGAGCTGAGCAGGTCAAGGTTGACCAATTTTTCTCTTGTCAAAATTCAAGCTTCAGCCGCAGGAATTCCGTACTGCAGATCCCCTGGGATGTCATGCCTTGGATATGTGAGGATTTGCATTCTGCAGTGTTTTAAAGCCCCAGCTAATCTTGTCTCGTGATCCAAAGACAAAGGTAGGCCCGTGGATATTCTGAAGGAGGATCCAGGGATGAAGGTGGGTCAAAAGGCACAACCCTCACCCCATGCAGCAGTTTTACAGAACATTTACGCCCTGTCTTATCCATTCCACTCCTGAAAAGTCAGTTTTGTAATGACAGCTCCACTTTCCATGAAATGTCTTCTTCAGCTACCCCAGAATTTCATCAAGCAGAAAATTAAAATTTGGCCATTTATCCAGGACTTCCCACCAGAGCAGCAGCTGCAGAATTGCCAGTTCTGGGACAAAAAATCCCCAGCTCTGCTGCACTGGAAAAACGACATTAACAGAGCCTGGATGATTTGTGGATGTGCAGAATTATGAAAGGCTGAGCTTTTGCAGGTAAAACTCTCAGCAGAGGGAACATAAAATCACAGTCATGCTCATCCTGGACTCGGGGCACATGCACAGCCTGGACGCCACGCTCACATCCCTGTCTGGGCTTTTCCAGCTGAAATATGGGATCATTCCACTCTGTCTCTCCTTTTCTCAGTGTTAAGCTGTGGAATGGGGGACTCAGCTCTCCTGAATGTGTAAAACAACAAAACTGGAATTGGAAGGGTAAGATGAGGTTCTTTCAGCTCTTGGTGAAAATCTTTGCCTTTTCCACTCACCAGGTTCTCCCATTTTCTCTGCATAGACTGTTTTCCTGCCCTCTCTGTTGAAAGTCACTTTGACCATTAACCACGGAATCTGGGTGGGACTTTTAAGTCTTAGCTGGTCACTCTTGCCATTATTTTTATTCTGGGGAAAAATTCAGGCACCTCCAGAAAGGAGGAATCACTCTAGGGATGCATCTCCCATTCCATGCACTACCAAAAGAACCTTGGTGAAATGAATAATGAAGCCAGGTGAGATGAATTTGACATTTAGGATCCTTTTCCCAACAGAAATCAAGGATTTGTTTCAATTTCAGCATCACATGCTGCACATTTGTAGAAATACTGGCTTTTGACCATTTTCTAGCTTAAGAAAAATGGGTTTCATCATGCCAGAATAGCTTCTTAATTCTGCCAAAATTGGAGAGAATTTAGATTTCTATTTCTTCCTGAGTTACGACTTTTAACAGATGAGTGAAGAATAATAATTTCTCATTCACTGATTTGATTTCTTATCAATTATCAGTTTCTAGTCAGGACTGGAAGTTGCCAATCTCAGCTTTATTTAACATCAGGCCTGTCCTGTAAAAACTCCTTCTCTCTAATTCTGGTTAGAGAGAGAGGGAGCGAGAGAAAAAAAATTATCCTAAATTTCTGGTTAATTAGGAACCATTAATCTGAATCTTCTCCATATGCACCAATATTTGCTTTTTACAATTGCATTGCTCCTTTGAGTGTTCTCCATGCATGGCTACAATTAATAATTTGAATTTTTTTTAATTGCTATAATTTGACTGGGGGAAGGAAGTCTCCCAAGTGTGGAATTCCAGCTCTGAAAGTCTCCTGAAGGAAAAAGGGGGGGTTCTAGGTCCACCAAGGAGATATTTGTGGACTCCCAGTGCTGAGGTAGATTTCTTCAGGAGAAACTCCCAGGGATCAGATCCTCAGCTGATGGGAACCAGAAATTCTTCCACCTGTCCAAATCCCATTTTATATCATCTGCTCTTACCAGGTCACTGTGAGATTGGCAGTTGATTTTATCACTGAATTTTGGCAGTTGATTTTATCACTGAATTTTGGCAGCTGACATTATCACTGCTTTAAAACAGGAGACAAAATTTGTTTGAGTCATTGCAATATTTTGTCTTGTCCACAAAGGGGATGTCAACTGAAATAATTTTAATATTATCAAAATGTCTGTATTCCATAAAGCAAAATAATCCTGCTCAGTGCTCCCTGTGTGGTGCAGCCTTTTCACACAGATGTTATTTGGATCCCATCCTGATCTTTGTGTCACTCTGGAGAGGAAAAGGGGGAAAGCACTTTACCTGGGAAAGTAGAGAGCAAAGAGCAGCAACTTGATCATTCCAATCAGGAATTCACAGGCTGCTCAGAGGCTGAGGTGCTGTCAGCCTAGAGATGAATTATCGAGCTCATGGAGGTGAAATGGAAGAATAAATGTAATTTATCCATGCATCCACAACCTGCAGGAGGCCCTTCCTTCAGGAATGCCCATCCCCAGTTTATCCACGCACACACCTCCCACTGCAGGGATGTTTTCAGGACTCAAAGTGCTGTGATCAATCAATTCTTTGGCCACCACCTCTCTTCCCCTCCCCTCAAGGGGGGCAGCAGTCAGTGTTTTATTCCTTCCAGCCCTCATTTAAGGAACAAACCCTCTTTGTCCAGGGCTCCTGCAGGTTGCAGCAGGCGGGAGGGGTGGGGGATTCCCTGCCAGGGTCTCTGGGGCAGAGCCCACAGCTGATCCCCGAGCACACCACGGACCCTGGTGTCACAGAGATCCCACAGAGCAGCCAGGCAGCCCCGTGTTATGGGAGCTGGCCCCACATCCATGCCAAGATTCTGGATTTCCTGGCGCTCTCAAGCCCTTTGGACCACGGGGATTATACATTGCACAAGGTATCAGATGCCAAAGTGACTTTTGAAAAAAAGGAAACAAATCAGAATGACCTGCTCAAGAAAGGATCCTATAGGAGTGTTTTTAACAATAACAGAGCAGGAAACCTTGCCTTCTCAGACATTTACCCAGCTTCTCTGCCTGCTGGCATTCCTCAAGTGCACTTGGACACACGCTGGGCCACCGAGGGCCGAGATCCTCTCGGATTTCAGAAACCGAGCAAGGTCAGCCCAGGGCAGAGGTTGGGTGAGATTCCTCACAGCGAAACCCCCACTGCCCATCAAAGACGGTGCTGTTCCATCCACTGGCAGTGAACTTTGTTTCAGCCCAAGGTTATTCCAGAACAGCTGGAATTGTTCTTCTGGACAGTGGGTCACACCCAGGTCCTCCTGATTCCACTGAGGACTTGGTACGGTTTGCACAACACTGGAATATTCACCCAAAATGGCCCTGTCTAAGGAATTTTTAACTTCCATTCCACACTCTGCAAGGATTTTGATAAATAAAATGCTACACAAGGTATCCCTCTTACTGACTTCCCTTTTCCAGGGAAATCCTTGCACACTTTCCCTGCTTCCAGCACGAGTGGTTCTGTCAAACTCAGCTCAAACATTGCCCCAGGGAGCAGCCACACAGATATTCCAGGAGTTAAACTGTGTTCAGTGGGATTCAGGTAGCAAAAACAGGGATATTTATGGTGTAGAAATCTACCTGAGCTTGTAATTCTCAGCTCTTCTTGGAGTCAATAAAAGAGGTCTTTGGATGATCTGGTGAATGCAGCCACTTTAAAGTGAAGAAAATGCTGCTGTTCCATCAACTGGCCAAGAAAAATGGTAAAAATGGTTCACTACATTTGTTTATGGCACTCTGCAGCATTTTCAGGAGCCCTGAAGTCAGTTTTAGCATGATCTCAGCCCTCAGGCTGTGGGTTGAAGAACATTTTAAACCATCATAAAGGAATCAGCCATATTTTCCTCTGTCCTGTGCCATTGACTCTCCCCAAAGTCCCCAAAAGCTCAGAACCTGAAAAGGAATTAACTCCTCATTTGGGGTTTAACAGGGAAAACTCAAACCAAGCAGGATTAGAAACACAAACAGCTGTAAACAGGACGCTCCACCTGCCCCCTCTGGTCCCAGTGGCCTGGGGAGCCTCTCTGCAGAGACTTGTTTTCATTCCAGGAACTGTCAGCAGCATCCTGGATTGCAAATTATTCCACACAGCCCCCTCTGGCACCCTGGGGAATTTGTCTATGTCACACTGGAGCACTGCTGTGCTCCCCAGTGCTCCCAGCCAGCTCCCTGCTTCTCCTCCAGGCTCCTTCTGGCCGTGTCTGTATCTCATTCTCTCCCTGCCCTCCATAAATGGCTTTTTCCTAGGAATGCTCTGCTGCTTTCAGGAGGGTTGTAATTTCCATTTCCTCTCCTTGGCCCAAAGGGGAGCATCCGATACAAGACAAACAAGCAGAGTTGTCTCCTGCTGCTCAGCTGCAATTTTTGTAAAGAGCTGTCGATTATAGCACATCCACAGTGCCATTCCCCCTTTTTTTTTTTTAAAAAAAAAAAAGTTCACTTTCCAGCTGTCCTGTTCCCTTGCATGGATTTATTTTAAGGCTGCTGCCTGACATTAACAGTGCAGAGGAGAGAAGGGAACATGTAGCCCCTAAGGGACAGGATTGCAGTCACCTTGGGTCAGCCTGGACTGATACTGATCAGGATTTTAAGCTCCAAATCCATCATTTTGCCCAAGGCCAGAATTCTCAGGCCTTCCTTAGAAGCACCCAGGCTGGGAAGTCCAAAGTTTCATTGGAAAAATCAGGATTATGAAGACACCTTGAGCCATCTCAGTACTGAACCATTACCAAGTGCTGTTGACAAACAAATGTAAAATAAAGACCCAAAATTTCTTTTATCCTCAGAGACAGCAAGGAACCCCATAAAATGGGCATGATGGAACTCACAGACACAGATTACAAGAGGCAATTTTGGCTGGAATTTCTGGGATTGGATTAGAGACAGTGAAATGATGGTACCTGCAGATACCTGTACTAGCAGTGAGGGAGAAGCTGGTTGCTACAGCAGTGATGTGTGTTATTCCAAACCCCACGTCCCTGATAGAGAGTGCAGGGAAGGGCACGGAGCTGGGAAAGGGAGAGATGTGGGAAGCCAGATGAAAAGTTTTATTAGGTGATTATTAAACTCTTCTGCAGTGCCAAGCGCAGCGCAAGGCTGCCAGCTCGTCTCGCTGCAAACCCAAAATTAAAATAATGAGAGGGGCCCTAATCATGGGCTGGGTGGTGGCTGATTTTCTATCTGGGCTGGGTAAAAAGCTGCTCCTCCCTCATCAATCCAAGAGGGAAACTTGGAAGTGGCAGAGAAGCTTCTCGCAAGGACAATGAGTCTGTGTCTGAGAAGGGAGCTGTTCCATTTTTTGTTTCAGCCCAAGGTTATTCCAGAACAGCTGGAATTGTTCTTCTGGACAGTGGGTCACACCCAGGTCCTCCTGATTCCACTGAGGACTTGGTATGGTTTGCACAACACTGGAATATTCACCCAAAATGGCCCTGTCTAAGGAATTTTTAACTTCCATTCCACACTCTGCAAGGATTTTGATAAATAAAATGCTACACAAAGTATCCCTCTTACTGACTTCCCTTTTACAGGGAAATCCTTGCACACTTTCCCTGCTTCCAGAATGAGTGGTGCTGTCAAACTCAGCTCAGACTTTGCCCCAGGGAGCAGCCACATAGATATTCCAGGAGTTAAACTGGGTTCAGTGGGATTCAGGTAGCAAAAATTGGGATATTTAATCTGGTAATGAAAAGTCTGGGAAGAACCCAAACTATCCATCAGTCAGCACAACCAGAATCTGGCTCCTTTTCCTGGGAATGGAGGAAGGTGGGACTGTCTTGACCACCTACTCATGAAGCCAAATTCTTTTGTTGTGCCTGCTTCCCTCCACAGACATGGAGAGGGTAGCCAGGAGCTCTGCAGAGTAGGTGGTTGGAATGATTCATCCCTGTCACACCATGAAATCCCATCTGGAGCATCTTCATCCTCTTTGTGCCCTTTAACAGGTGAGCTAAATGCAATCCACTCTTCATGCATCAGATCCAGACGTCTCCCATGGAAAGAGACAGGGATTTATGGAATCACAGAATGGTTTGGCTTGGAAAGAACCGTAAAAATTATCCAGTCCCAACACTGTGCCATGGACAGGGACACGTTCCACTGGACCAGGTTGTTCCAAGCCCTTTCCAGCCTGGCTTTGAACACTTCCAGCCAGGGTGGGAGTGAAGAGCATCAGCTGCAAACAGGCATTCCCAATGTTTGCATCCAGACTGAGAGCCACCACGAGCCACACGAGGATCTAGACTTAAACAGATTCAGGTCTTGGTTGAGCCAAGCATTTTATATCACATTTTGAACATAAATGTGGTTGCAGGGTCATATTGTTTGGCAGTGGCTTGTGAAAACAGGGTCTGAGATGAGGCACACCTGCTGTCACGCCAGTGGTGTAACCCTGGACACTGATCCTGAGACATTTGGGGTAGGTGCTCCCACCCATCCATCTGGAATCTCCTACAGAGCAGGCTGAGACCTTCTCAAGTGTGGATCTCATTCCTCCAAAGGGCTGGAACAAGCTCCCTTTCTCTGACCACACCAACCCTAGGATTCTGCACACTGAGCTCAATCCAATTTTATATAACACTGGCAATACAACCCTGCCTGCGTCTCATCTCTGGGGACATTTCTGCTGTCTTAACTGAATTTCTTTTCTGCTGCAGGAAGATTTCTCCACACCAAGCTTTCACTTGCCTCAGCCTCCTGTTCATCTCATTACCCTGGAGGTGGTGACCTTCTCACATCCTTGGACCAGGTCCAGGGACAGGAGAAGGTCACCATCACCTCACCAGGTTGGCACGGAGGCAACACAAGCCTCCCTTGACCTATGATGCCGTCCACCCATGTGAGCACAAGCGTTCTGTGGGATGTGTGAAGCGGCTTTAGGATCCAGAGGCAGATTTCCATGCCTAGAACAGGCAGTCCTGGTAGTTCTCCAGGAGATGAAAGGCAGGAATATATAGCGCCGAGCGGAAAGGCAGTGCCGCTCTCGGGGAACTGCGTGGGGCTGACGTAATGTTCTGTGCCGTGATATTCCCAGTAGGAACATCTGAGTTTGGGTCACAGGTTTGCGGGGAGCCATCTTGTTAACGTCATGGCAGCTCGGAGCAATCCAGCCTCCGTTTTTCCACTGCTTGTGTGTGGGAATCTGCGGGGCTTCGCCTGCGAGCACGGAATCAACGTGCCTGGTGCTGCCCCTCCTGAAATCCCTGCTTTGTCTTGGGCCCTTCCCACTAAAACCTTGGATCACCCTTAGTGGCTCTGCTAAGCTGTGCCTGTAGCTGGACAATTTGTGGGGTGGATGGAGAAAGAGACCTCAGGGCTTCAGCACTTGCAAATCCCACAGCAAGTTCCTATCTACTCCCACTCCTGCAGGAACTCCATGGAAACGAGCTCAAACTGTGCAAATTGGCTGCAAAGTGTTTTTCTTGAGTCAGTAACACAATACTTTTTCTTTCTCGACATCAAATATTCGTTTCACCCCCAAACAGCCCTTGCCAGGTCCCAATGTGATAAGCAATTAGTTTGGTTAAGGCTTCTTTTTTTAGGAGCTGAAGCTGTGGGAGTTGCTGGTCTTGGAGGAGATGTGAAATCTGCTCTTTCCCCATCCAGAGCAGTCGTGCAGAACTCCACCACCTCACCTCCTGGACATGGAGAGCCAAGGCAGCTGTTGGGCATGAAAAGCCTCTGGAGCCTGCCATGCATCAGAAGCTTTTCCCGCTTTGAAGGAATTTCTATTCCTGATCTTTACAGCAGGAAAAGATTTGGATTCTCAGGTCATTTAGGCTCCAATCTACAAAAGTCTTTCCTTTGAAGCTCTAACTCTGCAGGTGTTTTCACCGAGACTCAAAATATCTATTTCATAAGCAAAGGTGAAGAAGAAATTGTCAAAACGTGCTGGGAGTCAGAAATTTGAGGGCCATCAAGGTGCTTTTAGGGCTGGAGCACCTCAGCTATAAATAGAGCACCAGGCTGGGAGAGCTGGGATTGCTCAGTCTGGAGAAGAGAAGGCTCCAGGAAGACCTTGGAGCCACTTGCAGTGCTTAGAGAACCTCCAAGAGAACTGGAGAGGGACTTTGGACATCCCTTTGGACAAGGGAGAATGGCTTCCCACTGCCAGAGGGCAGGGAGAGATGGGATATTGGGAAGAAAATCTCCCCTGTGAGGATGGTGAGGCCCTGGAATGGAATTCCCAGAGAAGCCCTGGCTGCCCCTGGATCCCTGGGAGTGCCCAAGGCCAGGCTGGACAGGGCTTGGAGCAGCCTGGCGTAATGGAAGGTGCCCCTGCCCATGGAATGGAGTGGGAATGGATGAACTTTAAGGTAATTTCCAACCCAGACCAGCCTGGGATTCCAGGATTTTTTGAAAACACAAAGGTTCCCAACTTCATTCCAGGTGCTCCTATTCCATGTTCTCAGCACAAATGCTGCACTCGTCTTTAATTCAGTGTCTGAGGTGGTCAGTCTTAAAATATGCTCAAATTCCACCCTAGGTTTGGGATCAGGGAAGGGAAGGGAAGGGAAGGGAAGGGAAAAGGATAATTCCAGCTATAGCACTGAGTAAACTAAAAACCCACACAGAACATCAAGGAAAAGAACAAACAAAAGTATTAGGGCAAGTCAGCAACATCAATGGAGACATTATTTCCTCCATTATTCTGCCTCTAGGCAGAAAAACAAATCAAAAATTATGAAAGTCGTGTCAGCAGCAGAAAGTTGGCAGGAGCCAGTGCCTGCACGGAGTGGTGCTGGGCTGCACAAGAAAAGCTGCTTATCATGTGGAATCACTTACTAAGTCCTCAAATTTGACTCCCTCCCTCCTACTAGAGCAGCCTTTCCCTCAGCTGAAGGGGTGACTGTCCCATGATGGTTTTATTTTTCCCTACAGACTCCAAGATTCTCCATTCTGGATGCAAAATGGGTGCATCTAATCCGAACCAGGGAGGTCCTGTCATGAGCAGACTCATTTATTTCTTCACTGGCAAAGCACAAAAAGCATCAGAATAAATGGGACAAAGGAAAACCAAGTGGTTTAGGGGGGAAAATCCCTGGGCTGGGAATTCTTGTGTGGCATTGGGCAGGTCTTTCACACACTTCAGGAGTTCCTCTGACTGTGGCTCACTCCTCGACACAGATATCAAGAAAAAAGGTATTTCTATTTGTTTAGACAGCAAGATTTGAGCTCAGATGAGTTCCCAGATGCTCTCCTGGATATAATTCTGACTTTTCTAGGAGACAGCAGTTATTTGGTGGTGTCCAGGCACAGCATCCATTTTTCCCAACTCCTTTTTTCCCCCTGGCCAGGAGTCTCCTTCTGCTCCTGGTGCTTATGTTCCTCCTTGTTCATTCCTCTCAGATAAAGTAACTTTTACTCAAGGCTGGAAAATCTTTTACTTCATGAACCTTTTACTTCATGGCTTGGGTTCGGCTCGTCTGAAAAATTAGAGGCCACATCCTCACGTAGCATGAAACGGGAATCAGGCCAGTTTCCAGCAGGGAAAAATCCAACCCTCCCTAGCAAGAACCACTCGGATGGACCCATGAGGGTTTAGGGGCTGTCACACTTCCCTTTTAACATCACCCCCAACAAAAGGAGAACACAGAAAGGCAGCGAGAGACTTTTGGAGGGAGCGTAAATATAATTCCAGTCGCAGCAGCACCATTCCCAAGCCTCAGCCATCAATAAATGCACCTTTAATTTGTCTCCTGGCCCTATTATCCCTCCCACACGGTGCTTTAATTACTTGGTGCCTAAGAAGCATTTGGGACAGCGAGGTCTGTCACCCCTTAAGCTGCCTGCCCGACTCTTCATTTCATGAACAAGATACACACAACTCCTTTAGCCAATGGCAGCCTGGTCACACAAGTATTATGTTTTTCCTCTCGCTGTCTACTGTTTCACCACTGGAGGAATTACACAGCCAAGAGCCCTGTAGGAATAATGGCTCTATTCATTTCCCCCTGGGACTAATTCTTACAGATGGCAAGCACTGTGATGGGGCAAATTAGCTTCTTATTTCATTGGGAGGCTTAAAGTTATAAGCTCATTTTGTTGTTGTTTACGGGATAGCTCACGGCAGGACGGTGCAAGCCTGTACATTGCTGCCGGGAGGGAAGGAGGCAAATCCCGTGCCAACGGAGCTCAGAGGGTAGGGAAGGGGATGCTAGGAGGGCCCTGTCACTGCTGAGCCCCAGCTCGGGCTGTGCTGGGCTCTGGAGCCTGGGCAAAGCTCTCTGGCTGCCAGGGCTCCCAGTCAGGTGCTGAGACCAGCAGGAGGCTTAGCACTGCTGCAATCCAGGATCACGGCCCTGGCACTTTGGGAAATCGGGATTTGCCAGTGTTTGTGGGGAGAGGGGGTAGAAAAACAAGCAGTTTTCACTGCTTGGAATGATTTGGAGCTGTGCTGCAGATGAGAAGTGGGGAGACCTTTATTTACCTGGAAAGGCTGGCCCACAGCAGGAATGTTTTTTTTCACAGTCATTTTCCTCTCGAGACAGCAGCAGTCTCAGGACTACAGAAGATCCTTGGAAAGGGAAGGACATCTTTTTCCCCTGTGGTCATCCCTGTGTGGCTGTGATTACCCAGTGAATTAGGTGCCACTGAGGTACCTTTCCCAGATGGCATTTCCAGACGGGAAATCCCAGACTGAGCCTTCCCGTACATCGCTTGTCTAATTTTCCAAACAGAACACAGAGTCATGTGTCCCCAGCTTTGAGTGAATCAGCATCTCCCTGGAGATTCCAACTGACACCAGTCGCCAATCTGGCCCATAATGCCACTTTTTTATGGGTTTCATGGTCAAAATCGCTTCTCATCAGTAGTGATGCACCATGAGGGGTAATAGAAGATGTTGGATGGGATTTTATTTGGCAAAAGCCCTTGAAAAAGTGTCTCACAGAGAAACTGTCAGTGAAACAAGCAACCATCATTCCTCAGTCATCATTCCTCATTCCTGGAAGTGTCCAAGGCCAGTCTGGATGGGACTTGGAGCAGCCTGGCATAGTAGAAGGTGTGCCTGGGTGGAAAAAGTTGAGGTTTAAGGTCCCTTCCAACCCAAACCCTAGAATTCAGTGATCAATGATGTTATTAAGAGCTGTTTTCCTGCAGCTGCTGGTCTGGATAAAGGATTTATTTTCTGCAGTGTCTCAGGAGACGATAAGGGATGTGCGACCTCTCCATGGAGAAGCTTAAGGACTGTGAGCCCAGGGAATCCTCCCAGTGAGACGGTTCCAAGTGCATGACAGAGTCCAGCTTCAGACTCTCTGTCCTTTTTAGTGTTCATCCATCTTTACTGCAGTGTTTTGAGGGATAATTTCACCATGGATATTCCCTCTTGTATTGACTCATTCCCTGATCACGGTGAACATGTTTCATTATAAATGGGGTGTCTTGCCCAGACCTGCACATCTACACTGTAGATGATCTTCACCTCCCTTCCAGCATCCTCATGCTCTGGGAATCCTCTTGCATTCCCACCACATTCCTGACGCCCTTCCAATGCCCACCAGACACCTCCAGGCACAGCTCCACACTCCTGACACCCGTGGTAATTCCTCTTCCTTGTCTGCTTCTGAGACACTTCTAGGTGCTCATAAAAATGTGAACTTTTCTTTTCTGAAATAGTTCAAAATATTCAAGAAGAAAATCACTGTTGGCAATATGAAAATAACCTGAAAATGATTTTTTGAGGGAAGAGGACACAATAAAAATATGTAGATAGAAATAGAAAGCCCTCACATGTATGAAACGGATAAGGCCTGTTGTAATAATTTAAGGAATTATGACAGCTTTTACAGCATAGAAAACAGTCCTCAAAATGGAAAGTCACGACGACATGAAAATTCTGTTTTCTGACAAAGGTTAACCCAGAATGTTTCCATCCCACAAAATGCTACATTTGCATATGCTCAGACACTCACATATGTTTGCAAAATGCAGCCTGCTCCAGACACAGCTTTTTTTCTGTGAGTGAAAAAAAAAAACATTTCAAAATACCAACCTTATTTTCATCACAGAGCTGTCTCTTCAGGAAGTGCCAGCCATGAGCAAAGACAGTGGTAGAAAAGTAAAACTGGTTGTTCTGTAAAGCCACCACACCATGAGGTAACGTTCTGGATGGTGTAAATTACTCCAGAGCTCCAGCTACTTGGAGTAAGTATGGAAAATCAATGGAATGTGTGGGGCTACAGCTTCTCCACAGCTTTTCTAGACACATCCACCACCAGCACCTTGGCTATGGAGGAAAAGGATTCCACCTGTTCCTCAAACTGATGGTTTTTTGCTCTAATGTGCAAGTGGGAGGTGTTTTTTGAGCCACCTGGAGCTCAGCAGCACCGTGATGGATGTCCCTGATGCTTTTCCTGCTGTGGCAGGTTTGCCCTTGGATGTTTGGAGGGATCTTGGTGTCTGTTGTAGGGACACCACAACATCCACTTTCAACCAAGACAGAAAAAGAAGGAAGAGGGGAGCAAAAAGGAGGAGAAGGATAAGAAAGAGAAGGAGAAGGAGAGAAAAGAGAAGGAGAAGAAGGAGAAAAGGGAGAAAAAGAGAAGGAGAAAAAGGAGAAGGAGAAGAAAGAGATGGAGAAGAAGGAGAAAAAGGAGAGAGAGAGAGAAGAAGGAGAAGAAGGAGGAGAAAGAGAAAGAGAAAAAGGAGAAGGAGAAGAAAGACATGGAGAAAAAGGAGAAAAAGGAGAGAGAGAGAGAAGAAGAAGAAGGAGAAGAAAGAGAAAGAGAAAAAGGAGAAGAAGAAGAAAGAGAAGGAGAAGAAGGAGAAAAAGGAAAATTAAGAAGAAGAAAGAGAAGGAGAAGAAGGAGAAAAAGGAAAAGGAAGAAGAAGAAGAAGAAGAAGAAGAAGAAGAAGAAGAAGAAGAAGAAGAAGAAGAAGAAGAAGAAGAAGATAAAGAAGAAGAAGAAGAAGAAGTAAGAAAAAGAGAAGGACAAAAAGAAGAAAGAAGAGAAGAAAGAGAGAGGAAGGAGAGGAAAGAGAAGAAGGAGGAGAAGAAGAAGGAAAAGGAGAAATAAAATCCCCACATGTTGATTGTATTGAATCACAAATGCCAACACCACGCTGTGGTGGAAATTCCTCCCTCCCGATGCCTCCCCTCCTGGCTTTCTGTCTTCACTTGGAGCCAGTGGTTACTGGAACCACCAATTCCTACATTTTGTCGGGCCAAGTCCTCTCCTATGTCCACCAGCACTGAGCCCCAAGCCCTGGAGGGGAAAGCCCAGGCTAGAAAAGCCCTGCAAACCTCTGCTGAAAGCCCAAGTCAGCAACATTTGCATGGAGACCTCCCCACCTCGCTGGATTAATGATTCCTGTGGTGGCCTCGTGGCTGCTTTTACGAGCAGCAGAGAAAGGGGAGGAGGAGAGGAGGCATGGCAGCTGAATGACAAAATCAAGGCTGGCTCTGCCAGGGCATTTCCTTATGTAAGAGGAGCAACGGGATGGTTTCCTACACCCCTGTGACCAAAGGAATGCGGGAGCACACGGCTCGACCCCGCCGGGGAAACGGATCCCGGTGGAGTCTGGAACATGCGTGGGCTGGCCCAGGCACCGCCAGGGAATGAAGGAGCTGCTCCAGAGCTTCCCTAGCTCCCGTCCAAGGGATTAAACCATTCACTCCAGGGTTTGCAGGGAAAAGCCTGGGGGAGCCAGCCAAAGGCAGCGTGCTGTAAGCAGGCAAGGAGTTCAACTCAGGATTCCTTGTTAAAGGAAGAGAAGGGAACAAAAATAAAGTCGAATTCCTGCATCTATAAAACAAAAGTCTCCATGTTTTTCCAGATTCCAGGGTGAAGGGCTTGTAATGCAATGCTGCTGCTTTCTGTGTTATTTTATTTTTATTAATCTCTCTCTCTCTCTCAGTCTTCCTCATCCTAACCTTTCTCACTAAGATCTCCAAAGCTGAACTGCTGTTGTTACTTATCCATGTAATGCCCACTGTCCTTGAAGAATCATTAAAAAATTAAATTACAGAATTATTAAAGTGATAAAGCAAATATTAACGCACTCCGACCAGCATCTATTCTCCTCCCTAGGGCAAGAAATGAGATTTATCAACATTTCACTCCCCAAAAGTTCATCCCCAGTTAGGGGGATTGAGCCCTGATGATCTCCTGGCATCCCTTGCTTTATTATTTCTGCTGGTAAGGACAGACCTCACTGGCAATTCTGGCTTCAGGAAGTTCATTCTAGGAAATTAATTCCCCTCAGAGCCCATTATAGAGGGAAATAAGGTGCTGGAATCAGCTGAGTGCACCTTGCTCTGGTTGCTGACCACATTCCAGATGTTTCCTCATGGGGTTTGCAACATCCCTGCCCTTTGGAGAAAGAGAATCTTGTTGCAACCAGGAGATACAGCAGGGAGAGTCAGGGTTTTATGGGATTGGACACGCAGGGGAAACACTAAAACCAGCTTTTCTTTGAGGGTGAAACAGGACTAGCAGGTCTGAGCTTGGGTTCTAAAGGGCTCTTGACTTGAGCTGCTGGTTCCCATCCAAACTGCTGAAATGGAGTGTTTGGCATCCCATCACAACCCCTTAACTCTTCATGGCTGATGGGGCAGGAGCAGGGAAGCAGGAGCCGGGAAGCACCACTCCTGCTCCTCACACAAAATTAGGAGGAAACTAAACAGAGACATCTTGGTTTAGGTAACCAGAGATCCACCATCAGTATCTTTTATTTCTATGTGAACCATTGGAAAAAGAATTTAACATGATTATTGAGGGGAGTATTCATTACACAAAGTGATTTCCTTGGAGGAAGCTTAGATCTCGACACAATTCTGCCCTCATCGCCCACAGTCAGACTCACAACAGTCCCCAGACTCTTTAAATCTTAAAATCAGGATCATGGAGGGATTTGGATTGAAAGGAACCTTAAAACTCTTGCTCCAGCCTTTGCTCTGGGCAGGGACAGCTTTCATTATTCCAGGTTGCTACCAGTCCAGCCTGGCTTTGAGAATTTCCAGGGCTGTGGCAGCCACAACTTCTCTGGGGAAACCAGTGATAATTTTCTATTACTCCATTCTCTAATGTAAGAGGAGTTGCTACATCAGCAGTGAAGGACTGTGCATGAGAAAATATAAAGCCAGTTTTGGTCAATCTTTTCCATTTCAATAATTTTCCAATATTCCAATGAATAATCCCTCTCTGTAAGCTTCTGTTCTGAAAACTGCACCTAATCCCAACACACTGCAACCTTCCTAGGAAATCCTGGAGTGCTCAGAGGCCTTTATTCCATATTTGTGCTGTTCCATGGAGTGTCACAGCCAGCAGTGAAGTCTGGCCATGCCTGCTGGTGAATGAATGTCCAAGGCAAGGGGCATGCAGGATTTCTGCAGTGTTGTGTTTCAGTTTATCCGACCTGGCTGCACGGGCTCTTCTCAGATCAAGTGAAAATCAAACTGCTCCTTTGTTGGATCCACATTCTGAGAATCCAAGCCCCTCTTTTTCTCCTCTGAGCCAAGTTCATGTCCCAGTGATTCCCCCAGTCAGCTCTTTCACCTGGGTTCCAGAGGGAGAAAAGCTAGTTGTTTCCAGAGAAAGGGAATGACAATGGGCGGGCCAGCTTCAAGCTGGGATAGAAATGCAGCTTAATATGCTGTCAAAAATGATTTGAAACAGATCCCTTCATGCCAGCTGATAAAACTGAAATGTTCTGCTTCAGGCTGAGCCACTGCAGGTTGGAAGCTGACTTTTTAACCTTTTCCCATGGAGAAAAAAAATCAGAAAAACACACTTTTGGGGGGCAAAGTTAAAAAAAGTTAATATTCAAGCCTTGCCTTGAAGCATTTATAAAATTCCTTGGGTGAGGCAAAGCAGTGGAGTGTTGGTGTCAGAGTGAGAGGACAAGGCAGGGCTTGTCCCAGGGAGGGACACTGCTGGTCCTGATGCCTTGGGTTGGATGCCAAAATTCTGGCAGCAGAGTGCCACACATGCCAGAGATGGCTTTTAGGAATTACCCACCACAGCCTGGAGTGTTTGCCAGAGCAGCTCATGGCCACCACAACGCTCTTGTGCACCCAGCTCCTCCATCTGCCCAGCCCAGAAAGCAGGGTGAGCAGATCCCTTGTTTGATTTCTCCTAAGCTGATCATTTACTCCACTTATGCTTCAACATCAAGGTCTAAAGAAAGATGACCCAGCTGGCAAAATTGAAAACAAAATTAATATTGAAGCCTTGCCTTGAAGCATTTATAAAACTCCTGGTGTGAGATGAAGCAGTGGAGTGTGGGGTGCTGGTGTCATGGATGGGACACTGCTGGCCCTGATACCATGGCTGGGATGCCAAAATTCTGGCAGCAGACTGGAAAGGCTCTTAGGAATTATCCACCACAGCCTGGAGTGTTTGCAAGAGCAACTCATGGCCACCAGAACCTTGGTGTGCATCCAACTCCTCCCCTGCCCCTTGTGCTGCCCAGCCCAAAAGGAAAGTGAGCAGATCCCCCTGTTTGGTTTCTCTTAAGCTGATAACTCACTCCACTCATGCTCCAACACCAAGGTTTAAAAGGAGATGACTCAGCTGGCAAACTTGAAAAAACTTAATATTGAAGTATTTATAAAACTGGTGTGAGATGAAGAAGTGTAATTTTGGTGTCAGAGCAGGAGGACAAGAGCTTCTCAGGGGACACTGCTGGCCCTGCTGCCATGGCTGGGATGCCAAAATTCTGGCAGCAAAGGGGGATGGCTTTTAGGAATTATCCACCACAGCCTGGAGTGTTTGCAAGAGCCACCACAACCTTGGTGTTCATCCAGCACCTCCCCTGCTCCTTGTGTTGCCCAGCCCAAAAAGGAAAGTGAGCAGATCCCCCTGTCTGATTTTTCTAAGCTGATAACTCACTCTGCTCATGCTCCATCATCAAAGTTTAAAAGGAGATGACTCAGCTGGAAAACTTGAAAGAAAGTTAATATTGAAGCATTTATAAAACTGGTGTGAGATGAAGCAGTGGCTCTGCTCGGTGGCAGAGCAGGAGGACAAGGCAGAGCTTCCCAGTGGGACACTGCTGGCCCTGATGCCAAAATTCTGGCAGCAAAGGGGGATGACTTTTAGGAATTATCCACCACAGTGTTTGCAAGAGCCAACACAATGTTGTTGTGCATCCAGCACCTCCCCAGCCCCTTGTGCTGCCCAGCCCAAAAAGGAAAGTGAGCAGATCCCCCTGTTTGGTTTCTTCTAAGCTGATAACTCACTCTGCTCATGCTCCATCATCAAAGTTTAAAAGGAGATGACTCAGCTGGAAAACCCACAATGTTGGTGTTCATCCAGCACCTCCCCTGCCCCTTGTGCTGCCCAGCCCAAAAAGGAAAGTGAGCAGATCCCCCTGTCTGATTTCTCCAAAGCTGATAACTCGCTCCACTCATGCTCCACCACCAAGGTTCCAAAGGAGCTGCCCCCGCTGACCTCCAGCAGCATCCCCAGCCCCGTCCCTGCCGGCTCCTCGCAGCCCTGCCTGCCGAGCCCTTGCCGATCACTGCAGCAGCAGTTTGTATACAAAGCTGTCACCACTCTCAGGAGTGGGTGGATTTTCCAGCTCATCTGTAACCTGAGTGGCACTTCAGCCCCGGGATCTTTCTTCCCAGTGTCAACAGCACGCAGCGGCCGAGCTATCCCCTTACACATTATCTTCGATCAAGTTGATGGACAGGAGGGAGCAGAGCCAGGAGTCATTGTGACAGGCTGGGTGTTTTTACAGGCACAATGGTTAATGGGCTGGTTAATGTAAAGGATTAGCCCCTTCAGCCCCGGGACATCTGAGAGGGGAGGAAGGGGGTGGTGCTGCTCAGCCAGCCCCGCTAGGAAATGCCACGATCGGCTCGTAACCAAATGGAAGTGAATCGGGATAAAAAGCCTGCATGGTGTCTTGGGTTTGGCACGAGGGCATGGTGGTGGGCACCCAACAGAAAACACAGAGCCAAACATCACGGTCTGCAGGGAATGAGAACGTTCCCAGAGCTGCCAAAGCTCCAGGAGTGTTCGGATAGCACTGACAGGCACAGGACGGGATTTCTGGGATCGTCCTGTGCAGGATCAGCAGTTGGACTGGATGATCCCTGTGTGTCCTAGCTCAGGATTTGGACTGGATGATCCCTGTGTGTCAAAGATCAGCACTTGGACTGGATGATCCCTGTGTGTCCTGTGCAGCTCAGGATTTGGACTGGATGATCCCTGTGTGTCCCATCCAGATCAGGAATAGGACTGGATGATCCCTGTGCGTCCCGGATCAGGATTTTCTGTCATCCCCTGATTCCCTGAGCCACACTCTGGAGGAGCAGGGAGGGATGAGAAGGCTGGATGGACTCTCCTCATCCTCAACCAAGGGATAAGAGGGGAAATCTCAGCTGTGCCCTGGGGACATCAGCACTGCTGTCCCCAAACCTCCCCTGGCAGAGGACGCTGACACCTCCGTCTCTTTGTCGGGGGCTCCAAAAAGCGGCTGCCCAGGGGAATTGCTGTGTGGAAAACGCACATTTGCCACTTTTCCTGAGGCAGCAAAGCCCGAGGAGCTGCCCCGAGCCCTTCCCTGCTGCATCCCCATTCCCTCAGAGCAGCATCACTGCGAGGAGCCCATGGAGTGCCATTGTATCAGCACTAAGTGCCCGAGCTTATGGGATTTAGGGCCATATGCTCGCATGGCTTATGTGCTGAGCAGCTTAGAAACCCTTCCTCCAAATTCCTCAGGCGGGCTAAAACCTCCTGCCTGACTGGCTCAGCTTACAGCAGCGAGACGGTCCTGGAGAGACCCTCCCTGAGAGAAAAGGGCTGGAGAGACCCTCCCCTGGAGAAACGGGGCTGGAGAAATCCTCCGCAGGAGAAAAAGGGGATGGAGAAACTCTCCCCAAAAGAAAAGAGGCTGGAGAGACTTTCCCAGGAAAGCTGCTGAGTTCCAGAAAAAAATGGGCTGGAGAAACCGTTCCCAGGAGAAAAAGGGGCTGGAGAGATCCTTCCCAGGAGAAAAAGGGGCTGGAGAAACCCTTCCCAGGAGAAAAAGGGGCTGGAGAAACCCTTCCCAGGAGAAAAAGGGGCTGGACAGACCCTTCTCAGGAGATAGGGGGCTGGAGACACCCTTCCAGGGAGAAACAGTGCTGGAGAGACCCTCCCCAGGAGAAAAGGGATTGAAGAAATCCTCCCCAGGAGAAAAGGGGGATGGAGAAAACTCTCCCCAGGAAAGCTGCTTAGTTTTAGAGGGAAAAGGAGCTGGAGAAACCCTCCCTGGGAGAAAGGAATTGGAGAATCCCTCTCCAGGAGAAAAGGGATTAGAGAATCCCTCTCGAGGAGAAACGGGATTGGAGAAACCCTCCCCAGGAGAAAAGGAATTGGAGACACCCTTCCCAGGCAGAAAAAGGGACGGGAGAAACTCTCCCCAGGAAAGCTGCTGAGTTTTAGGTGAAAAAGCAGCTGGAGAGACTTTCCCCATGAGAAAAGAGGCAGGAGAGAACCTCTCCAGGACAAAAAGGGGCTGGAGAAAGCTTCTTCAGGAGAAAAGGGATTGGAGAAACCCTTTCCAGGAGAAAAGGCGCTGGAGAGACCCTCTCAAGAAAAGGAATTGGAGAATCCTTCTCCAGGAGAAAAGGGATTGGAGAAATCCTCACCAGGAAAGCTGCTGAGTTCCAGGAGAGAAAAGGGCTGGTAGAAATCTGGGATTGTTTGAGCTCCCTCCTAACATCCCAGTGAGTCACTCAGAGGTGGAAATCTGGGGCAGCACAGGGCTGGTGTCACTCCTGTCACTGATACAAATCTGTTTGTGGCCAAATAGGTTTCAGATATGACTTAATCTATAATTATTTAGGGTTTTTATCACGCTGTTGGGATTTCACCATTTGGTCAGGCCAAATCCTGTCACCTGCACAGCAAAGTGATGTTCAGCTGTGCCTCCGGGTATGAACTACTCAAAAAAATAAATCAATTTAAGTTGGTGAAAACTCACAGAAAAAAAATTTATTTCTTCCCTTTCCTTCTCTTCCCAAATGGCACTATAATTTTGGCAGCAAGAAATTAGGATGTAAAATGTAGTTTCTGCTTAGCTGCTTTTCTTTTTCTCATCTCCACATATTTTTATTATTATTTCATATTCTGGAGGTGAAGGGGGGAAAATGCAGGAAAATATTTTAAAAACAAGCTGATTTAAAAATTATTATTTTTTTAATAATAATTTTATTATTTAAATTAGTGCCAATTCACTTTAGCAGCATCATGGGACTCACTGAAAAGTAACAAAGAGATGGGCCTGCACCAGGACACTTCATCTGAACCTTGGGATTTGATGGCAGCAGGGATTTGAGTGCAGGCAGGGGAGCTGATGGAGCCTGGAGCATGATTTTGGAGCTGAAAAAGTATTTTTTAATATTAAATTTATATTATTATTATTTTGTCATGATGACCTGTACTGACACCCACCCTTCGTTTCTCCATTGGGGGTCCTTCTCCCTCTATCCCAGACATGATTTAAATTCTGTAGGAAAGCAAAAGTAGTTTCTCCTTCTGGTTCATGGAAAAAATCCAAGTTAGCATAGCTCAGTTTTCTGCTGAAGACAAGTCCCAGCCTCACAATTTTCTGTGTGTCCATCTGTGCAGAAAGGCTGGGACGTTGCTGTGGTGAAATTTGAGTGTGACAGAGGAGTCAGAAAGGAAAGGGCTCGTTCTGTTCTCCAGCAGCTTTCAGAAAATGACCCAGGGGCAAAATCCTGCACCGTGTCCATGATATTTAACTTTAATTGCCATTTTCTAAGGGGAACCCATTGAATTTTGGACACTGAATGGGCCAGGGGTGGTTCCAGCCCTACCTTACAGTGAGAGTTGAGACATCTGCTGTGTTTTAGGGAATAGGGAATGTTGTGGTAGGCCCAGCAAAGAACAAAGTCCTCACTCAGCCAGGGAATCCTGACAGTGATGGAGCTGGAAATCTCCCTGCATCAAAGAGCTCAGGCACAAAGCAACAATTATCATGGTCACCGCAGATCAAGGCACCAAAAGATGAAAGGCTGGATTCTTATATATATAGAAATATAAATATAAATGTGTGCATTATTCTGCCTTGATAAAGGGACCTTTAAGTGACACTTAATTACACACAGTTATTATAAAACCTGCACAAATCAGTGCAGAATGGTCAGTGCACAGGGATGAGACAAAGGGAGCATTTTTCACATTTTCCATCAATTCATAAATAAGGTAAAGAGGCAACATCACATTCCCAAGTTACAGAGGGAATTTGTGACAGAGCTGTTCATGAAGCTTGAGGAACCAAATTTTGATTGAGGTCCTGCTCTTTTCAGGGGATATTTTTGTTATTTCTTTTCCTGTAGAAGTCATTGAAACAAATTTATATTTTAGCAAAGCCTGGAGCTGTTTCAGCTGGAAGTGGCTTTTCTACAGAAAAATAATGTCCCAAGTCTCAGCATAAGTGGGGAAAAGAAAACAAATATCCTCAGGAAACAGGTCCAACAAATTTATCACTTCACTGATAAAGCAGTTAGGAGTTTAAACTCACCTCATTTGTAGACCTGGGTTGAATTCACCTGTAAAGGCAAAATAAAAAAAAATCATATAGAAATCACAGTTTTCAGCAACCTTTGCAATATTTTCCTTTGCCAAGCAAAGCCCACCTCAGTTCTGTGTTCAAATTTAAACAGTGTGAACCAAGATAATATTTTTATTTAACAAAGGCGCAACAGGTGGGGAGACAAAATGCAGGATAACAGTTGAGGAGTACAGTTAATTAATGTGAATTTGACTGGATCCATCCAAATATTGGATTTAAGCCACTGAGCTATGGGGTTCTGCACCTGGATCTTTCAGGTTGCCTTCCACTCTAAAAAACAGCAAAACTGGTTCAAGATAAACAATTATCTATAGGACAAAAAGTGATATTGATTTAGGATTTATTTATACAAAACAAGGTGAGATTAGAAGGAGCAGATGAGGAAAGGGCTGAGAAATGATGAGGGCAAAGCAGAAAAATAATTGATATAAAAGCCTTGGTTCAGCAAAGGATCCAAAAATGAGCTGCAGGTTAAACCCACACTTAAGTGCTCACATGGAAATTGAGGGAGGTCCTTAATTACACAAGAAAATGTCACATTTATGCCAAAAGAACTGAAACGCTTGTTGGTTTTGGTTGACGAAATAATTAATTCAATTTTTAGCAGCCACATTGTTGAGACAATCCCTGAATCCTGGAATCTCCTGAGCTGGAAAGGACCCACAAGGATCACCAAGGTTGATTTTTACCCAGATGAGTTCTTAAACTCTTATAAATTCAGCACTAAGATCAAATGGATTTTTAAAGCCCTTCATCACACGCATCCAATAAGCTCAGATTCCCAAAAACCCCAAAAGTCTCTCACAGGCAGAGCAGGACAAATCCCATGGGCTGAATTCCTTCCTTCCTCAGGGGATGGGATGGGATGGGATGGGATGGGAGCTCTGATTGAGTCATGGCTGCAGAAATCCAGAACCGAGTGCTGCACTTAAAAACCCCCTTTTAAAGAATCCCAGAGTGGTTTGGGTTGGAAGGGATCTCAAAGATCATCTCATCCCCATCCAGCCTGGCCTTGGAAACCTCCAGGGATGGGGATGCTGATGGCTGGGTGATGTTACTTTTCTAAAGAAAACAATAAAGTAGTTTTTTTGTTTTTTGTTTTTCCTAGATCAATGCAAAGAAAGTGGATAATGGTGGCCTTGCTTCTTGAAAAAATGGGCCAAACATAAAATAGTGATTTGAGAGATTTTTTTATTTAATAATTTTTTCTTGTTTAATAAAATATTTATTTAATTATTTTTATTTATTTTTTTATTTAAGTAAAACGTCCATTTCTTCTCAGTATAAAGCCTTAGAGTCACAACAAACAATCTAATGGGTCCATCAGGGACAAAAATAAAAACCATTTAAATAAAAATGAAAACTATTTTAAAATATTTTTTTAAATTAAAAATAAAATTTTCTTGTAATTTCTGACTTCAGGAAACCACTGACTCCATCACTGCTGGGCACTGGATTCCCACACTGCTGAGACATTCCATCCATGGGGCAAGCAGCTTGTGATTCATCCATGATCCCAACTTCTCGCCTCCAAATTACCCCTCCATGTTTTGACATCAGTCATGTTCTACTCAAACCAGACCATGCTGGTAAGGCAGGGAGGGAATGGATGGATAATGACCTGGATAAATGAAAACTGGCTTGTCAGGTCATGGGGATCCATGTAACTGCTGATTTCATCCCAAATAAAGATGTGACCTGTAATTCAATCCAGTGCCTGCAAGCAGCAGAATTCCCCTAAGGGGAAAAAATTCCATTTCTGAATGCTGGATGTGGAGGCTGTGCCTTCCCTCTGGTGCAGGCATCTGCTCTGGACCTATGGGATAGGTGACAGCAAGGGGGACAAGGATTTCTTCAGCTTTTTGCCTTCATGACCCCATTGTGGAGAATGAAATTAAAAATTAAATTAACTGCCTGATAACAAGGTGCTCCCATTGCCAGAGGAATTCCCTCCCAAGGTCTCCACTCCTGCATCGATGAATAACTTTAATGTTGAGGCTGTTTTCACACACATGAGAGCTGCTTAAGGGACAGTGGTTTTAATCTTGATGGTTGACTTGGGTTTGATGGGAGTGAAGTATTTTATTTGCAGGGAGCCCCGACGAAGGGAGGAATGCTGAATCTGACTCCATGTTCTCAGAAGGCTAAGTTATTATTTTATTATACTATAAGATGTTAAAGAATACTAAATTAAACTATACTAAAGAATACAGAAAGGATACTTACAGAAGGTTAAAATGACTCTTTCCAGAGCCCCGACAGAGCTTGGCACTGATTGGCCAAAGAGTCAAAACAACTCACACCAGAATCCAATGAAACAATCACCTGTGGATAAACAATCTCCAAGCACATTCCAAAGTCACAAAACACAGGAGAAGCAAATGAGATAATATTGTTTTCCTTTTTCTCTGAGGCTTTTTAGCTTCCCAGGAGAAAAATCCTGGGTGAAGGAATTTTTCAGAGAATGTGAACGCCACAGAGAAGGGGTTGGTTGAGAGTTGCAGAGCAGCAAAAGAGAGATGAATGGGAAGGCAAAAAGGGGAAAGCAGAGGAATTTGTGGGATTTGCTCGAGTTCATCCACTTATTATTAAAGGGCAAATGAGAAGCGACAGGGAGATAACGCTGAGCAGGTCTCGGCCATCCCACAAAACATCTCCCATAATTTCAGGGAGCAGGAACTCCAGCTGACAGATTTTTGGAGCTGGCCACGGCGCTGTCATGGGATTGGGGAGAGGAAGAGGAGGGGGGAATGGCTGGGGAGGGGGCAGAGCTCATGGAGAGGAGCGGGAGCAAGGCTGAGGTCAAGGCCGAGGTGTTGGGGGCAGCTCCCGTCACATGGAGACCAAATCTGCTGCTGGGTTGGGATGCACTGGGACAAGGAGCACGTCATAAACTCCAGGCTGGAGTGGGGTAGGGCTGGGAAAGGCTGAGTCCCCTCCAGGGTGGCTGCTGAGGCCACATTACCTGACATTTCCCCCGCCCCAGCGCGACGTGACTCTAGTGCTGGGGGTTGCATTAAGGAGGTGTGAACATCATGAGCCTGGAAAGCAGCCAAAGCTTGGGAAGGTCAAGAGAGGAATTTTTCCACCAAGTTCAACTGGACTTTCAATCAATTCCAGCTTCACCCTGTGACTTTCCCTACGTGTACCCAAAAAAATGAGGTGACGTGCCACGTAACGAGTGAGACCACACAGGGCTGACTCACTCAGGGCTCCTCTCTCATGCAACGTTTGCTGAGGACATCTGGGAACATTCTGTTTGAGCTGCATGAAAAAGGGGTGTCCAAAAAGGTGTTTTGCTATTTTTTCAAAGGAAGAAGTGGCTGAACACAGGCAGAAAGTTGTTCAAAATATGGAAAGGACATGAAAAATTAGGACTGGAAAGATGACAGCAAATGATGGGCAAATCCTGGGATGAGTTTACGGCCTTAGGGACATTTTCAGCCACTGAGGGGAGGTTGTTCAGACAGCCAAACCTCAGCTGTTGCACCCTCACTCAGAAATACAAATCCCTAACAGCCCAAAAGGTGCTGGCAGGGTGACA
Source organism: Passer montanus (assembly GCF_014805655.1). Taxonomy (NCBI): domain Eukaryota; kingdom Metazoa; phylum Chordata; class Aves; order Passeriformes; family Passeridae; genus Passer; species Passer montanus. The sequence continues at coordinate 1,839,785 of NW_024370926.1, forward strand.
ACACTGAGATCAGCGAGGGAATTGCATGTTGTGATGGAGAAGCAGTTGCTCCATTTCCTTGGTAGGTCCTCGTCTGGTTGGGCTGCCTTTGCAGATCTCACCCCAAGTGCTGAAATTCATCTTCAGCTTTGCCATCAGCTCTCCAATAAATTACCCTGGAGAGGTGTTTAGAGACCCCATAGCTCGCAACGTGCTTGGGGAAAAGCACTAAAGAATGATGAAGAGCTGCTGAAATTTTATGTTACAAATATTTTTACAGCTTTAGCCCCTATTTTTAGTTAACAAATCATCTATGGACCAATTATAATTTCCTTCACACGTATTAAGTACACAGAAGAATTCGCCAAACACACTGGTGCTAACCCCAAACATTCAAAAAACATGAGTCAGCCCCTCTCACTGCCTTCCTCCCTCCCACCCTGGGCTTATAATGAACTTAAACTTCATCAGACTTCGGCAAAAATAAATGTAAGCTCTTTATTTGCCTTCTTATACTCTAAATTTTTCCATTTTGCCTCTTTAAGGTTTCTTCTGCACCTCTGAGGATTAGGTAAAAGAAAATAAATGTTTTCTCCTATTTACTTGTCTTCTGGAGTGAGGGATGCCTAAAAATCCCTCCAGGTAAAGACTGGGACAACAACTCCTACAATCCCTGGATTTCCCCATTTTGGTTGGATCCATGTGCTCTTACCTTGATTTTCCTTCATTATGTGGAATATGTACTTGAAAAAATCATATGATTACTGCTCCATCCTTCCAGTGGGACTGAGGGGATGGTCAGACCTTCAAAATGCTGGAACAATTTTAAACCTTTAATCTTTTTTAAAGGCAAGGTCATTTTCCTTTTCTCCAAGCTGGTCATGGGTGATCGAAGGCCTTTATTCCCTTTCCCAAACACCAACACCATGTCCAACACCACCTGAGATGCTCCTGAAAACCAAAACACCAACAGTTTTATTTTTTGTGAAGACCTATCTTTAAACATCAGCATTTACTGATTTATTCACATTGTGCTTTTTTCCGAATTCCAAATATCCACAAATTAATTCTCTGTCAGTTTCCATTTTGCTGATGGGGTCACATTGGAAAAAATGCTCAAGGAATCCTTTTTTCCCTTAATTTCACTCATTCCAGAGGATCACAGTTAATGTCTGTACCAGAGGAAAAGTCCCAGCCTCATCATCCAGCACTCAGGGACGTGAAGCAAAACCCCACAAGGATCCCAACCCCCTTTACCAGTGTGCACCAAATCCCTTGGAAAAGCAGGAGCAGAGACCTGGAGGAGTGCTCCTGGATAACCAGGACCATGTTATAACCTGGGGAAGGTCCAGATGCTTTGCAGGACGAGAAGAGCTTGAGAGAAAAGTGGAATAGGATGAGCTTAACACCTCCAAATCCAATCCTTGTCTTTCCAAGGGATCTGGAGATAATAACAACTCTTATTTTAAGGTCATAACTTCAATGATTTTTAAATCAAATATAGAGAAAGACATCAACTGTGTCTGGCTTTCCACATGGCTGGAACTTCAAAGAGGATTTTGGTGCTCTTTGCACTTCGGGACTTTCTTTTTATGTCTTCAAACAGGGCCACAGAAACACTCAGCAAACACAGAATCATCTGCACAAAGCTTCTTTCTGGACCAGTGCTCTGTGGCAGACACTGAAGTCAATCCCTCCTGGCCTGTGTGGTTTTGTGAGAATCCAGGAAAAAAAAAAAAAAAGGAAAATAAAAAAGGTAAAAAGCAAAATTCACCAGATCAGCTTTCTAAGCAGTGACTTTCCCTGAGCTTTCCTAGAAACCCTGCTCTGCTTTTCCCATCTCCTGCCAAGCTGTATAGAATTGGATGAGCATAATTTTTCTTTTGCTCCTTCCCCACGAGCCTGTGCCAGCGCGAGGAAGTTTATTTTTGTAACTTAACCCCCTCTTGCAAAGTGCACTTAAAGCACCTGGCTTTCCATTTTGAATTAAACCAGAACTGACCCTACTTTGCTGAAAATGTGGCTGTTCTTTATTTGACGTGTAGGGCTTTGAGTCAGCTGTAATGGGCTGGGGTTAAGAGAGTCTCTGGTGAGGAAAATTTGGAGAAGAGAGAGCAGCTGGAAGTAAAATTGATTTTAAAAATCCCTGAGATGCTCAGAGACAGCCCTGTCTGACAGCCTTCAAATTCTACCTGCTGCGAAGGAAAACCCATTTGGGGTGTTTTGCTTGGTTGGCTTTGCTTTTATTTTTCTTTCAAACAGGTTTCTAGAGGCCTTGAATGAAATTGAACCTGGAGGCCAGGGAGGGAAGGGGTGTCTGGAGGCTGTAAAGGCAGAATTGAGTGACTTGCACAGACTTCAATAATTTGCAGACATCTGATATTAAAATGAGAGAAATCCCACCCCCACATGCACGGCCTGGGAACTGTGCCCTGCAGACACTTTTAATGGCTCCTGTGGCTCCGTGCACCCCAACCTTCCAGGAACGCCTTTTGCCGGGATATTTATTGATTTTTCTGGATCTAAACAAAAGCCCAGGAAAGCAGGGTGGTGGGAAAACAAAAAATTAATAATAAAAAGATAGAAATAAGATGAAAACCAGCTGATAGCTCAGCCTCAGGGAATTCTTAGGGCTCTCTGCAAAGACAGACATCCAAGGAGACGTGGCAGCCTTGTGGATCTGGGAGAAGCAGGTCAGGACGTCAAAGGGAGTTAAGAAAGTTGGAAAAATCACTGAGCAGGAGTCATTAAGGGCACCCATCACACTAAGCCTGGTAACTAATCCTGAAGCCTTATCTGCTCCCAGTGAGAAGCCTGTGATCAAGAGCAGAGGATAAAAATTGTAGGCTTCAAAGGGGAAAATTAGTTTATATCAGAATCTGGAGCACCCAAGGCCTAATAATTAACTAATTTGGAGGTTTCTGTCATTGTTATTGCTCAGTAAATTACTGCCTTAATGTTGGAAAAAGAATTTTCAGCAGAACAGGTTTGCAGATCAGAGGCAATATACTGAAATGAAGTATTTAGCTCACTTTGATTCACCCCTCTTCCATTCCTAATCCTCAGAATGATCCCCTGACATGGATTCATTTATGACAGGATCCTGTGGAATCAGATAATTTGCCCTCTAAAGGAAAACATAAAAAAATTAAAATATTTTATATAAGATTTCTAATTTTAAGTGGGTAATATTGACTGAAATGAACATTACACCTCCTTTTTCCTTTATACCAACCCCAGTTTTCACCCGGACAATGAGGATGGTGTCGTTGCACACTTCAGATGATCAATAAGCCACAAAAAAAGTAATTTTGGAGCAGTGTAGACCTTGAAACCACTTCCTAGAGCAGCCAGACTTACCCAGTGTTGTCTTCAGCACCAGCTCTGTTCTTTAATTTAGCTCTGGATCAGTCACTCTGCTCCCAGAATTCCATCTTTTGATTCCATTCCCTGTAAACGATGAGCAATGCTGAATTCAGAATCCCTGGAGCAAGAGAAACAAGGGCCCTTCTTCACAGCTTTGGGTCATTTTGAAACGAGTGGCTTTTCCAGAGGCTCAAAGGAATTCTGCCAGCCTGACATCACTGCTTGTCCCAGGGCTGGGGGTGACCAGTGACATGCCACCCTGCCTGGCTCATGAAAGGCCATCCCTCAATGTCAGATGAGAAATCTTTTCCTGAGTCCTTTTTCATAGGTTTTTTTTTTCACAAAAACTGGGTGTAAGGTGAGAGATCATCCACCCATCTGTGAATTCTCCTCATCTCTGACCCTGCTTTGAGCACGAGGTTGGACAAGGTGAGCTGAAGCCTCCTCTGACATGAATCTCCCCGTCTTATGGTCTGGCTTACAGGGAAAATTGTCTTGGGAATGGGAAGGAAGGGAGACAATCACTGCAGGTGGTTGAGGTTCCCACATGCAGGGACTTGGAGGGAGTCTGGCAAACCAAAATAAGGAGAGAAGAGACAGATTCCCACCAGGAATCCAGGCAAACTCAGCTTTGAGGGGCTGAACCATGAGGAGATAACCATGGAATCAGGGAAGTTGGACAGGACCATGCAGATCATCGAGCCCAACCATGTCCACCAATAAATAATTTCTTGTCCAGAAATCTTTTAACACTTCCAAGGACAGCAATTCCACCACTTCCCTGGGCAGCCTGGTCCAATGCTTGAGCATCCTTTCCGTGGATAAATTTTTCCTAATATCCAATCTAAAAAACAAACTCCATCCCATATCCTGCCGGGAACAGTGCACGGATGAGTCACTGCAGAGGTTGCGTTTGGGTCTTGCTCCTGAGGCTGTTTGATCCCTTTGCTACTTCCTAACCTTTGTCCTGCCTCCCAACTTTCCACTTGTGTCTGCGCCGCCGTTCCCGACCTTCGGCTGCCGTGCCAAATTTTTCTGTGACTGTATCACTCCATATCTGAGCTGCAAACCTCAACCACAGCGCGGTCCCCTGCTTCAAATCCATCAAGAGAACATATGGAGAGCTGCTTTTTATATTTGGCCCCCAGCAATAACCTCAGAATTTTCCCACATGCTGAGATGAGACATCGTTCATTTTTAGAATCCCTCTTTTCTCTCCTTATTTAGAGATGTTTCACCATTGGCTCATTGGGTTTTTTTGTCAATTCTGGGGTGGTTGGGTCACTTGGTGCCATCATGGGGCAAACAGAACAGTGAACTTTTATTTCCACATTATTAATCAGATCTTTTTACAACCCCAAAGGTGCTGTGAACTGTGCTGGGAAGTTTTAATTATTCACTGACCCTCAAAGACAGTAGGGAAAGCTAAAACTGTCCTGTTTTTCATGCTTCTTGTTTATTCATCAAGATTTAGGGGGGAAAAGGAAGAGGGGGGAAGAAGTGAATGGCATCTGTGACTTTTCTGCTGTGAATAGCAGAGCAGAGAAGGCCACATTCAAAATTTTGAATATATGTCCTTTTTAAAAGATTAAAAATGCAGCAGGAGCAAGCTATCTACGGAGCAGGTTGAAGGGGACTCATGGCAAAGATGATCCCATGGTCCTGTTTAGTAAAATAAAAGTAAAATCAGGAAAACCAGGGCAGCTGCTTCTCAGAGAGGGGATGGGCCTTTGGATGGGTATCCCTGAGAAGGAAAGGCCCACCCCAGGCACAGCTGAGCTTGCTCAAAATACAGATAGAACTGACAGACAGACAGACAGACAGACTGTTCCTAGAGGGACCACAGCTCTCCAGCCTCCTGCCAGAAATCCACGAGGCCAATGTGTTCCAAGTACTGCTGAGCAAGGCCCTACGAAACGAGGAGAAATGACCACAAATATGCCTGTGTTGGAAATTCCTGAGGAGCTGGCACTGCTGGCAGTGCTGCTTGGAAAGGGAGCAGCCAAATCCATGAGGAGCATCCTCAGCAAGGGGGGAATTTGCCGAGAGCGGCCGCGCGTCCAAGCCAATCCAGCCTGGAGCCGTTTGGAAAAGGGATTTTCTTTTTTTACAAAACAACTTTCCAATTTGTGCACATCCCTCCAAAGGAAGAACCCACTGCTGGGGGCATCTGCAGGGTCTCACAAACCTCTGCTCTCTCTCAGTGGATCAAAACCCAAAGTTGGAGCCTTAATTCAAGGAAATCACAACCTGAGAGACAGAAAGTGAGGAAAGGCAGTCAGTATTAACCAGAGAGTTTTCCAAGATCTGGCATCTTGCCTTCTCTTTAAATATAAAGAATGTGGGGGGAAATAGACCCTTTTTTCTTTTTTGTGCTCTTTATTCTGAATCTGGCAATGAAGATACCATGGAGGATAATTCCACAGAGAGCTGGGGGTTGAACAAACATATTCCAGAAAGCAAACATATTACAGAGAACAAACAGAAATCAAATGTATTACAGAGAACATATTCCAGCCTCCAGGTGCAGCACATGGGTGCCATAACCTCAGGAGAGCTATCTCCTGCTCCTTCTGTTGTCCATCCTTCCTCAGAGCATGTGTTTAGGGTTGGGTCCCAAAAGGAGCCTCAAAGCCCTTGATAAGGTGTCTGTTCAGACACCATCCCAAAGTGAACACAAAGTCTTTCTCCATCCTATTTCAACCAACACCCCACTGATCTTTCCTGCTGCCACACCATGAAGTCCATAGTTAATATCATCGTTAATAAATTCAGGGAAATGCTCTTTTTTTCCTGGGCCACCATGGAGGGATGGTGTGGGAGCAGTGGTCAGGCTGAACTTTGGATTCTGCTTCCACCAGTACTGAAAGACCTGAAGAAACAGCAGGTCTGTGATGAACACCTTGGACATGGAACATCACTCTGTGCTCTTGTATTTCCATGAGGACTGAGGAAGAAATTGCAGTTTTCCACATGGAGGTAGGGTTGCATGGCCTTTCTCGATTTGGGAAATGGGATTTTAGTTCTGACTAATATTTTTTTCCTCTCTGCTTCCTGTCTCCTAAACTCCAGAGCATCAACCTTTTTCCTCCCTGTGAAAAGATCCAAACCCCCATTTGTCCCAGATAACATATTTTGGATTGTTTGATACCACACTGCTGTGTTTCCAATTAGGTTTCCTTGCTTTTATCTTTTTCTGTGTAATCTATTCAGTCCCTCCCCCTAATTAGAACCTTATTTGCCTTTTCCCCCCTTTCAACAGTGTTTATCCTTCACATTGTTCCCTCCATCCCTGCTCAGCGAGACTGACTTCTGTTATCTTTGTTTTTTAAATATATGTTTAGGTTTTATTGGCACAGACATTTGTTTGAGCGGTCCAACTATTCATTACAGACCTCATGATTTTCCACAGTAAATTTTCGAGACAATCAACACAGATCAACATTATTTCGTGTCTCATTCCACATTCTTTCAGAGAGTTATATGTTATGAACAGCCCAATGCTTCAGATTATTACCTTCCATACACAAGATACCCTCGGAATCAGAGGATATCTGATGATATTCTGATGGCTAGACTTCCAGATGTTTTATTTTATTTATCCTACTTGGCTTGTTTTCTAGGACTGAGTCCAAACCAGCCTCGAATCTCAGGGGTTGCTCAACAAATTCTGTGAGGGGCTGTGAAAAGTTATAAAGCAGAGGGGGGAAAAGTCTTTGCACAACACAAATAATTCTGCAAACTCCAGTATTGTCCTTGTGTATTTAAAAGAAATGTTGATGAATAACATTGTAAGAAGATTAATAAGGAATTTTAACATGGACTTTTGGGACAGCATGGAAATTCCCAAAATAAACTGATTTCTTGCTGACACAAGTCAGGGAGAAACTTTGCAAGGGCAGCTTTCCCTAAGTGTTATTATGAATATTTCTCCTTTAGAAGATGGCACTTTGGGAGTCAGGAGAGGTTCCGGATGTGTATTTGAGTCAGGATATCAGCCTCCATTCCCAGAAAATAAATGGAGCTGAGAAGAAAGGAAGAAAACCACGTGCTGTGGTGTCCTCCTGCCCACGTGGAGCCCCATGGAGCTCAGAACCGAGGAGCATCTTCCTGGAAGGGATTACCACATCCACCTGAGCAAAAGAGCACATCCAGAGGTAAACAAAGAGGTAGAAGAGGCCCAAGGGACTCAAAATTCAGCAGAATAAGCAAGCCAGTAAGTTAACAATTGACAATTTCACCTCAGTATATAAAGACGTTGACATATTTCACTTACTGATAGGCAAGAGGGGTATTATCATAAAATGAAAATTTTATGAAAATTTAATAAACATTTTAGTGAAAATTTTTTATGAAAAAATTGTATTAAATTTTTCTTCTCTGAGAAGAAACCATTTCAGTCCACTCTACTTTCCCTGTAGTTCCTCCCAGGTTTTGTATCAAATGAGGAAATTCAGGAGTTTGGAATTAAGGATTTGCAGTTAGATGGGGGGATTTTTACTTCCAGAAAAACCTAATTCCACCAGAAAAATAATCAAATTAATGATGGACACCATCATGGGTTGGTTATCCTGAGAAAAGCTGCATTGCCTGGCAGCTTTGGAGTCACCATCCCATTCCCTGGAGCTCGTGGGCTGGGGACCTCCCCAGGATAGGAGGAATCCTCTGATTCTGGATCTGGATTGGGAGGAAGGTTTGTGGTGGTGCCAGTCATCCAGATCCAGAAAAAAGGGGTCTCATTTATCCCAGTGTCATCTCTCATCAATGGGAGAGAAAAGCCAACCCTGGAAGTGTCCAAAAGGTCTGTGGGTGTGGCACTTGGGCACATGGATTATTGGTGGGCTTGGGTGAGGATCTTGGAAGGTTCTGCCAACCTTAATGATTCCATGATTCCACTCTGCTTCCTTCAGTGGAAACCGCAAGTTCAGTCACAGGTGGATAATCCCTCCATTGTCCCTCCACGATTCCCATGGATTTTCAGCTCCCAAATCATGGATATGAGCTGAACCAACCACATAACCCAAGCACCCAGCCCAGCCTTGTCAAGTTGCTCTGGAATTCCTCTCATCAAGTTTTGTGGCCTTGATCCCTCACAGCCAGGCCCTCCAACACCAGCAGGGCTCTTGAGAAAGGCAGCAAAATGAGACAAAAAAGACAAAAATGCCCCAATTTTTGTGAATGTTCAAGGAAGTTTAGAAGCCTTTTTGTAATTTTAAGCCTTTCCCCCCAATTTCATGTAAATCTCCTTCTGTTCTTTCAAACCAAGTTCAAAACTCACAGGCTGAAATTCACAATGCCCAAAAAGAAAAGGAAAAAAAAAAAGAAAAGGTAGGAAATTTGAGGATTTTCCCACCCCACCCCACTTTCAACAGCTTCCAAACCTTTTTACTACGACGGCCTGAGAGGGCTCTTTATTTTTACAGCTGCTGCATACCTACTTCTCCTCGCTGGAAGACGCACATGCAGCTCCAGCGATCCTAATCTTTTCATTCCAGGAAAGGAACCAGCTGTAAATCCACTGGAGCAAGATCAGGATACAGCACCAGGGCTGTTCTGCCCTCCTGCTGCTTAAGACTTCCCCTGAACCTCTCTCACACTCAGTCCCGTCGTGGCTCCAGGAGCCTGTGTTTTGAGAATCCCTTCCCATCTCCCAGTCCAGCCCTTAAAGACACTGGAATTCAGGATTTCCAGACCTGGTGAGACACCCCTGGAACCTGGAAAGCAGCACTGGAATCAGGTTGGGATGGGTGGGGGTTTTGGTTTCTTCCAGGCTGAGAGCACCCGAGAGAGGGGCTTGGTTTGCATCCGCTCCCAATTTCCAAACAAATGGCAGGGATAAACTTACTCCATGCCCCCTCCCTGTCCCTGGGTGATGCAAATGAAATTTATTTAATGATGTGCAGGCCTTGAAAGCACAGCTTCTTCCCACTTTCACTCCAAGCAGGATTTTTCCCTATCCTTGCTGATGTCTTGTCATAGGGCAGGCTGTAAGAACAACAAAAATACTGGCATTATCTGAAAAAAAATAAAATCCTATAAAGACTGAGAATTTCCCTGCAGCCCTGGAAAACTGCTCACGGAGTCACCTTGTATCCATGAAAACGTCACCTCCAGGGTGAGTCTTTCCCAAATTTTCGCGGTAACCTGGTGCGAGTGTGTACAAACACTCACAATGAGTGCTTAGCAACCCCTCCTGCCAGCCCAGGCAGGGGCAGAGGGAACAGAAATGTGTGGGGAGCTCTCCAGCTCTTCCTGCAAGGAAAATAAAGCAGCAAGGAACGGTAAAACCTGGGCTGGGCTGACGCGGAGGAGGCGGAGCAGGACCTTTTTCCCTCTTTCCCTCTTGTCCCCTCTCCCTCTTTTCCTCTCTCCCTCTTTCCCTCTTTCCACGCTGTGAACATAAGCCTGGCTTTGTCTTCTTGGACTTGGCAAGTCTGATTTGGGTTCCAGAGACCCTCTGTCCTCAGTAAAAGTGGCACAAATGAAATATAAAAATAAATAAATGAAAATTAAAATAAAATAAGTATAAATATAAATTTTAAAATAAATATAAATTCAAATGCAAATATAAAAAATATAAATGTAAATAACTATAACTATAACTATAACTATAACTATATTGAAATAAATTGAAATAAATAGAAATAAATAGAAATTAATAGAAATTAATATAAATAAATAAAAATGATTATAAATTAATATAAATTAATAGGAAAAAATAAAAATTAATAGAAATAAATAGAAATTAATATAAATTAATATAAATAAATAAAAATGAATAGAAATTAATAGAAATTAATAGGAAAAAATAAAAATTAATAGAAATAAATAAAAATGGATAGAAATAAATAGAAATAGGGGTGGAGGGATGTCTGTTGTGTGTGGTTATGGGGAAGGAGGAGGCAGCCCAAAGTTCAGGAGATCTGCAGGACTTTTCCACACGTGTGCTGTCATTTCTTATCCTGTCTGCATCCAGGGTGTCCCAGCAAGGGGGAATGTGGCCATTGGCCATGGAATTGGATCATCACTCTCAGGGCCAGGAAATGAAGAGATTCTGAGCCCAAATGCCACAACACAACCCCCAAGGATCTGCTGAGTGTCCTCCAGAGATGAACAGGCAGGACAAAACCCCACTGAGGGCTGGCCATGACATGACCCAGTTTTCCCACCTTTGGGACATCCACTTTGATGTTTGGTGGCAGTTTTGGAGATGGGGGTGCCTATATTGACTCAGGAATGATATCCTAACATGGAGATGATCCAGTGCATCCATGGGGTACAATCCTTTGTCACATAAAAAATTCAAAGACACGGACTCCAGTCTAAGAGCTGCTGGCCATTTGTGGGCAGTGACACTCCTAATCCACCACATTTAAAGGAAATAATGTCCTTTCCCAACCTTTGTTGGCAATGTCACCTCATTGCTCACTTGGGGACAACTGTGCCTTGCTCAATCCTTCACCCTCATGGGACACCTCAGCACAAAACCTGGTTTTTTTGGTTTTCTGAGAGGCCAGGAAAAATAATTTCTTCACTGGGGTAGAGTTATGGGAGATGGGCATGTGTGTCACCAGGATGATGTTAATTTGTCACCAGCTTCTCTTCTTTCCCGGAGTCTCCTGAATACATTAAACTGCCTTAAAATCCAGAGCCTGGAATGTGAAATGTTACTGAGTGGGTGTTAATGATTCCCAGTCAAAACTCAGCGACAAGGCGCTGTGCAGTTTCTTAACAAGCATTTAATAAGCACAGCAACCCTTGTGAGTTATGTTTGGAAAAATCCTTCAAATATTTGTGAGTTGGAATATATTTTAAATTACTGCTCTTGGGTAGCTCCTCCTGCAGACATCCTTCTTTCTCTTGCTGGAATTCCACTCGTGTTCCTTCCCAGGTAACTCAGCCAAATGGAGAGTTGACCGCAGGACACCCTCAGAGCTGGAGAAGAATGGCAGAATCTCAGATATTCACCTGCTGAACAGTGAACACCCTTAGCAGACCCTCTCTGCTGTCCCTTGAAGATTGATTTAGCTGAGGACGTTTAAATTTCCTCCCATCCCAGCAGCATTTCAGCCTTGGGATTAATACCTGCCTTAGCTCCGTGCCGATAACGTGACATAAACCCATAAAAAGTCAACCTGGACCACACAACACCCATTTCCTGCTCCTGCATCCACCAATTCCATCCATGATTTGTCTTTCCTGCTCATGCCTGTGCTGTGCTCCAGCCATACAAATGTCAGCTGAAAGGGACACCAGCTGCTCTGCAATCCTCAGAGGCAATTTCTAGGCACAGCTCATAAATACCAGCTCTTAAATTTGGCTGCGTCTGAGCCTCTCCAGCCCGGCTCTGCTGCCCTGCTCTCCACGTCTGCAAGGATTAAAGCTCCCCCCAGCCCTGCCCCTCCCTGTCTTTGATCCTTTTGTCTGGCCTGAAGAAATCCAAGCTGAGATAGAAAGCATGTGGGATACATCAGCCTGGTAGAAAGCTCCTCCGTGTATTCGCCTTCTTCTGGAGGAGTGAGATTTTTGTGGTATGATGCACAGAGCCAAACCTGCCAGCATTCCCTGGAAAGCAAGGAGAAGGGGGGGTGGTGGGGGGGAGAAAAATCTGAGCTCATTATTTGAGACCTGAACGTGTCATTATACAAATATATCCTCGTCATTAAACAAAACACCCACCCAGCTGATTTCCCCAGTGCCACCTTGGTCAAGGGGCCCTGAGGAACGGGAGTTGGAGGCTGGGAATATTGATCCATCTGGAGGGTGAGGGCTGGGTTTGTCCGTGCTGGTGAGGAGGAACAGCTGGAGGGAGCATTCCCCAGCAGAGCAACAGCTGGATGCCCCTGCATCCATCCCAGCCACATCTGGCAGAGGCACGGCAGCGCTGCCACAGCTCCTCAGGATCCCCATTCCAGTGCTGCTTCTATGGATTATTTCCCTCCCAAAAATCTTCATGCTCCCCTTTCCAGTGCTGCTTCCATGGGTTATTTCCCTCTCAAAAAAAATCCTCAGGCTCTCCAGTGCTGCTTCCATGACTTGTTTCCCTCACATCAAATCTTCAGCTCCGCTTTCCAGTGCTGCTTCTATGGGCTCTTTCCCTCCCAAAAAATCCTCATGCTCCAATTTCCAGTGCTGCTTCCATGGGTTATTTCCCAAAAAAATCCTCTTGCTCCCCTTTCCAGTGCTGCTTCCATGGGTTATTTCCCAAAAAATCCTGAGGCTCCCCTTTCCTGCACTGCTTCCAGGGTTTTTTTCCCTCCCAAAAAAATCCTCAGCTTTTGGCTGTTTGTCACCCCGAGTGTCCCCTCAGGCAGTGACACAGCACAGCCCTGGCTTCTGCCAGAGTGACCAGGAGCCAGGGATTGTGTCCTGTCCATCTTGCAGGAATGACAAGGAGCCAGGGATTGTGTCCCATCCATCCCATGGTAATGACCAGGAGCCAGGGATTGTGTCCCATCCATCCCATGGGAATGATGACCAGGAGCCAGGGATTGTGTCCCGTCCATCCCGCGGGAATGACCTGGAGCAGTTCCAAGCCCAGCAGCCAGCTGCAGCCAGGGGTGCCAGGGCCATTCCAGGGGCAGCAGCTGCCTCATGGGCTCTGTCACAGGACGTTCCTAAAGCCACTGGGTTCCCTCCCACGTGGAATACCCTCCTGGCTGGAACAAACTTTGTGTTTAACCACACAAAGGATCCCTCTCGGCTCCCCCTTGTCCCAAAGCTCTGACAAATCACTTTGCCCTCCTCATGTGTGTCACAAAGGGCTTGTCACCCTCCCTCGGTGACACCATCCCTTCATGACACCATCCCAAAATCCCTCCTCCCGTCCCGGCCAGCCAGACCACAAACCCGGCTCCCCCGGGATGTGTGAATGACCTCTCCCTGCAAGCATCCCCATCCCACCACCGTGCCTCAGAGGAGGGGTCAGCTCTGCAAGCCCTGAACCTCCTGTGCTTGCTGCAAAGCCACAGGGCTCTTTGACCATCTGAGGGTTTCCTTAATTAAAACTAGAAATCAAATTCTCAAAATAGATATGGCTCTATTTCGGGCTGAGTCCTGGGTTTGATTTTGTCCTGGTCAAACTGTCTCCTTCTCTTCCACTGGCTGGGAGCCTTTGGCCCCCAGGGGAATCAACTTGTTATAAAAGTGCTAAACAGCAGAGAAATAATTCCTGAAATAATGGGACACAGGACAAAGGAGTCAGCTAAATTGCTGGAATTTTAGTGCTCTTGCCCACGATGCATTTGTCACCACAAAGTGTGGAGTGCTCAGGGGCTGAAACACTTCTGGCACAGCTAAGGACAATAAAGCAAAGGCCCTTAAAATCATGGATATTAGAAAACCAGGAATAACAGACTTTTTATTCACACTGGGGAAACTGAGGCAAGACAACTGACTTGTCAGAAGGAGGCTTAAAGCCTCTTCAATGCACTAAATCCTTAATCTTCATTATAAATCAAATTGCAAACGGGTGAGCAGGAGTATTACTAACATTGACTTCTAATTTAATTGTTTGGAAAAGCTCCTGGGAAAATCTGGGCCAAAAGAAAGATGTTCCCAACCTCTGTTTTTACAAGGTTGTAGGCTGAGGGGTGCAAAGCCTTCCAAGATGAATGCAATGCAAACATTATCTGTACCTGGAACAGAGGTTGTGTCCAAGGAATTGTCCAAGGCTGGACAGGGCTTGGAGCAGCCTGGGATAGTAGGAGGCGTCCCTGGCCATGGCAGGCCGTGGAACAAGATGATCTCTAAGGTCCTTTCCAACCCAAACCATTGATTCTATCATCTAAATCCTAAGCTGTTGGAGTTCTGGCTGCTGAGAATTTCGGACTTTCTGTGCTGCCAGGCACTGACCCCCAAGAGAACACTGCATTGAGCTGAGGCCGTGGAGAAGCTTCCAAAATGGAATGACAGAACTGGGATTGTGGGTGTGGAGTTTGAATAGAAGTGTGTGATATCACAGGGTGGGAAACTCAGAGTTTGGGGTTTTAGAATATAGTAATATATGTGAAGCAAGATGGAGGTTTTAGGGCAAAGGCTGGTCCTTCTTCTTCACCTTCTTCTTCCTTCTTCTCCATGGGGTTGGGTGGTTTTGTGTAATTGGATAAAAAAGTCCATATTTCGGACTTTGAGTGATTAGCTATTATGTTAAAAGTGAAAATAATTTAGGTGTCAGTTCTTAGTTGGATAGTTTAGCCTTAAAAGGCCTAGTAACCAAAGTCTTTTAAGGCTAAACTATCCAATTAAGAACTGACACCTAAATTATTAGATAGTTAGCCATTTTGTGCCTTGTTAGTGAAATACTGCAGAACTCACTGCTGTGAGACTGTAACATAGATAAGAAAAAATAAAGATCTAAGCTTGAATGTGAAATCCTGTCCTGAGAGCTCCAATCCCTACCTTGACAGAGGTAGAAAAAAGAAGCCGAAAAGTGGCACTATGCTTTCCCTAAAACCCCACAACAATCCATGAGTGGCCTGAGGACATAAGCCATCAACTACACCACCCATCCAAAGAAGCAGGGGATAAAATCCAACCTCAGCTGTCCTGGGAGGCAAATTTAGGGCAAATCTGGATGAGGATAAAACACCCCAGACTGGGGTGAAAACCAAAATCAGGCTTGAACAGCTACATTTCACCTTTTCCCAACCTTGGGATGGGAGAAGGGGAAAGGAAGTGATTTAGGACATGGAAGGGCTGGAGCGTGTCCAGGGAAGGGAACAGAGCTGGGAAGGGTCTGGAGCACCAGGAACAACTGAGGGAGCTGGGAAGGGGCTCAGCCTGGAGCAAAGGAGGCTCAGGGGGGATCTTGTGGCTCTGCACAGCTCCTGACAGGAGGGGACAGCCGAGGGATCGGGCTCTGCTCCCAGGGAACAGGGACAGGAGGAGAGGGAACGGCCTCAGGCTGGGCCAGGAGAGGTTTAGGTGGGGTATTAGGGAAAATGTTTTCCCTGAAGGGGCTGTCAGGCACTGGAACAGGCTGTCCAGGGAAGTGGTTGAGCAGCCATTCCTGGAGGTATTTAAAATATGTGTGGATTCGGCACTTGGGGACAGGGTTTAGTCATGGCCTTGGCAGTGCTGGGGCAATGGTTGGACTCAATGATCTTGGAGCTCTTTTCCAATTGAGAATGACTCTGTGATTCTCTTTGCTTTCCTTTATTTGGTTTGCTTTGGTTTTCCTCGAGGTTCAGAAATGGGGATGGCTTTCTCCACAAATCCACACTTAATCAGGGTCAGAGCACCGTGCCTCTTCCCACTTCCCAACCACTGCGTCTGCTCTGCAGAACACCATTAATTAACCCCTGCACCAGAGCAGGGTTTGGCTCCTCTGCCCAATCCCCGGACAATTAAAGATGTTAAGGATGACACAGCCCCTGGGTGTACTGGGAAATGGGCTCAGACCACAAATTTGTTTCACGTCAGTCACCACCAACACTCCAGAGCCTTTGGCCACTGCTACCAAAACAGGCTGCTCCAAACTAGAAGAAAAACAGGAGAGGGATATTTTCTATTTTTCACAATAAAAGCAGATCCAACTTCTTCAGTGGCGCTGCTTGGTTGTCAATACTGGGACCCTTTCTCAGAATCTCCACAAATGGAATAAAAACAAACACTGACTTTTCTTTTCTGGCCAGGTGTAATCAAGACAAATAACAGCATGTGTTTATCTGGTGGACTTCATGAATTGCTTTCTCAGCCATCTTTCCAAGGTAAATGCAAGTTAGAGGGAATTCTCTTAAGGGCCAGATCCAGCCCTGGAATTCCCACCTGGATCCCAGCTCAGTGACACTGGATGTGATCAGCAACACAAATATAACAAAGCAGCAAAACAAGAAATCTGAAAGAAAGGCTAAGACTAGACTTAGAGCTGGTTCTTCAGAGTAATTTCTTAAATTCCACGTTTTATGGGAAGTGTGGGATCAATCGGGATTAAAGCAAAGGTTACATCTCACTCTTCCCATCATCCACAGTAACACTGCTGAGCCTGTGCTGAGCTGCACATAACGTGATCAGAGGAGGTCGTTAATTACTTCATTAAAGTACTTTGTGCTCTCTCTGGCTGAGGATGTACCTGGGAATTGCAGTGGGATCAAAGGCAGGAGAAGTTTGGAGCCAGTCTGGACAACGGAGAAGCAGAAGAGGCCCTTGATGGCAGCTGTGCCTCGTGAGCCATTCCTGCTCAGATTCTTGGACTGCTTTCAGGATCTTTCCACACCCTTCCCCTTCAAACACAAACATTCAAAAGTACAAATACAACACTGGGTGATTTTTAAGATCCCTTCCAACTCAAACTGTTCTACAATTCCATTCCTAAAATCACCCCAGACAAAGGGCACCCACCATCACCAGGATGAGCCACACAAAATCACCTTTTACTGATATCCCCTGGTGCTGGTGAGACCATGACACACACACTGCACCCTCTGATCTCCTTTACACTCTGATACAATTCCCATATCCTGCAGCTTTAGGAGGATCAAGTCTAGATTCACAAATGTCTCCTTAAAACACAGGAACCATGTTTAGAAAAAAAGAAAAAAAAAAAAAAAAAAAAAAAAAGTCCCACTGCAAAATCTTCTGCAAAGACCAAATATGGTGTATTCTGTTTCCTTCTTTTCACCACTCACCGTGGTCTACCACAGCTGGAATTATTTGTGTGTCTTCAGTTGTCCCTAGGAAATTCCCAAGGAGAAAAACAGCCAATAATCCATATCAGGTTTCATGTAAAATCCAGGATTTGGAATAGGTGAAAGATCTGGGGGGAATTTTTTAGTTATTATTATCCCAATTAGTACCCCTGAAAAGATTTGACTTCTGTCCTTGCCAGTGGATCCAAGACAGACAATAGCAGAACAAATTAAGAAAAACAATACTTTGGGACTTTTCCCTTCAGTCATGCACTGAATCAACCCCAGCAGGGGAGGCTGGAGGAGATTCCTTCACTGTTGCTGTGGTCTATCAGTGCTGGGCTTCACCAGAGCCTTTGAGGTCTCCACTGCAGGACTTTAATCCCACATTCCCAACAGCATCCAGCACACAAACGTGCTCTGTACCCAAGGCTGGTGGAAAAGAACCAGAATTAAAAAGAAAAGAATTATCCCAGAATAATTCCCAATTCCTCATTCCTCTGGGTCCTGCCATGCCACGGCCTCAGGCTCAGGTTGTTCCATGTTCCTTCCCCTTCTCCACGGCCCCGTGTGAGGTCCTGCTGGAGCTGAAGCTGGAGAACAGCCAAGGTGACAAAGGGACACCTTCCCTTGGAGCTGTTGAGTGGAATGTACTCGGTTTATGAACACTGGGGCAGTTCTGGGGCCACGGCCTTCGCAAGCACCATCAATCAGGGATTTTCATTTCCCACCCTCCCTGCTTTTTACAGCACCTCCCACGGCTGGGCAGAAGAAATGCTGTCCCTCCCAGCAGGTCGCTGCAGGTCACTGGAGTTGCTGGGCTGGGTGCTAAACTTATTTTTAATGCTCGGAGTGGAGCCTCCAGCAGATTCCTGATGAGGATTTTGGAAACCTGAGAATGAAAAAAAGACCTCAAAGGTTCCAGCTCAATCCAAATTTTGTGTAAAATAGGATTTGTGTAACTTGGTGTTAGGGTGGAGGGTTTCTCACGGATAAAGTTGTGCAGATATTCCCAAAAATAAGTCCAGGACAGTAATTGATGGGAGTCTGTCGTACATAGTTCTAACATGTGAGGTATTTCTAATTTATTGATTTATTCAATATAAATCAATATGTTTATTTATTTATTTAGCTACTGTTTTATCTATCACCTGAACAGTTCTAGACGTCAATGCTGAGATTATTGATTATAATCCCAGGGGATATTCTCAATTTTAAAGTACCATAACCAAGAAAAGAAACTAGTAAAAATACCTGAAATACCAGCTGAATTCCCTACATTGCTCATTCTCACGCTTTACTGGACATCTTTGGATATTAGAAATTAGAATTTTATAGGACCTCAAATAAGAACAGGCACAAAGCTACCTAGTCCAGAGTAGGAGTAAGGACTGCTCTTATTTTATGGAATAACTCAAGAAATATCCAGAACTGATGTGGTTATTATATCCTAATGCTTTGGAGGAGATATTATCATTTATTGGGATTTTCCCTTCAAAATATTTCTGACCTAGCAAAATTATAACTTCTTATTTAGAGCATGACAATCCTGCTTGATTAACCTGTAAATGCCACTCAGATAAGGTTGCTTGGAAATTTGCTTGGTTCCAAAGGGCTCCTGGATTATTGTTTGTGATGGAAAATTTTCTAGTGGAAAAATGTAATTTCATCACAGAAAAACTTGCTTTTTTGGGAAGATACTACCTAAGACCCTGTCAGGTTCAGGGTAAAATTTCCCATGAGAGCCTGAAAAATATTCCCAAGATTGGGAAAACAGATTGGATGAGCAAACCAGAGTCAGTGACCAATTTCTAGGATTTATGATGGTGCAGGAATTTTATTCTGTAGGCACCCTTCCTTCCTATCTCTTTGCCTTTGGAACTCCTTGGTTTCCTGAAAAGTTCTGCAGGCTTCAGACAAAGAAATATCAAAATTCTCCATTATCCAGGTAGAAAACAAAAAATACTGGCAGCATCTATCTCACAGCCATGGATTTTAAGAGAAAAGCTGAACTTGGCTCTGTGTTCCATTTCCTGTCGTTCAAGCCCTTGTGGTAATTCCAAATTCAGCCTGTTTCATTTTCAGACACAGGTGTGAAGGACACTTTTCCAAATGGCAGGGGAAACCCTCAGTCCTAGGAGAGGGCTCCTTTAGCAGAGTGAGGAGGAACAAGCAAAGGAAGGCTAAGGAGCCATTCCAGCCTTGGGTGCAATCAGGATGACACCACACATCCTTCCTGGGTGCTCAGGAGCCTCAGTCTTCCCAAAATCCCAGGGGGCAGTGTCCGGGGGTGTAAGATATTGTGGATTCTATTTATCATCTGTCAGAGCTGGGGCAGTTCTCCTCTGTTCATGGGGCAGTTTTCTTTATCTCTCCCACAGCCAATCCTCCCTCCAGGAGATCTAGTTTTGGGTTTTGGGTTTTTTGTTTGTACTATTGCATTTGTATTTTTAGTTTTCCTGTTAAAGCGCTGATATTCCTGCTCCCATATCTTTGCCTGAGAGCCCCTTAATTTCAAAATCCTAATAATTCAGAAGGAAGGGTTTGCATTTTCCATTTCAGGGGAGGCTCCTGCCTTCCTTAGCAGACACCTGACTTTTCAAATCAAGACAGGCAGGTAAATGAAGCTTGCCATGAAGTCCCCTCCCCACCCATGCCTCTGTCCTTTCCAGAGCTTCCAGAGCCAAGTCCCTGAGTTATGGCGCAAAGTTCTTCCATGACTGTGGCACCTCAGGCTTCCCCACCCTCCTCTTTCCCACCACAGTTTGTGCCCAAGCCTGCCTTGCACCGTGGCCAGCAGCAGAGGAATTGCAGGGGCTGAATTCCCCCAGCAGGAAGGGCGCCAAGGTGCACCCAGGAATTTCCCCCAAAAGCACCAGGACTCCTCCAGCCTTCCCAGACATCTCCACGGCCTCTACCTCCCAAAGCTGCAGCCTAAAGACCCCAGGGCTTTGTGCAGCCACTCTGCTGCCCTGAGGGGAACAAGAAAGGTATTTTCTCTGCTTGTCCCTTAATTCAGTCGGCAAACATTCCCCACACAACACAGCTGGGCTGGGAAGAATGGCTGGAGGCACCATCTTGCATTTGCCCAATGGATTAGCTGGTAATTGCTGGGTGTCTCAAATGCAAAAGGGCTCCTGACTCCTGTGCATGGCAGGACAAGGCTTGGTCTTTATTTAATTTGTTGGTCATTATTATTTTCCTCCCCCTTTCTCACCCTGAGCCGTTTCCCAAATCCCTTTTCTCGGGAGGGAGAGGGAAGCAGGGGTGGGCTGTGGGGTTTTCATTAACAAAGCCTTGCGAGCCCAAGAGTGACTTTGGAAGGCAGGATATTGACCTTTATGGCTCCTAATGCCACATTACAACATCTAATCCCATATTCCAGGCTGGAAAATGGGGAAAGGATGGGCAGAGGAGAAAATGACATTCATTGTGCAAAATATCTGAAGGAAACAGAGGTCATTGCAAGGGAGGGGCAGAGACGTGGCAAAACAAAAAATGGAACAAAATCAGATTTGGGTAGATTTTTTCTGGAGATGTACAGAAATTTCCAATGAACAGAGGAGCTCTGGAGCAATTTACCATAATGAGAATTTAATTTCCTCTCCTTGACTTCACATCACTCCCCACACCCTCCCAAAATTCATCTGCTTATGACTCTTATCAAGCATTTATCACCCAGGAGGTGAGGGCAGAGCAAAGGCTGCCCCAGCCAGAGCCAGGGAGGAGTTGGACAGGAGGTGGGCAGTGATAAACACAGGCTGGGAAAGCTGGAGCTGCTCATCCTGGAGAAGGGAAAGCTCCCAGGAGACCTTAGAGCCCCTTCCAGCCTAAAGGGAACTTCCAAGAGAGCTGGAGAGGAGCTTTGGACAAGGGCTTGGAGTGACAGGAAAAGGGGGAATGATTTTAAGCTGGAGGTGAGTAGGTTTAGATCAAATATTAAGAAGTTCTTCACTATAAAGGTGAAGAAACCTGGCACAGGGTGCCCAGAGCAGCTGTGGCTGCCCCTGAATCCCTGGAATTGTTCAAAGCCAGGCTGGACAGGGCTTGGAGCAGTCTGGGAGAGTGGAAGGTGTCCCTGTCCATGGCAGGGAAGGTCCCTTCCACCCCAAACCATTCCAACACTGTGTTAACAATCCTTCTGGATGAAAAGTGGGAAAACCCCATTTGTTTTCCCCTGTGGGAAAACCAGTAATACTGAAAGACAAAAGGCCCTCCCTGAGTACAGGGAGCAAACAGGGTCACCCCACCAATCCATCCCAAAGGGTGACAGTGTCCAGGACAAGCCAGCTCTGTCCCCATTATCTCCCAAAAATATTTCCTTCTTTGTACATTGTATGGATGTTAAATTCTGATTTCATCAGTCTGTGCATGTCTGAGCAAAACATCATTGAAAGTCTTGCTTCAAGGCACTGTTATACACATAAACAAGGAAGTGGGAAAAAGAGGGATTTGAGCAGAGCAGCCCTAAATAACCAATAAGATATGAGCAAAAAAAGAAGGAAAAAAAAAAAAAAGAAAGAAGGGACTTTATAACATTGGAAAGTCAGCACTGATACCTGTGACCTAAAGAACATCTCAAAAGTTGAGTGATGAGAGCCAGTGATGTTTCCAGCACAGCCTTTCCCACTGGTGCTGACTGGGACATTCCAACACTGTCTGACCATGGGTTGGTTATTTCTTACAGTGCTTTCTTACCAGCAGCAGTGACAAAGCAAGGAACAGTGACAAAGCAAGGAACAGTGAACCAATTTGTTAGAATCTTGGTGGCTGTCGAGCTCCTGAGAGGTTTTAATTCAGAAGTTTGCTTTTAATGTAAAAAGATGGAAATATCATGTGAAAACAATTTGATTTTGATAACACTTTATTCTAGGAAAAAAACCCAATAGAAAATTCCTGCTTTAAGAATAAAATTCCCTCGTCTGCCATGTGCAGGGTGGAATGATTCATTATTCAAGCAATCTGGGGGAGAGAGAGGGTAAGGAAGGGGATTAACTTCTTGGGAAAGTTTACAGTGTTTTTTAAGTTACAGAATTCTCTTCAAAGCCAGGGGCAGATCCCACACATTTTGTGTGCCTTCCAGTCTGCCTCTCCGCAGATGACTGCGCTGATACATCCCCATGTAGAAACCCAGACATCCAACTAATAATTAGAGTTCATTATTGCAGCCTCAGGAAGGCTCCTGGTGTCTTTCTTAGAGCCCTGACTCCTCATCTTGTCTGGGGGCAAGTGAGAAACCAGAGGCTGTGGCCGGAGATCTGAGAGCTGGGGATGAACATGCTGCTGGAAAATCACCCCTTGGTCCCTTTCCTTGATCACATTCCGGCTCCTCTGCTCAGACACCCCACTTTTAAACCATTTTTGGTTTACGTTCATGCAAATTAAACAAAATAAACCGAAGAAAATCAGCCCTGACTAGATCTGGGTTTGCTCCCTTTCCGCAAGACGCACACCAGGGCTTTGCTCGCAGCACAGCCAAAACCAAAGGACAATTAAACTCCAGGTTCCCTTTTAAATTAAACATTCCCTTCCAGGTCGTGGGTTCTGCTCCAAACCAGACAGTGAATCCACCAAGGGGTCGGTGAAAGAGTTCAGTGTTGTGGCACAGCTCCCTGAAAATCCCCCTCACGCTGCGGATCTCAGGGATGCCGACCCCATGAACTCCTGCTTCGAGATGGGAACATCCTGATTTTTCACCAGGTCTGCAGAGGGGGGAAGGGATGTTTGTTATTCTTGAGGAATTTTATTATTTTTTCCTGGATTCACAACAGCACAGAGGCTTGGAGGAGCTCGTTGCTTTGCTAATGTGTGGTTTGCAACAGGAGCTGCGGAAAGGCTCCTTGAAGGAAAACCAAGCTGGCTTCGGGAATGAGCCAAGCCCAAGTGTTTGGGAGGGATCGGGGGAAGAGGATGAGGAGTGGGGATGGGGAGAGGTTAAAGAGGGTAATAAGAGCTGTGTGTGGTACTTCCACACAGAAAAAAAACTCCTGAGGAATGGATTTGGGATGCCTCCCTTTGGAAACAGTTGAAAAAAGGGAGCAGAGGGCTGCATTTAAGAAGAGGTTAGAAATGTTTAAAGAGCAAATAGACCCAAAAAACCCCAAACCATGTCCTTGAGGGCTCCTCTCCCATCAGCATTCCCATTCCAGGAGAGCACACTGGGTAAGGCTACGTGACCAGTGAATGTGTCCTGACCCCAACTGCACCACAAGAATAATAGAACTCATATTGTGCTTTCCTCTGGTAGAGTTCAGAACACTTTATGGGAAAAGTTGTGTTTTCCACAAAAAAATGTTCTCCAACAGGAACTGGAACCGGGAAAACAAAACAAAACAAACCCCAACTTTTAGAAATTTTCCATCTAAAATATAAAAATGGGAGGGAGGAACATTTTAAAGAGGGGAAAACAGTTTTGCTTAAAACCAAAACATTTCATTTCTGAGGAAAAAAAAAAAAAAAAAAAAAAAAAGCCAAGGCACGGGGGAGGTTCAAGTGGCTTGTCCAGAATCCCACTTGGGACTTGCACCTACATCTCCTCAGCCACAAGTGAGTCTGTCTTCAGTTAAACTGTAATGTCAACAGTGATTTCAGGCAAATATTGAAAAACGAGCCCAGTTTTACTGGTAAAGGCGCCGGGCTCTAAACCAGCCCCTGGAAGAGCTCTCCTTGCCCACACACGTTACCCAGCACTGGGGTGGAACAGCAGAGGAGGCAGAAGAGCCCAGAGAGAACTTTTACCCCTCTGAACACCCACGAGCCTTTCCCAAGCTCCCAAATCCCTGCTGCTCCACTCAGACAGCTCCTGGGAATGAATTCCCCTGAATGACACCGAGTTTTGGCTTCTCCAGGACCTCCAGGTTTTATCCTGGGCAAGCAGCAAATCCTGCAGAGTTTTCCCAGAGCACACGGATCATGGAGACTCTCAAGATGTCATCTGCCACTTCAGAGGGACTAAGAGAGCCAAGAATAGCAGAAAGCCAGAGCAGCACATACCCCTGGGTGCTCTACAGCTGTGCTCCAGCCTAAGACCTGTAATTTTCACACCATTTCTCACCACCCTACACTCACACAACTCCGTTTTCCCAGCTCTGCGGTCTGAACACCCAGATCTCCAATTTTTACATTGTCTTCTCATTCCAAAGGGCTGGCAGAGCCTGGAGGCAAAATGCTTTCAGTGCGCTGTGCTTCTTGCTCTGATTTATATTGGCTTCTGGAATTAATCCTTCTGTTTAATAATTATCTCATTAAGCAAAAAGTGGTGAAAAATACCCAAGCAATGACATGGATGGGTTGATGGATGTTCCATGATGGTTTTACCACACAACAGCTGTGAGTGAGGTGGGACGTTGAGAACTGGAGAGGAAACCACAGCAGAGTGAGGCAGAAAAAGTCAATTTTACCTCCTTTCCACCTCCTCCTTTTGGGGGTTGATGAAATCTTCGAAACTTTCAGTCCTTACCCATCTTTTCAAGCTAAATGTGCACACTCTCCAGCTGATAGAGAGGTCATTTGTGTAATCAAAATTTTTAAAAGGGAGGAGAAAAAGGAGGAATTCTTCATTTGGAAGGTAAATTTGTAGCTTGGCTGTTGGACCATCTGTGCAGTGACCAATGTAACTCATCTCTCAGCTGCACCCAGTCACATTCCAGCAATACCCTCACCCTAAATGAAGCAAATCTGTTCCAGATGGAGAGACTTCCCAAGAATTTTACACCTCAAACCAGCACGAGGTGTAACCAATCTAATCTTTCATCCAGTGGGACAGTAGAGGATACACAAAAACACCTCGTAAGGTGGATTTCTTTCCCTGACTTGGTGGGAATTGGAGCAGAAGTGTTGGATCTGCAATAAGACCTTGACACAAAAGCCAAAGCTTGGTCTCTGCAGGAGGATATTATTGCTTTGTGTTGGGGATGTATTGTTCAGACATAAGAGTGTGTGAACTTGCCAGTGAATCCAATCTCCAAGGTTTTCAAACCAAACTGGGATTAGATATTTAGATTTTACTTTTTTTCTTGGTATGTAATTGAGTTTAGGTGCTGAAGACTTGGTGAATGCTCTTTCTAAACCCCTTGTGGACTTCTAGAAGTCATTTTTGCAGCCAGCCCTGAAACACAGCCTGGCAAGAGAAAGGTTAACACAGCACTTAAGGCACATCTCCAAAATGCAAATGGATTAAAAGTCAGACTTCTGTGTTATTTACTGGCAGATGCAGGCTCAGAGGAACATCATCCTTGACCAGTGCCAGTGGCCAATAGCTCAGGGCACTCATTGATGCCTTGCTAAAGCAGCACAGAATCTGAAAATAGAAAACTAAAACCTGAGGCATCATCAAATCCTCTCAGGCTCAGGAATTTCGTAGAGCAGATTCCTGGTGTGATTATCTGCAATTTTTTGAAGGATGGGTCTTCCATATAAGCCTAAAACCAAGCTCCACGTGAGGAAAACACCTGCCAGCTTGTGAAAGCAAAGAGAAACTGCAGATTGGCCAGGTCTGTCAGGGATATCTTCTCCAAACTCCTGCTAATCAGGGCTGAGGGAATATCTGTCTCCCTGCATTACAGCGAGGGACCCATCCCAATCCTCTGGGTGACAGCCCTTGTGAGAGATGAGGGGTGAAGGTCAGGTCCACGGATTCCTCTTTCAGAAGACGAAAATGTTGTGGGTGCCACTCTGGCAGCCAATATGTTTCTTGGGCTGTGCAGGGATCTGCTGGGGATAATCTCCTGCCCTTTTTGTCCTGTTTTTGGGGTGGAAATGTTGTCTGAGAGGGATTGCAAATCCAGCACTCATCCATCTCAGCAAGGCTCTTCCCAAAAGGCTCTCTCACCACCCTAAGGATGCCCATGGATATCTGTGTTCAGTCAACAGATTTCGGGTCAAGATCTAAACCAAGAGGAGTTCGCTCTTCCAAGTGCTGTATCCATCCCTAAAGCACCATGATGCACCTAAACCTGGAATATTTGGGGTGGAGGTGAAGAAAAGTATTTTTTGAGAGAGGGTCCCATTGAATGTTGTCTGAAAGGGATTGCACATCCAGCACTCATCCATTCAGCAAGGCTCTTCCCAAAGGGCTCTCTCACCACCCTAAGGATGCCCATGGATATCTGTGTTCAGTCAACAGATTTCGGGTCAAGATCTAAACCAAGAGGAGTTCGCTCTTCCAAGTGCTGTATCCATCCCTAAAGCACCATGATGCACCTAAACCTGGAATATTTGGGGTGGAGGTGAAGAAAAGTATTTTTTGAGAGAGGGTCCCATTGACTGGAACAAAAACTGCACTAATTTAAATTAGGATCAGACTTGCTCAGAAAATCAAACAAACACCAAAATCTATCTATCAATCCACATCTGAACTTTTCTTTTACGCTTAAAAAAATAAAGGAAAAAAATCCCAGTTTGGCTTGGATTGAACTGAGTTGAGTACGAAGACCAAAACCAGTCACTAATTAATGGTGTCTCGTTTTCTGGTATTTATGCACCATAAAAATTAATAAGGGACTTCTCTGGGAAAATAAATGGTTAGCTGGAAAGCCAGCTTTGGCCTTTGGTTTTTTTCCTGTTACTCATAACTTCTCAGTGAGATTCCTTGAAACTTTGAGCTGGTTCCTTCCCAGGAACTTTTAGTTAGCAACTTCCCAGAGCCAAGGTTTCAAACGAGGAATTGATGCAGCCTCCCTGATATCAGTGGAGAGAGACTGGATGTAACATTTAATTGTTCATGCTGATTTCCAGACCTCATATTCTCGAAAAAAAAAAAATCAGGAAGAACACAAACAGAATTTTCAGAAGCTGTGGATTTAGGTACATCTATATCTATAATTTTGTGCATTTTAAGATTTAGGCACCAAAACTTCTATTTTTTAACAGTGGTAATCACCTGTAGTGGTCACATGGAAGGCAGCAGGTGTTTCCTTTCCTAAAAAAGGTCCAAAACTTGGGAACATCTCCAGTGAGCAATGGAATCTTACAGTGATACTTAGTTTTGTCCAATTTCCTCATATTATCCATTCGGGCACGACAGAGGATATCAGCTTAATACTTTAAACAACATAGCTGGGATTAAATGTTGTATCTGCGTTGAAAACTTCTGCTTTCCAGGA
Source organism: Passer montanus (assembly GCF_014805655.1). Lineage (NCBI taxonomy): Eukaryota > Metazoa > Chordata > Aves > Passeriformes > Passeridae > Passer > Passer montanus. Next base: position 1,866,861 of record NW_024370926.1, read on the forward strand.
AGATTAGATGTGGAAAGAAGAGGAGAAAGCCACTCATGCAGCAAAGAAGAGATTTAGAGCACAAGCAAAGTCCAAAAACTGGGATATCAGATATTACCCCCCTTGCTGGTGGAGTTCCCAAATTCTTTATCAGCCTCCCAGTCCCTCAAGAGGCAAATCCATTCCACCAGCACCATTCCCACTGGTGGAAGTGACCTCCAGCAGCCTGGGTGGGCTGGAGAGCGGACAGAGACCACAGCAGACCTTGGGATGGATCAGCAGAGCTCGGTGGATGTGGAGAAAATGAACCCAGGAGCTCAATTTTAGGGCTTCATGTGAAAAACCACCACTCCACACCCTTGCATGGCAAACGGGAGCCTCACCTCAGGAATATCCTGGGTGAAACCTCCATCTGGACTAAGCAGGGATAGCTTTGGACATTGTCAGAGCTCTGCTGGTTGACATCAGCCCAGAGCTGGCCCAGGATCCTCTTTGATTTTTGTTGTGTTGCTGTGGGGTTTTCTTCCCCTGTACATGTCTTGCTTTGAAAAGACAGATGTCTGCTAAGGAAGGCAGGAGCCTCCTTTGAAATGGCAAATGTAAAACTCCTTCCCTCTAAATTATATTTTTGACGTTAATTTTTTATAATGATAATTTTGTTTAATGTAATAATAACTTGATAATTTATTAAATATTTACAATTTATTATCATTTAATAAATAAATATAATTATAATTTTGAAATTAAGGGGCTCTCAGTCAAAGATAAGGGAGCAGGAATAACAGCTCTTTACTAGGAAAAATAAAAATAATAATAATAAAAAAAAGCAGTAATACAAAACATCACAGCCAGAGTCAGAGCAGGTGCTGAGCCCCTGTGGGTCAGGGTGGTGGCACAGTCCCATCCCATGGGGGCTCAGCCCTCCTGCAGTGCCAGCTGTGCTTCTGCTGGAGCAGGGATCCTGCACAAGGCTGCAGTTTTCCTCTGCAGCTCCAGGGCTGCTGGAGATGGGCCTGCTCTCCCTCTGGCAATGCAGGGCAGGAGAAAGCTGCTCCTCTGGCAATGCAGTGGGCAAAGGCTGCTGTGCTGTTCCAGGCTCAGATTGGATCCAGGTAGGAATGCTTGGCTCCTGCCCTGGGCGGAGCATCTCCCCATGGGATGCTGGAATTTGATCAGCCCTGCAGGGACACTCAGTGGCCATGGACAGCAGAGATCTCCTGGAGGGAGGATTGGCTGTGGGAGAGATAAAGAAAACTGCCCCATGAACAGAGGAGAACTGCCCCACCTCTGACATGATAAATAGAATGCACACCCCCAGACATATCTTGCATTTCCAACCTAAAAGAATACAATTTTCCTGGAATCTTTAATTCCAGCTTTTCCCCTTAATGAATCCTCCTCCTGCAGCAGCACAGCACTGGAGAAGGAATCCTGGTTGGGCATTTCTAGGCAGCCAGGTCTTCTTTGAGGCCTGTGGAGAGCTGCGGGTGTTTGGATGGGGATGAAAGCAGGAACGAACAATGCTGGTTTATTCCTGATATTTTGCTGCAATATTTCAGTGATATCAGAGCCAAACCTTCAGAAAAAAAAAAAATATATGTAGTACACAGGGTTGGGTCCAGTGGCTGGATTAAAAGAACAGGATTATTTTGATTACCTTGATTTAGAGCACCAGCAGTGCTGAATCATGTTCAGCCAAAGAAACATCACGGAGGCAGAATTTACTCCTCTGTACGGAGAAAAGCAGGAGAGGAGGAAGGCAGGGAGGAAAGAAAAATGACTCTGAATCAAAAGATGAAAATATACACCAGTTCAACATTTTCTTCTTGTAATGATTTTCTTTCTTAAGCAGGCAACCACAAAAGACAGAGATGTTTAATCCATTAAAAGTGCAGCTTTCTGGACAGAATAATCCCAGTTTTGTCAAGCCACCAGCCTGCTTCTCCCTGGGTGGGCCCGGGCTGGGGTGGGAATGGGCTTTTGTTTGATTCCCTCAGAACAGGTCAGTGTGCACAGGCTTTAGGGATGGTATCAATAACCTTTCCTGGCAGGTTGTCAACAGGAGCACGGGGGAAATGGATTTTCATCAGGGAGTAGCTCAAATCTGAATTTTATCTGGCACCACAGTGGCAACAGGGACTTTGGGGAGAGGGATGAAGTTCTGCTTCTCTTTCGGTGGTTTCCTTCACCAGTCATTCCCATTTACTTCAAAGGCTGGAAAGGCAGAAGATTCCCCCACTTTTTGCAACACGTGGATTCATGGAGAGAGGTTTTCACAGTCTGGCTCAAGTCAGAGCAGTGCAAATCATTTCTGGTGAAAGAGGGACTTTCCTTGAAAGTTAGCAGAGGCAGGGACAAGGAATGGGTGGAAATCACTCCCGTCCCTTGATCCTCTCCTCTGGAATAGGGAGGACAAGACTAGGATCACTGCGTGGCAAAATTTATGTACAGACACTGAGGGCCTGAGTGGAAAATAACAGTTATTGGAAAATAACAGTTGTTAGAAAATAACAGTTATTGGAAGACAAAAGTTATTGGAAGATATAAGATGATAAGATAAGATAAGATAAGATAAGATAAGACGATAATCCAGGTTTTGCTCTCATGGCATGGGCACCACCAACCCAAAACCCTCTCTCTAGCACCAGCCCTGTGTGAGGCTGCAAATCATCTTGGACATTGGAGGTCTAAATTCCAATTTCAGCATATCCTTGGTCACTCTTGGTACCAGTTCTTGGGCTGTTTTCCCATGGGCCTCATGCCTCTGATATTTTTTAACAAGTGCTCAGGGAGCTCAGTTTTGTCTTGAGGTAAGAAAAGTGTGTGAAAGCTCTTTAAAAAGTAGCATATTTACAGCACTTGGGAAAAAAGTGTGTTTTCCTACTCACAGTATTTATACCTTCTGCTTTCATTTGCACGCAGGCTTGCACAAATGTAGAATCACAGGATCATTTGGGTTGGAAAAGGCCTTTGAGATCATAAAGTTCAACTGTTAACCTTGACAAAAGCAAAGAGGTTTTGCTGCTCTCTCCTTTGGGAGAAAAAAAAAAACCCCAACAAAACAAAAACTCAAGCAAACATAGAAAACCCAAACCAAATCAAAAAGAAAGCACCAAAAAACCTGAAAACAAAACCCCAATAATGACAAGTTTCATCTCTTCAGTTAAAGAAAATTTCCATATTAAAAATTACTTTTGTTCTCATCCAAATGATAATTTCTATTGCAACAAGCAGAAAAAGCAACCTTGATGTCCCCCAAGCCCCCAACACAGCAGAGGGCTGAAGAAATGTGAGCCAAAACAGAAATGCTCCATCTACAGAAGTGAACTCTGGTGATCCTTGTGGTTCCCTTCCAACTTATGATATTCCACAATTCCCAAGTTCCCAAGAGGTCTCCACACTGAATCCAGTGCTGCTGTTTATCCCAGCCTCTGGAGAGAGCAAACAGCAAAGCCCCTGTGATGCTGCACCCCATTCTGGCAAGGGATAAGGGGCCAAGGGGGGAAGCAGGAAGGACTGACAGGCAGAGGTTGAAGGTTGGGATTCCCTGGAAGGAATCTCAAGGAAGATCCCTTCTGGAATCTCACCCTGGTCCCACGAATCTGCCTGTGGGTCCTTCCTCACCAAGGTCATCCTAAGCCTCTCCCTGCATTTCTACCTGATTTTGAGAGGAGCCAGGTTTTTCCCACCATGGGATTCACACAGAAGAACAACCAACTCCTTATTCCCAAGGATTTGAGGATCAGCCTTGGCTGCAGAGATTCTCTGAATGAATGGACATATTCCTGGGCTTAGCAAGCCATTCCTGATGGATACAACACATGGGGGGTTAGGACTGCCATGTACAGGGACAAACCTTGTGATGTGGTCCCAAAACAACACCTGAACACGGGGCTTTGGGGGATGGAGCAGATCTTACAATGTTCATCTGGTCCCATGGGAAAGGCATCCTCATTGCTGAGGATTTTCCCAGAAAGGCTCCAAGTGCCCCCAAAACCTTGTGCATTACCCAGGCATTAAACCACACACAAACTGAGCCCCCGAGGACATGGAATTAATTGCTCATTTCCCAGAAACCTCAGGCAGTTTGTCACAGGCTAATAAAGAGAATAATGGATCATGGGGGAAAATCATAATTAGGTTCACCAAACGTAGCCTAGGCTTCTGTTTTTGTTTCAAATATCAGTTCCACCAAAGTAGGAGTATTTTGTGTTTCTATGATTTCCTGAGTAAAATTGGGAGGAAATCGTAAAATGCTAAAAAACGCCCACAAATTAAAAGTTCTTATCTTGACATGAAAATATTATTCAGAATCTCTGTGGATTGTTTTACTAATTTCCAAAATGGATGATCAAATACTGAGTGATCCCTCCATGGTTGCCAATATTTTTAATAGGCATCTTAGTCAATGTTAGTACAGCTGTCCTTTCAAATCAGCTCTTCTGGTGACTCACACTTGGATTCGGAGATTTCCCGAGGTTTTATCTGCTCTTGGTGGGCCCGTCCTTGGATCCCGTCACATGAGAGAGCAGGAGGTTCCTCCTCATCCAAAACACACAACCCACGGCACAGTGAAAAGGACACACACAATTAAAAGAGGCAGGAAAAGAAGGGAAAAGGGGGAAAAAAAAAGACCAGCAGGGTCATTTAATGCTCCAGCAGATCGGCATTTTTATGTAAAACTCTTGGAATGTCATATTCCTGCAGCCACCCTCCAGCCTTACTCATGGCGAGTTCACATCACCTGTTTCCCCTTGGAGCTGACATTTCCAAGGGCTTTGGCTCCCTGACGTGCAGTTGGAAAACTGAAAGACAAGAAAGTCTCCACGTTCTGGAGAAAACACGGTTCCTTGCAAAGCCTCACGGAAACGTCAACAGCCGATGGAAATGGAGACGAGGAGGCCATGAGACACTCACCCTCCTGCAGAAAACAACTGTTAATGGTCATTTGAGGAATTAGTATTCACTTCAGGGATTTTATTTCTCAGATTGAACATTTCCCAAGTCCATTTGACTGAAGGCTCTGGGAAAATTAGTAGTGCATTGACAGAGGGAGAAAACTTTGTCCTCTAAAATCTCATTTTTCAGGTGGAAAAGTGCTTTTTGACCCCAACTGTGATATGAGAGAGGCTTTGTGTCAATAGCTGGAGTTTTGTTACTGCCTAGATTGCTCTTAGTACTGAAAAAAAAAAAAAAAAAGAGAAAACTAAGGAGAAGTCTCTGGGCTGAATAATTTTGAAGCCTCCAGTAGCTTGAAATATCTCCAAACCTATTAAACCCTGAAACCAAAATAAACATTTTGTCCTCCCTTCATGGAAGCATAAAGAATGTCTCAAGGCAACCCGTCCACTTGCCTGCCAATCCCAAATTGCCCTCAAGAACATATTCTCCAGGGCTTTGTCAAATCATCTTCAACATTCCTCAAGCAACAGGGGGTTCTACCACGTTTCTGGAAAGGCTTTTCCACAATCTGGTCCCATGTCCTTTTCAAAAGGCACCATGAAGTGCCCGTTACCTGCGAGCGCCGGAGCTGGAGAAGAATCCAACTTTCCATTCTGTGGTAAATCCCATGCTTTCAAATATCTTTCCAGTCTGGATGCAAGGGAAAGCAAAATATTTTCAAGATTTCCTACTAAACAGGGCTCAGAGGGAAAAGGACACTTGCAGTTGATATAAATGTCAATAAAGACAAAATTCGGGACTGAGTTGAGGGTTATTGTTTTTATATAAACAATATGCTGCAGCATCTAAAAACATGTAGGAATAAAAACACTTCCGGAAACGGAAAACCAAAACTTATCTTTTTAAAGAAGGCTTGTCAGAATTGCTGTTTACAAACCATATCAGTTTTATCAAATTGGCTTTTTCCAATGGGAAAACATTCCTACAGAAAATTTCCCATTGGCTCACAAGCAGGGCTTTGCAATATCAAGGTCACAAAGAGTGGGTTTTGTTTCTGCTCTCCAAGAATTTCAACTGCCCAACTACTGCTTTCCCAGAAGATGCATTTCACAGAAAATTATTATATTGGAATTGAATCCTTTTAAATTGAAGGAATTTAAATATTTTAATCAGTGCATTCAGGAGCAGTGCAGGACCAATGACTAAATTCAAACAGTGTTTACATTGAGCCAATTCTTTATTTTCTCAGAATTTAAATTCTTATACCCTTGGTTTTCAAAATATATTGATTCAATTAAGAACCTAAATGTTCCTTAAATTAAAGAAATGTCAATATACAACTTGAGCTACTCCAGAATTTCAAATTAAGTCTGGGCTTGAGGTGGATTCTTGAATCACAGAATGGTTTGGGTTGGAAGGGACCTTTAAAGGTCATTTACTCCAACCTCCCTGACATGAGCAGGGACATCTTCAACTAAATCGAGCTCTGTTCAACTTGTCCTTAAATGTTTCCAGGGATGGGGCTTCCACCACCTCTCTGTGCCAGCATTTTACCACCCTCATTGTAAAAAATATCCTTTTTTCTATCTAATCTAAATAGCAATACCTGACATAAACACTCACCCCCTCAGCCAAAACCCGATTCAGGCACCCTCCCATCCCAAAGGCTTCTTGAACTCCCTTCCCCACCAAAGCCCCGCACCATTGATTAATAATTATTTGCAGAGGGAAGCTGCCTGCACTCTCAGCCCTTTAATATTGATTAAGAAGCACTCGGCAAGGAAAGGCTGGGTGGCTCCAGCTCTGGGAAGTGCCAAGGAAAATAAAGCTGGTATTAGTGATCCTCAGCGTCTTTGCTGAGAAAAAGGCAGCATTGTGGGCTGGGAGACTGCTCACCAAAGGCAGATCTTTTCCAGTCATCCAACAACAATAACAGCATTGGATAAATAGGTGGGATACTCACAAGGGGAACCGATGGAGGGAATTGAAAATGAGCAAAAGAAGAAAAAAAAATAGGGGAAAAAAAGGAAGGTGTTAAGACTTTCCAGCATTCTGAGAGAACAAGGTTTTATCCTCAGTCGGGGGAAAAACAGATTTACTAAACAGGGTGACCTCACTTGTTTGCACAGCATTCAGTAACATGAATTTTATTACCTAGGGTACCTCCATGGGAGCTTGCAAAGCCTTTCCAGCAGCCCTGTGAAAGATGCCGAGTGTATGGAAAAGACATAAACCAGCTTGAGGAAGGAATGGCACAGCTGGGGGAAACAAAAAAAGAGAGCCTAGAAACACCCTGGTTGGGTGCAAGTAAAATTGAGAGGGAAAAACCCTTTACTGTGAAGGTGGTGGTTGCCCAGGGAAGTCATGTATGGCCCTGGAAGCGATCAAGGCCAGGCTGGGTGGGCTTGGAGCAGGGGAAGGTGTCCCTGCCCGTGGCAGGGGGGGAATGAGATGAGTTTTAAGGTCCCTTTAACCAGACCATTATGGGTTTCTATGATGTGGTGAGCATTCTGGCAAAACATTGCTCTGCTCTGCCCAGTGAGAGACTTTTACCTGATGGTGGGGAGGTTTGTCCTTGTTGCCTGGGAGAAAAGACCAACCCCACCTGTCTACAGAAGGGCTCTCATGAGCTGTTGGGTGGGAGAAGCTGTCTCAGTGTCTCCTGGGGTTGAGAGCCTCACATGGATGGGAGAAGAGCAAGGGCAGAGCATTTCCACACCCACTGGCCCAGGGCTGAACTAACCAAGATGCTCAGGAACCCTGCTCCCATCCCCTGAGCAGTCACCAAGGGGTGAGGACAGAAGTTCCACAGGAACAGTTTGTAGCCAGCCTTGTTCCTAGCAAGCTTGGACAGTCCTGAGCCATGAGGTGATCATGGGCAGGAGTGAATGCTGACCGAGCAGCATGAGGTAAACGATGACAGCGCTGTACCCTCTGCTCCTCTGAAGACAGAGAATCACAGAATCCCACAGAGGTCTGGGTTTAGAGTTCCTAAATGTCATCAAGTTCCAACCAGCCATGCAGGACTTCACAGAATTTACAGAATTCATTTATTCATTGCAAATTAAACAGTCTGTGATTTCCCCTTTTTTGCTTTTCATGAGGAAATTTCCCTGTGAGAAAGACAAGAATTTTCTGGGAGAAGCCCTGGAAGCTACCAGAGGAGCAAACAAAAATTCCTCTTTTTGTTTGTGCCTTCATCTTGGGGTGCTGTCAGGCCCCTTCCAAGGAATTCTCTCCCAGCTCCACCTTGTGGCAAAAAGGACATTTGGGCCATTGCTGTGGTCACTGGATTGGGCTCCAAGGGACAGGGATTGTTTCTCCTGAGTCCCTTGTTCTGGGTGGCACTGATGTGACTCCTCCTGTGGGGTGGGAACAGCCCTTCACTGCACAGGGAAGCAAATTCAATCTCTGTCCCCTGCCCATGGTGAGTGCCACAGGGAAGTCACAGCTGGGAGGAAAGAACTTGGGAAGAAAGCAGAGGGAGCCTGGGGCTGGCAGCTGTTCCCAGTATTTTCCTTGGGGTTGAATTTTTCTTGACTTGAAAGACCATCAAGAAGAGTTTGGACAACACCCTTGGCACAGGGTGTGGTTCTTGGGGATGGTCTGTGCAGGGCCAGGAGCTGGACTTGATCTTGATGGGTTCCTTCCACCTTGGGATAATCTGTGATTCCATGAAGGCTTCTCCAAATGGGACCAGAGCAATGAAATCTCCCAGACTGGCCTTTGGGATGTCCAACACTGAACTCAGCCGATCAGAACTGGGCATCTCATGCCCTCTGGGATAACCTGAAGGGTCTCACCTGTCCTGCTTTGCTTCCCAGCTGAGGGAGTGGAGCTTGCACCTCTGCATCACGCTGCTGCAGATAACTTCAGCTTTATCAGTGTACTTGACAGGACCGTAGTGATAAGGGGTTGTAAAAAGATAAGATACAGGTATAGACACTGTGAGATAACACTGGATCAGTGCAGGACCCTTTAAAGCTCTTTGAATGACTAAAAAAATAAATCCTGATTAAAATATCTGCAGGATCAGGTCAGTTCCTGGTCCAAAATACAACTCCCAAATACCAGGCCTTAACACAAATTTCTCCAGACACAGTTAGAACAGCAGCAGCAACATCATTGACTGGTTTTTGCTGTTAGCAACTGAGAGAAGGAAAAAGAGAAAGAATAAAAAAAAAGAAGGGGAGAGAAAGAAACCAGAAAGAAAGGGAGAAGATTGCAAAGAAAATCCAGGTAGGTGCAGAAATGCAAAACATTCCCTAAAAGCAGGAATTAATAATGGCGCTTTTTAAAAATGCATGTTAGGAATTTGATATTTTAAAATGCATAACAGAATATATTCCTAAAAAACAAACAAGGGGTGGGGGTGGAATGGAATGATAAAAAAGTCCCAACTTTTACTTAAATATCGGATTTTTAAACATCTTAAATTATCAAAAATCGTGAGCTGGCAAAAATTCCTGGGCCTGGCTCAAGGCTAATTGAGATGTCACAGCCCGAAACATGCAATGCTTTCACTTCTATCATCAAGCTGATTCCAAACACTGTTATTTATGGTTGCTGGAAATGGCTTGGGAATGCTGGGTGCATCCATTTGGGATCTTCCCTTGGCTTCCACATGCCAGGAGCTGAGGTCACTGGTGTGAAAAACATCAGGGTGTGGGAAGTGGAGCCTTTCTAGGGAGTTATGGGAGCTATAGGGGCTAATTCCAGGTTTCGAAGCAGTGATGAAGCTGTGGAGAGACAATATGGAATCAGGAAGTCTGGGGAAGGGAGGAAAAGCCATGGCAACACTTCCAACAACCCTGCATCCCATTGAATCCCATTTATTCTGTAAACCACCCCAGCGGAAACTAAGGCCACGTGAGGACCAGCAGAGCAGATGTCCCAATCCAATCCCCACCCATCAGAATCTCCAGGGGTGTTTCCTGCTGTTCCACGTCCTCCACCCGCTCGGGCACATCCCTGTGGGAAGGGAGAAGTGCCCATGCCAGGATGGAACTTGGAATGTTGTCCTGGGGTGTAAGGTATGTGTATGTTCTATTTGCCATCTCTCAGAGGTGGGGCAGTTCTCTCTGTTCATGGGGCAGTTTTCTTTATCTCTCCCAATATGTGTATGTTCTATTTGCCATCTGTCAGAGCTGGGGCGGTTCTCTCTGTTCATGGGGCAGTTTTCTTTATCTCTCCCACAGCCAATCCTCCCTCCAGGAGATCTCTGCTGTCCATGGCCACTGAGTGTCCCTGCAGGGCTGATCAAATTCCAGCATCCCATGGGGAGATGCTCCGCCCAGGGCAGGAGCCAAGCATTCCTACCTGGATACAATCTGAGCCTGGAACAGCACAGCAGCCTTTGCCCACTGCATTCCCAGAGGAGCAGCTTTCTCCTGCCCTGCATTCCCAGAGGAAGAGCAGGCCCATCTCCAGCAGCCCTGGAGCTGCAGAGGAAAACTGCAGCCTTGTGCAGGATCCCTGCTCCAGCAGAAGCACAGCTGGCACTGCAGGAGGGCTGAGCCCCCATGGGATGGGACTGTGCCACCACCCTGACCCACAGGGGTCAACTCCTGCTCTCACTCTGGCAGGTTTTTTTTGTTTTGGGGGTTTTTGGGGGGTTTTATTTGTTTGTTTGTTTTTCGGGGGGTTTTTTGTGTGTAGTTTTGGGTTTTTTTTGTTTGCTTGTACTATTACATTTGTATTTTTAATATTCCTATTCCCACATCTTTGCCTGAGAGGTTTTTTAATTTTAAAATTATAATAATTCTGAGGGAGGAAGTTTACATTTTCCATTTCAGGGGAAGCTCCTGCCTTCCTTAGCAGACACCTGTCTTTTCAAACCAAGACAAAAGTGCAGTTGGCTCTTCCCTGGCGCAGGGGAGAGCATAGAGAAAATTCCCACCCTGGAAAAAGGAAGTGTCGGAGCCAAACTTTTTCCCCCAACTCCAGAATAAAAGAAAATGTTTGGGAATAACCACAGGGAAGTCAGTAATCGCTGATTGATTCCCAAGGATATTTGGCAGTTGTCATAATAATTCCCATTCCAGTTGAGGTGGGCATCCAATGGGAGCCAGGCTGGACAGAGCACTGGGGAGGGCATCCAGTAACAAGGTTTTGAAAAAATAAATAATTTAGATCTTTAGATCCTGCTCCCATTTTATGCTTTTCTTTCCTCAAAATAATCAGGAATAACTCTATCACATTCCTTCTGTTGGTGATTCCTACAGCAAATGTTCCACACAGATACTTTAAATAGGGAATTAAAGCCCTGTGTAAAGCAAGAATATTCCAGAATGACCATTTGTACAAAAAAATAACAGGAATTTTAAAAATAATTCATTTTAAATGAATAATAATTAAATTTGAACCATATTTTCAGTTCTATGGCTCCTGAATACTTAAATTATCAGGCCTCCCACACAGCTGCTTCTTTTGCATTTTGAGTGTGTTTAACCTGCTAGAACTGGCTCTGGATTTCTCAGAAATTCACAATACAGAATCCAAAAATAAAAATGAAATATATGTTTACGTAAACAACCTTCTCCCTCTGAGAGTGCTGCAGCACATCTCAGACGTGATTTTGGGTGAGTGGCAGGTAAAATTGAGGTGGTTTGGCTGAGTTTGGCCTTGGGATGATCTTGGCATCAGGAGCCAAAAAATTGGATCAGGAATCTTCAGGAATGTCCTGATAATCTCTGAGAATTCTGTTATCTGCAGAAAAACTAAAAATTCCCATAAATTCTTGCAGGGTAGCCACCTTTTATTTTATGCAATACATTCTGATTTTCATGAAAAATACTGCCTTTTTTTTAACCAGCTTTCCTCCCTGCTGTCTTTTTCTTTGTACTTCCATGCACTGAAAGTATTATTTTAATTTTTTTAATGAGAATTAAAACTCAAATATCTCTCCTGTCACTGCTCTGAGACACAGCCCAAACTTCCTGGCCAATTAATGTCCCATGGAAGGGACATTTCATGCATCAGGATAATCTGGTGTGCCCAGGAGACCAATCCACTGGGGAAAGCAGGAATGGAAATAACTGAACTCTGATTTTTGAGGCATCAGAGCTGAATTTTCTAATTTTTTCAGATTTTCAACAACAACAAAAAAAAAAAATTGCTTTTTGCACAGATAAAAAGGAAATAACCCAAAACCTTATCCAATCCATGGCAGTCACTGTCACCAGGGTTCTGTTTATGCTGAAATATGTTCTGTTTATGCTGAAATATGTTGAAATAACCTGTTCCAGCTCATTTTCAGTCACCAAACATTGCCAAAACTTCAGAAAAACTCACCTGGGCCTGCTTCTCCCACCTTTGCAGCCTCAAACTGTGACTGAAAGTGGAAACCTTCAGCTCAGCTTCTCCCCAGCAAAGCCCTCCCAATACAGATCCCACTTTCAACTCAAAATCCAATTTATTGCCACAATAAACCAAAGAAGACTCAACCAAATATAGTTTGGGTAAGACCACCACCAGCCCACAGCATCCAAAAAAAGTTAGGAATGGCTTCTTTGTGGTTTTTTTTTTTTTCCCAAATAGCAGCTGATAGAAGTAGATTTTTAAGAGGGAAAATTCAAAGTTAATGGTGAATGCAATCCAGAAATAAAACTCAATTACAAACAAACTCCCCTCCTCACTGTGGCCTTCTAGTTTTGGAGCTGGTTTGGTGTCCCAGTGACTGTCACAAGGAATTACAAAGGAAAACAGGCACAAGTGAGGTCATTCCCACCTGAGGAGGGGAAAACTTTGGTTTTATTGAAGTTTCCTTGCCTCAGGAGACAACAAATACAGGAACAAGAGAGAGGTGGCTCATGGAAAACATGATTCCACACCAGCCTTGATGTTTGGGACATTTGGCCATTCATAACCAAGACACCAAATCAGACAAAGTGTCTCAAATGTCTTCTTTATGCCTTTTTAAAAGCTCTGTCCATGATAATTTTAGTGCTACCTTGTTGGAAGTAACAAACTCCATTTTTCCTCCTTAATTCTTACAAAAATAAGTGAAATTTCAGACAGAGGCTTCACCAAGTAGGGTTAAATGGTAGAATTTCCCAGCAGTTTTTGGGGGATTTCTTTAGGCTGGAGATCCCTTTAGTCAATACCTCAGTGCCCAACCACTTTATTTTCATTTTATTCCCTCAGCCCTCCCAAAAGGCTGCCCAGTTCTCTGGGGACATCACTCAGGGAGAGCCTGAAAAGCTTTAAAGTAGAATTTATTTTTAAAAAGTAGAATTCCAGATTGGTTTGGGTTGGAAAGGACCTTAAAGATCGTCCCTGTCCCATGGGCAGGGGCACTTCCCACCAGACCAAGTTGCTCCAAGCCCCATCCAACCTGTCCTAATCCTTTGAGAGATTCTTCCCTGCAAGTGAGAGGGAGAAATGAGTGTTAATTTAGGCTGAGTGCCCTTGTAATTAGCACCTTGCAAATTAACACTGCCCTGGGAAGCTGAGAAGGCCAGGAATGAAAGAGAAGCCAGGACAGGAATGCCATTCTGGGGAGTTCATCATCGAAGGAGAGGTGGGAAATTGATTAAAAAGCAGGGTCTGGACTTGAATTCTAATATTTATAATTTATATTCTAATATTTATAATTGATATTCTGATATTTATAATTGGTATTCTGGTATTTATAATGGCTATTCTGATATTTGTGCTTGGTATTCTGATATTTATAATTGGTATTCTGGTATTTATAATTGCTATTCTGATATTTATAATTGATATTCTGATATTTATAATTGATATTCTGATATTTATAACTGATATTCTGGTATTGGTTGTGTGGATCTGGGATTTTGGTCTGGTCAGGGGCCATCAAAGTCTGTCTACTGACTCAAGAAGATTTTGTACCAGTCCCTGAGTATGGAATTCTGCAGGAATGCTGCCAGGCTTTAACTTCACAGGATATGGGGATGTAAATCATTAATGGGAATCATTAAGGATGAAAAGACCTTTAAGATCCCCAAGTCCAACTGACCCCAGCACCCCATATTCGCCATTTAACCATGCCCCAAGTGCCACAGCCACGTATTTTGACCAATTTCAGGGAATTAAAAAAAAAAGGAATAAATGAATGGGAGGCCAGATACGCCAACAACCCAAGGCACGAAGAGTGGAGGAAGAGGAGGATGAAAGGCACCACTTCCCTCTAAATCCCACTGGTTCTCCTCCATTAACCCCAGGTGGAGGTTGCACCCCCTGCATTCCTTAGACAGGACCTCATGTAAATAATTAAGGGAAGCTGTGGCTGTTCAGTCCTTGAGAATACGGAATAAAGCCATGGAAGGGTTTTAAGGGCCTACAAACACTGGTAATCCTCCAAATGGATCACCCCCACTTTGTCATTTGATATGAGGCTTTTTTCAAGGTCTGGCCATGCTTTATACAAAAAATTATGAGTTTTGTGAGGTCCAATTATATCTACTCGCCATTACTTCAGGGGTAGCTAGAAGCTGATGTGCTGGAGCAGCTCCATGGACTTGTTCCTTGCTTTAATTCCTTCATTTAATTCTTTAAGTCCAACCAGGAAGGCCAGCCTTCCAGAAATGTGGTTTCTCTGCCAGCAGAATCAAAGAACCAACCCAAAACACTTCAGCCTTGGCTTGTGAGGGTTATTTGCGGAGCACTTGAATTTCTGCACTGATTTTAGCCCATTTAAAGAGTGGCAAGGAACATTCCTGGGCAGTGGAACTCGCTCAAATATATTGCTAAAATATTAGAAAATCCCTGGCTTGCTTCTGGCTCAGGTAAAAGCACGCTCCCAAGTAATTCCTTGGCATGGCTCAGGAGCTGGCACGGGGGCCATTCCCAAGAGACATTTTGGATGGAGCCACCTTGTTGTGGAAGGCCAGGACATTTCATAGGTTGGGTGTGGGCTGGTTTCGGCCAGGTGGCATCAGCAGGAGAGCTGTGTTTAATTAATTCATGGAGCTGTAGCCAAAAAGTCCAATCCACTCCCTGTACCAACAATAACTCCTGGAAGCAGGAGCAGAGATGGCGTGGGAGAGGATGAGGAAGGTTGGATGGCTCCTCCTCTTTTCCAAGCAGCTTCCCACCACCTGGATATCCCAGATCCTGAGGGAAATTCCCTATTTTGCATTTGGCAGCAGTTACACTCTGGAGCCACCAGCACACAAGTCACACCTTCCCCATCACCTCCAGCTTTGGTTCCCTCACAGGACTGGCCACTGGCAGAAGTGGAGGAGACAGCTTGAAGCAAATCCCTTGGGAAGCAAGAAAACCCTGCTGCTCTTCCATCCACATCCCACAGCACAGAGCAGGATGTGAACTGTGAAATGTGGCACGAGTTGGGGCCCTACCCTGCTCGCCTATGGTGCCCCCACATCTCAAACAGCTTTGAGGGCACTACCCACTACCTGACCTCAGCTCTCAGAGGGATTAAGGGATGAGTGTGGCCAAGTCATGTCTCATTTCTTGCCCTCTTTCACCTCTCTGGCTCTGTGTTTGTCACTCTGTTTAGACTAAAAAAGTTCAGGCATCGCTTCTGTCCCTTAAGCAGCTCAGTTAGAACCTCTTAAAGGAGATGTTCAAAACCACTACACAACTTGAGCTATGTTAATGATGCAGGCTAATGATGATGATGATGATGATGAAGAATCAATATCAAGTGGTTAAGGCCAGGCTGGAGCAACCTGATGTAGTGGAAAGTGTCCATGCCCCTGGCAGTGGGTGAAATGAGAGCAACTTTAAGGTCCCTTCCAACACAAACCATTCTGTGATTTTGAGATCTGACTCTTTCATCTCATCTCTTGGTGATTAATTTTATTTTTGTTAAAATAATAGTCTGATTTTAGTCTTTCATGGCTATTTAAGAGGAAGCTCAGTATAAAATTTGTCCTCTCATTGTTTTTATTCTTTTTCCTCATTCTGTGTTTTTACTCGCATGCTCTTTTCCACTCCTCTCTGCTCCATCACTTATTCCCCAGCTGGGTTACACACAGTTCCACGCAAAACACATCCCTCAGCATACCTGGAAGCTTGTAAGAGATTCAGGCAAGTCATTATTTCTTTCTAAGCTAAAGGCAACTCCGTTTTTACTGGATTTTACTTCTCATGCTCCCCTTCTGCTCAGCACATCCACAGCTGCAGCCTGAAACCACCTTCAGGACATCTCAGTGACGCTGAGGGAACCAATGGGAGAGAAGGGGGGAAGAAACCTATTTTATTTTTCTGGAGGTGAAATCTCTCATCTGATCCTTGTTTTAATCCCAAATTCTTACAATGCATTCTCGCGTCACCCACTTCCTCTGCGGGAACAGCTGTCCAAACGCCGCCACATCCTCGGCTCCTGCGGCTTTACGACTCCCATTAGCAGCTCTTTAAGGGACTGCCTGTGAGGCTCCCAACCTGCGAGTTCCCATTACCCAACTGCCAGGAAGTGTAAATGGGAGGTCAGCTGGGAAGCTGAAGAAGGCAGGAGGTTGCCCTGCAGGGTTTGGTGGGAAGCAAACCTGAGGTAGATCCATCTCCCATCCCATAATCTCCTTTTGTCTGCTCTTCTGGTTTAAAAACTGAGCAGCCTGGTTTAGTGGAAGGTGCCCATGGCAGGGGGATGGGAATTAGGTAATCCTTGAGCTCCCTTCCAACCCAACCCATTCCATGATTGTATGAAAAATACCTGGATCAAAGTGTTTGCCTGGTTCCTCAGAGCTTCGAGCTGATGTTTCTCACCACAAGAACAGACCAAGAAAAGCAAGAGCAGGAGGAGCATTGGTTGAGTAGAGTTTTCACTGATTAAGTGACCAATTCCCTGTGTGAATAACAATCTGTGAGGAGAACAGCAGTGGGATACCATCCCAACACCAGCACAATCCTGGGTAAAGCTCCAGCATTTCTGTCTGAGGATGGCAGCGCTGACTCTGTGTAAAGGAACCAGCTCTGAAGGGGTGGATTAAAAGCCTGGGTGCTTTTCCCACAGCAGGAAATGAAATTGGAAGGTAAAACAAATGAATAAATCTAAGAATTTGTGTGCATTGGAAGGAGAGAATTGGAAAGCTGAAGGGACTTTGAAGACTCTTTGGAGACACAAGTGAGGGTTTTCAAAGTAACAGAATCATACAATGGTCTGGGTTGGAGGGGACCTTAAAGATGGTCTTGTTCCAAGGTTTAGGTTGGATCTAAGGGAAAGTTTCTTCCCCCAGAGGGAGGTGGAGCACTGCCCAGGCTCCCCAGGGAATGGGGATTCCCAAGGCTGACAGAGCTCCGGGAGGGTTTGGACAAGGCTCTCAGGGATGCACATGGTGGGATTGTTGGACTGGATGATCCTCATGGGTCCCTCCCAACTCTGGGTATTTAAAGCTCAGCTGCAACGAGGAACTGAAGAGCTCCAGAGGTGCATTGTGAAGAAAAGGACATTTGATCGAGCAAGACAATGTGCCAGGCAAGGACACATTGACATCAACGCGCCAAGCAAGTCAAAGCCTGGGATAACAACAGGTTTTTTCTAATTGCTGTCATTCCCCCAGACTAAATTTGGCCACCTCCAACCTATTCTGAGCTCCAGCCAGTTATTTTGGAATCACATCCTCACAGTGACACACTGCCAAGGTATCCTGACTTCTCCAGCAAAGTATGATGACCATGGAATCCCATGGGAAGCCGATGGAGTCCCTCAGCCTCCTGAGCTTGTTTGATGATGTCATTTGCAATGGATGGAGAAGCATTTCTCCAGATCAGGGTACCACTTTTGGGGCTTAAATTAGCCCCAAGGCCAGGCTTATGTTCATTAATAAGGCTGAAGGAAGGCTCTCCCACAACCACTGTACAAAGACTTTTCCAACAGATGTGAAGAAAGAGGAGCACACTTCAAGTATAATTTAAAATACATTTATTGTTTCATTTGCTCTTGCTTTTTTTCTTTTTTTTTGTTATACAAAGATGTTAAATAACTTAAATACATTCTCAACAGTCACTCAGAATCAGATTTATACCTACAAGCTGTACATATGAGGTAGAGAAAAATAACTTAGGCTCCCATAAGACATTGGAAAAATAAACAAAACAAAACAAAAGAAAAACAAGAAAAATACTAATCCTTCATGTTAGTATTCCCACCTCCCTTTAAAAGGAAATGCCATCCCAGGTGTGCAAAACAAATCCTAGACTTTACATTCCTGCTTTAAATTATTAAAGGTGGGGTGGTCCAAGGGAAATTCCTGGGCTGGTTTGGTGATTGGTGTTTCAGATGGATCCATGCTCAGGGGGAGCTGCAAGGATTATCACACATCTCCTGATTTTCCTGAATTCAGTCTCACCTCTGCTAACCTGGAAGTCTTTATCCCCTTCTACTGTCAGCAGGGAAAACTGGCACCTCCACATGGGCCAAACACCTTCCATTGGCGTTCCCGCTGACTGCAGACCAGGGGCGCTTTCCCAAGGGGAATTATTCCAGATCCATTGCACATCAGTGCCAAACACCTCTCCCAATACTCCTCTGGGAAGTCATCTCCTGGCCTTTTGGGTCATCTTGCCCAGTGCTAAGAAGGGTTTTTCCCATTTCTGAAAACACTCAGCAACAGCTGAGAGAAAGGCAAAATTCCGATGTTTTCCCTGACAGGTGAATTCGATGTGTCTGCATAATTTCTGGCCTCACTCCCCACTCCCTCCCTGCACCTGAGGAATTGTAGTTACAGGAAGCCAAAGTAAAACTGTGCTGCCAAATCCATTTTCTTTTCCTCCCCACCCAAAAATCCTCAAGATTCCCTTTTTATTTTATTTGCTCTCTTCAGAAATATTCTGTTTGTGAATAATTTGGTCTAATCCAATGTTAGTTCGTGAAAAATAGATCTAAAAGCTATTCTGTGGTAACACCCATGACCAGGTTTCAGGGGGTTGAGCAGATTCAACCAGGAGGTTGGAATGAGATGGATCTTAAAGATCCCTTCCAACCCCAAACATTCCATGATTCCTATGATTCCTCTGGACCTGATCCTGTGTTATACTGAGCCATGTGGTCCAGAAAGGCCACATCTTGTATTTCTTGTGGGAAAACGTCACTTTCTAAAAGTCATCACCTAATTAGCACCCTAAAAAACTGAAATCCAGGATGAGCTGGCCACGGAAGCCAGACTCAACCCAACAGATGTGTCTGCAGAGCTGGATAAACTGGGAATGAGGAGCTTTACTGCACCTGTTCCACAGGGTACAGAACAGACTGGATTTTACTGCAGCATCAACTGAGGAATTTTTCACAGGCACCATAATCCACCAGAAAATCACCTTAAGCAGCATCTACTCCATGAAAGTACCCTTGAGAAATCTGTCCCTTCATCTGGGGTCTCATCCAAGCCTACCCCAGCCAAAACACCCGACTGTATGTTCCCTAAAACAGGGCAGCTGAAAAACGACGGACAAAGGAATTCCAGACCTGGCCTGAAGGAAGGCAGATGTCAATGAGCGGCCTGACAACAAAATCTCCTCAGAAATTACTTTAGCCACTGCTCAGGTCTTCAAACCAGCAATCCCAAAAGCTCTTAAGAAAACAGGGGTCCATAAATCATTCCCCGCTTCTCAAGGTGATGGACAAACTTCCTGAATCGCAGCAGAGCGAATCCCCAGCTCCCCAGTTTCATACTGCCCCATTCAAATAGATAAAAGTTGCTTGTGTTGGATCAAGCCTGGAATTTGGTCCTCTTCATTTAACCTTCCAATGTACTCAGATTATGATTTTATTTTCCCCAACTACCTTTTCAAGAGCTGTTCTTCCCCAGCCAACTGAGCTCAATGGCAAATCCCTGATAATTGCAAATAGATTTGGGATTTCCTCCATCCAGACCCATCTCAAAACCAGGATGTTCAGTTAAAAAAGGGTAAACTTGAAAATTTAGGGTAGATTATTTTTTCTTTCCATTACAAGCTACTCATTTTTCATAACTCATTTTTAGCATTAATAATGATAATAATTAAAAATCCCCTTTGATTAAACACTGCTTGTTTCACCAACTGGAGTTTTTGATAACTGGAAGATAAAGAGAACATAATGTTTAGGACTTGTTTTGCATTTCTCCACATCCGGCATAAATGAGTCAGTCACACAGAATAGAAGCTTGTTAAAAAACAGATGACGGGTGCAACAATTATTTCTGTGGGTTTTTATTTCTTTTAATAGAAAATTCTAATATAAAACAGCAAACGTTTTCAGTTTGCCTTGTTTACAAAAATATTATATATTTTTTTTATATTTCTGACATAACTAAAATGCACTATTCAATAAAAATATTCTTCCATCAGCTAACTTCTCTTTTTTAAAAAATTAATAAAAAAGTTATATAAATAATGGTTGCACCCCCCCACCCCAAAACTGATCGGGTTGGATCAGCTTAGGAGAACCAACACTTTGACACTTTTGGGGGGACAGGGGATGAAAGGGGGTCAGGAACCAGAGATCTCCCCTCCACCCATCTGTCCTTCTCCAGTTACATCTGAGCAAAATCCTGTTTCTCTGGGGATAAGAAAAAGGGGGAAAGTTGCTTTGCACTTTTTTTTTTTTTAATATACATATATATATATGAAATGACACCATGAAAAAGTTCAGGGACCCAAATCCACCGCTGAAGTAGTTTTACAAAACTGAGCAATTTCACTGAATTGCACTGGAGATCCAATGGTGTGGTGGCAGAATCAGCCTCTCTGGAAAAATCCAGTTTAATCCAGCTGGGACAAAAAGGTTTTGCAGGACACTCCCCAGTGTTTTATACAGGAGCTCCCAGTCTCTTGTTTAGGGTTTTCCAGACTTGTGGATGGAGTAGCACTCGTGTTCCATGAGTAAATTAAACTCCAACACATCTCTCACCATCAGAAAACCCAGGCCTAGCACTCCAAAGGGTTTTGAGATGGTTTGACAGATTCTCTCCCAGCTACTTTTTAAGCTCCACTGGATTTTTCCAAAAGGAGGTTTTTGCCCCAGTTCCTTCTTCAACGATAAGGCAAACATTGGAAAACGCTGGAACTAAAGACCCCCTGCCCAAAACACACCCACAGCGTGGGGCAGGGGGGAGAAGAAAAATAACCCACGTTTGTTTTACCACCCTAGGTCAAAAGGCCAAGAAGACAAGTTCTCCTGATTTCAGAGTGTTAGTATATTTTATACACTGCCTATACATTTAACACATGTGCCTCGCTACTATTTAGTTATTTATAATTTTTTTTAACCACAGGAGAATAAACCTTGCTATTTACAATATATAACAGGCAAGTACTATATCCACATGAACATAAATACAATTTGTGGTGGTTTTTTCTTATTATTCTTTTTTTTTTGTAATTTTTTTGTCCTTTTTTTTTCTTTTTTGTCTTTTCTTTTTTTTTTAAATACTTACAGAAAGCATCCAGGCTTCAGTGCGTGAGTTACAATACACAGAAGAGCTCTTTCACTCAGTAGTTCATTCACTCTTTGCTGCTTTCTTCTAGACAAGCTTGGACAATCTGCTTTATTTCCTACCCATGTCTCTCTCCCCCACACTGCTGAACACACCAAGATTCCCTATCCCATCCCATCCTATCCCAGCATTTTTTTGGCCAGGATATCCATACCAACACTCCCCTCTCTTCTGCTTCTAGGGACTCATTCTCCTCTCACACCAGTGCAATGTGGAGTTACTCCAGCGAGGTCAACGGTGACAGAGACACCAGTGAAAAGGAGGAAAATGAGGCCCATGGTTTAAATATAACAATAATAATAATAATTAATAATAATAATAATAATGCACATAAATTGCGGCCCATCCTTTAATTAAGAACAGATTAAAAAAAAAAAAAAAGAAAGAATGGAGCCAGAAATAGTAATTCAGACCCCAAAATTCCTGTTTTGAGCAGGTTTGGATCTGGCTTTACTTTGAAGGGGAAGAGCTATTCTAGAACACACAAAAATGTAACAGTGAGTTTGCACATATGTGTGAGAGAGAGAGACAGAGGGAGAAAGAGAATTTAACATAATACCACATTGAAACCATAAGAAGGTCCTTCTGAAGGGCTTTACAATAAATAAATGTTCAATATTTATATATATATATATTTATGTGTCAAGGTGTGCATATATATCTATATATACACACTGAATAATAGGCTTCTAGGCGATTTATTTTTTAAACCATTAGATAAACTGCTCGGGGGTGACTTTCCCAAAAGCTGCAAGACCTTCCTGGTGCTTTGCTGGTTTGGAAGGTGGGAATTCCACATGTGGATTCCACCTTCGCTCCTCCAGCATTATCCCAACCTCCAGAATGGTACAGCAAATAAGGAAACACCAAAACAGAGACATTTTGCTTCACTCTGCAGAACCATGGTGCTATTAAACAGTAACACCCTGTCCCTCCCGCTGCCCCCTCCTCAAGATTTGATGCCAACGAGCCAGGCTAAATTGCAGGTATTTGTTACTAAGAAAACCCCAAATCTATCTTTTCTCTTCCCAGTAGATGCATATGAACAGCTTAAATATTAGTGGCTATAATTTGGGGGGGAAAAATTAAATAAAAGAATAAGGAAAAAAATACTTTGAAAAATAACGGTTCCTCTTGGCAAATTGCTCTCATTTTGTTTTACTAATTTCTACTAATGCTTGAGAATCTCCTCTTTTGAACACCAGATCAATGGCTTATAGAAACTTGGTGGAAATTGCTACTACTGGACAGTCAAAAATTGCTACCAAAAATCAAACAAAACACCCTCTGCTCCCCATTTTTTTTCCTTAGAAAGCTTCATTGAAGCATTCACTAGCTGCCTCCAATCCACTTTTATATGAAGAATATTGGCACGCCAAGTCCTAGACTGCAAATCTCCTCTTCCAAGCAAAAAAGAAATGCTGGAG
Organism: Passer montanus; assembly: GCF_014805655.1. NCBI lineage: Eukaryota > Metazoa > Chordata > Aves > Passeriformes > Passeridae > Passer > Passer montanus. The sequence goes on from NW_024370926.1 coordinate 1,889,569, forward strand.
GTTGTCATGTGTTTCACAGCGTTGGAGTGATGAACCCCTGCAGTCAAATTTCTGGCTTCTCTCAGGTTGTCTCTGTGTCAATTGGTTATTCCAAATCCATGAGTTTGTTAGGATTTAGCACGTGTGTTTTTAAAGTACAGTTCTCGATCTAGTGGTTAAAAAAAAAAATCATCTTAAGGTCATAGGGTTTACATACAGCTTGTGTCATGTACCACTGCCATGGTTTAGAGTAAATGGAATGATGACCTAGGAAAGAAAAGTCAACTCCTCCAGAGGTCTGATCCAGGCCAAAACGGCTGCTCCACAAGGCAAGACAGCCCCGGGTTCCAAGAGGCACTCGGATTCCTCTTGTCCTACTCAAGAGAAACACGTCCAAATTCAGCTGGAATAAGACTCAACAAGTTCCAGTTGGGATTTCTGAAGCAGTTACCACAGGTTGACCTCCATCAGCAAGAGGTGGGAAGAGGAGAGAAAAATAAATCATGCGCGAAGTGAAAATGAAACAAAAGTATCTAGTGGTTTAAAAAAAAAAATTAAATTTAAGACAGCGATAGTGCTAAAGAGCCTGCATTTGAGTGAATTGTTTTAAATAAAGAATAGGATTGGACTGAAGGGGACAGGCACGTCTGGTGTTCTGCTGTCTTCCCAACCTCTTTCTTGGATCTATTTCTGTCTGCAGCGTGGTGGACCCAACGTTTTCCGAGCTGTGCGTGGTGACGATGCACATGGGTACAGAGCTGTCATTAAAGAGCTGATGCTCCCAGTGGGTCTCTTTGTCAGAGCCTGGTTTGCTCCATGTGCAGAAACTCCACTGGAAGAACCTATCATTCCCTACAAATCCCTCTCCAGTTTTAGGTGAAATAAATGTCTGCTTCCAGCACCACCGCACTCAGAGTGGAAAGATCTTTTTTATCAGCTCTCTAAGCAGATGGATGAGCTCCAGGAATAAAGAAGTACAGGATATTCATGCCAAAGGGAATCTCTTAGCCCAGGAGTTCATGGAGGATGGCTGAAACAACGTTCCAAGGAGAAATGATCCGTCAAACTATGTAGACAACGAAGGTGAAGGTCAACTGGTGTCTAACCCCAGTGTGACAGGCACTTATTTCCACACGGTTGGACCTCATGAAAATTCAGTCTATAGGATAAACAAAACAAAACAAAACAACAAAACAAAACAAAAAACCCCAAAACAAAACAGCAACACAGCTGGGTCACCTGTACCCTACAAAGTGCTTATGTCTCAACATAGCTTCCAGATGCCAGAAGGTCAATCAAACCCTGTTTGTCTCCATAGGCAGTTCTCCAAGCTGGCCCATCCCCGGGGGCGGCCGTGCAGCAGAAGCCGCAGGTTGCGTCAGTCCTTGCAGGTGTAAACCTCCTCTCTCTGGGTGCACTGCTTGCACTCCACGTAGCAGCACCAACGCACCTGGCACTGGCACGGGCGCGTCACCACCCGGCTCTGCGTGTTGTGGCCCCGGCCGCAGCAGATGCTGTCGCAGTTCTTGTCCTTGTAACACTTCCGTCCCGAGGTCCCGGGGGAATACCGACTCATCAGGCAGAAGCTCGGGGAGTCGTCAATGTAGACGAGATCCGTAGTCCTTGGGATTTGATCGCTGTGGCCGGGGATGGATTTTTTAGGGGGGGAAATGTCGCCTTCCCCCGTGGCCTCGTTGGTGGTGCTGCCCACCTTGAGCGAGGTCTCATACTTCTGCTTCAGCTGCTTCCCGATCTCGTGGAAGGGGGAGAGCTGCCTCCAGCACGTTCGGACAGTGCAGGATCCGGACACGCCGTGGCATTTGCAGGTGGTCTCCACGCCGGCTTTGATGACCTGCAGACACACACACGGCCCCAAAGAGAATCAGTCATGGCGGAGGAAATCAAAACATCAAGTAAAACACGACATTTTCTAGAAGACGTTTCAGGGACACCAAGTTGATGACAATACAAAAAAGTATCTGTTGGCAGCAGACAGAAAACACATCCTACAGGAAATACTTCAAAAGGCTCTTAGTTCCCAGAGTATGATGTTCACTTGCAGAAACTTTGCTTAATTGGCTAATTAAAGATACTGGAAAGGTGCACAGAGATTGTCCAGTGCTGCCACTCATTGTGTAGACAGAGATCTGAAACTGTGACACAACTAAGAGATTAATACATATTTTAACACCTATTTGTCTTTGTCAATAATAAGTAGGTAAGATATAAAAGTGGAAGAAGTGGAAAGAGGTGGGGTGACACATACTCCAGAACAGGAGCGTGGACAATAGGAACCTTCTCCATACGACAGGTCCTCAAAGCCAAGTACAAGAAGAAGCAATCTTAGTTTAGCACCATCAACTGGCCGATGCTAAATAAAGGATCCCATCCTTTTCAAATCAAGTGCAATAAAGAAATTTCACGGCACAAAACCACATCCATCTACTTAGAAACAGCATTGGAATGTTCCAGCTCCCTTTCTCCAGAGAGAGATTTACACTTGGTGACCTCCATGAGCAACACAAGAGCAGAGATGTTATTTGGACAGCCACAGATACCCCACATTTTGCCCACAGATTATAAACACAAATTTGTATTTCTAATTCTCCTACCCTGTCCCTTCACCAAAATTAGGTTCTGTTGGCTTTAAATGGGTAAGGTACAACCACCCCTTAAAACAGCAGGTAAGGACAGAGTTTGTTTGACGGAGCTGGGTCCTGACAAGGCACCAAAGTAGTGTTGGAAGTGCCCTTCATTTGGGCATCTACGGTACCTAAAAAAGAAGAAAACAACCTCCCCCCGTGCCCATGATGGCATCTGGCTATGCTGTGGCCTCCTGACAGCAGAGGACTGGCTGCAGTCCATTTCCTGACCATCCGGTTCTTAATTATTTGGCTGCACAAATCCTGCTGAGCCCCATGTGCAACCGTGCAATAGGTCATGGACTCGGAATTGGGGCCTGGCCCAATTGTGATATTCCAGAAACATTTTTAGAAAGACAATATGCATAATGCAGCCTTCAGCAGAGCCTGTCCAATGGTCACACTTCATTCCTGTGACAGCCAAAGACCTTTGCAAGTGCAATCCAATAATACACAGTAGCATTCAAAGCGGTGACGGGTTACAGGGGGAGATGTGTTGCTGGTTATAGCGCTCAGCTGGGATGGCTTGGGTAAGGGCTGTCACGCTTTGTGTGCCAAAGTGTCTCGCCAAGTCCACAAGAAATCCCACAATGTCAGACAAGAGCGTGCAGAACACATTTCAACACCGAGGAGGAGGGGGGAAAACCCCAACCCTCACCCGTCCCCTCCCTCGTGTAAAGTCCCGTTTCACTGCTTGTCCAGAAGTGAGAGCTGAGTTCGTGTGAAACAAAGCTCCTCCACCTGATTTCACGCCCACACCATCAGCAAACCGGGCAGAAATTGCTGGGATACTTGGGAAAGGGCTGCACACTGCAGTCATTCATCAGTTCAGGCTTTCCTCAACCTTTCCTCCTCCCCCAGCGCATTTGCATCTGCTCCACCTGGAAAAGGAGACAACCCCCATTGCACAGGAGTTGGGAAAGCAAGAAACCAACGGGAACTGGCTCAGCTTGTAGTCGTGCTCCTGGGCTTGGAGCTGATTGAACAAGACAGGGTCATGAAACTCAGGAAGGGAACCTGGAGTCGGGGCTGTTCTTGTCAGGAGCCACCTCTCTGGAGATCTGTGGGAGTGCTGACGTTGCAGGAGCACTACAGCCAAGGCGTCCACGTGGGGCTGGTGGATACAGCCCAACACGTGTTGGAAAACCTGATCCTGATGGATTGGCAGCTGGCTGATGGCACAGGACCTTCAGTCAGGTGTAAGCATGTAGGTTTAGGCAGTTGAATCACATCAGCCAGCCAGGGTTGACCTCACCGAGGCAAGCGCTTGAGTTTAAACACCTCAGTCTGAGAAACACCTCAGAACTCTCATCGCAGTCAGGGCAGCCAAAGCAGGGGAGGACCCTGCAGTGAGGCAAACACCTGCTCCACTGAACAGCTCTCCAGGCTCCCACTGACAGCCGAGCACATCTCTATCACCAACAGGAGCCGGGGGACCCAGCCCACACAGACGCACCTCAGTTCAGGGGATTCTGTGAGCAGCATCCCACCCTCTGGGCCAAACTCAGGTGTTTAAATATTTCCACCTAGCACTAACTGAGGTGCTTTAAAACATTCTCCTTGCACCAGCTGTCCTGGCAGCAGCATAAAGGTCTCTCAAGGGGTACTAGTAAGTGTATTTAGGTAATTTAATTCTGTTCTCCTCATGTGGGCTCCAACAAAGTTCCACATGAACCCCAGTCTGGATTTTCCCGACTCGCTTCTAGCTCCTTGTTAAGCAGTGGCTGGGACAGCCCTGGTGCACCAAAGCATAAAAGGTTTCCATTGTCCCTCTCCCCATGAATGCACCAGTTCATGAAACCCAGCGTGTGGATTTTCCTACGGCTGCCGTGCGAGCGCGGTGCATCCCAACCGCCCCGTAAAGCTTCTCCTGGAAGGACCGGGACGGGCTCAAGAATGTTACGAGGCAGCAAGAGTGAAAATCCTAGAAAAATTCCCGGCCCAGGCAGCCTCCCCTGCTGCTGTCAGTCACGCTGCAGCTCCTCGAGGCGCTGCGTGATGGGGAACTGCTGCCTCCGGGCCCCAGCCACCCACGAGCCAGAATGAATCTTGGCAAAGCCCTTCTGGTTCCCGTCCCGCTCCCCAGCTTCCACAACGACCTTTCCTCCTCTTGCTGCAAGCTCCTGTCAGAGACACTTAAATCCACCTCATTTCTTCAGGAAACAGAGCAAGACTGATCCAAGTCAGCAGGTTGCTTGGAGAAAGCTTTGCTGGCTGGATCCTGGGACAAATGTCTGGATCATGCTTTCAAACCTGAAGGGCTTCTATCCTTCTTCCAGGATAAAAAACACTGTTTTTATTTCCAAAAAACTCTTGATTACATGAGGAAGAATAAGGTTTTAGCATATAAAATCATATTTCAAGAGCTGTAGTAGCTCCTGCTTTCTTTTCAAGGCTCATCACAGTTCAGAGCCTGATTTACCTCCATCCTACACAGACCTGACTGAACTCACCACTGAATAATCACTTCATCCACACCAAGGATGTGGCCACCTCCACCTTTGTCACAGATGTGAAGCAGAATGGCTCAGCTTCCATCCAAGGCACAAAATATTTCATGCTCCCCGTGGCCCCAACTCCACAGCTACCACACAGCAGTGGGGTTGTAGCAACTCAGGAGTAACAGCAACAACGAGCATCCTTTTTGTACTGTGTGCTGTAGAGAGCTCCCACCATGAAAACAAAGCCAAACAAAGACAAGTGGTGGGTCAGGAATGGCATCACACATGGGAATTCTGTCCTCCCACTCTCCTCTGAACAACCACCTGGTCTGGCAGTATTAAACAGAAGAGTTTGGGAGGAAAATAAGGATTTTTAGCCTGACTTAGGAACACAAATTCCCACTGACCTTGCCATGAGAACACCCAATACAGACAAACGCAGAATGAGGAAAACACAAAGCAAGAACAGAACCCTTTTTCCTGGGGTTTTCCTGCTCGGAGGAAATCAGATAGCGCTGCTGGACTGCCTTCCCAACTGGCTTTACATGGGGAAGAGGGATCACAGCAGAGCATTGCTATGCAACATGTAATCCTTCCTCCCAACAATGGTGCGCCGCGAAGCTCAGACTAAGTGCCCCCGTCATGATCAGTCTCAGACATGCTGCAACACACAATTTCTCAGTGTTTTAGCTGAAACGCCGAGGACAGGATTCCCATTCATTCCCAGCTGGGTCACGGGGCTCTGGCAGTGGTTGTTTTTTTTTTTTTTTCAGACAACTCTTGTCTGGGCAGCAGCAGCCCAGGGCGGACACCCGGCCGTGGGAATTCCTCGCTCATTGCTCCGCTGTCGTCATGGCTGGGCTGTGGCTCCAAGGCTTCAAACCATTCGCTATGGTTTGGGGGAGAGGAGGCAGCAAAAACCCTCCTCGCAGGCAGCCCGTCCAGGGAAAAGCCTTGCCTGGCTTTGGGAAGGGCTTTGGGATGCTTCCCCACAAACCCAATCCCCTCCATCCCCCTCTTCAATTTAAATAGGCTTAGTCATCCTCTCAGCTCAAGTATTAATGTTTGTTTGGACAGCAGCCACAGTCCCCACACACAACCAGTGGCCAGACTTGTCCCTTCACACTGGCCAATGCCACTGGCTGAACTATAAAAGTTTCACAGATTGTTAAAAGTTTTCCTTTCTTTTTTCTTCTACCTTGTGAAAAACCCCTTCTTTTCAGCCTGATCTCAACCTGCTTTTTCAGAACAGTTTTCCCCTCCCACCACCCTTCCCTCTTTAAAAAATAGGAACATTCATATTTTAGTGACATAGGTATTAAAACACAAACATTTAAGCATAGAACAACATAACCCTACTTAAAACTGAGAACTTCAGAAGTATTTTCCCCATGCTCAGTATTCCTAGCATGCTTCCCATGCTAAAAAAGATCCACATAAACAACCAACTGCAATCACTTATGGGACACAGCAAGCAATTTTTTTTCCAGAGTATTGATTTCCAGGCCTAAGAAAGGCTTTGGCTGAGCCATTCTCAGCCTGAAAGGAGAGGAAAATCCAGAGAGCACGCCTGGGCATTCCTACCTGTCATAACCTGCAGCAATTAATACCAGTGGTGGCCCTGAAAACTGATCTGTACATTAAGAGCTCTTCTCAGGCTGTTATTTGCTGGGTTTGATTTGTACCTTGGTAAACATGTGATGCCCCATTTCTCACTGCAAACACATCCCTAAAAAACTGCCAAAAAGGATGCTTTATGCCTGTTGTTTTTTTGCATGCACCAACTCCAAAATAGCAATTATTACACATCATGAGGGCACAGCAAAACCTGGAGTTGGACTAGAACCGTGTTAATGAGCAGGAACTGTGTGAGACTGGATGGTCAGTGCTTGTAAACACTGTCTCTGCAACAGGAGAGTTGTGCCTCCCTCCGCCTGTGTGTGACCTTTAGTGAGTCACTTAATCTTTCTGGGTCTCAATTTCCCCCCTCTGCCCAACGGAGCTCCAGAAATGAAGAGGGTGGCATGCTCTGATAACGTGTTATGTGATAGCTCATGAAGTTCCTCAGACAGATGATAGCTGGGCAAACATCTCCCTGATATGGAGAGTGCATCTCCAGCCCTGCAGAGAGATCCCTGCCAGCACTGCCTTGGGGGGAAAAGCCATTCCTCAGATGGAATTCCAAAATAAGCAAGTCAACAGCAAGGGAAGGTCCAGGCACCTCCCACTATCCTCTCCAGAGCATCCCAGATGGTTTCAGGTGTAGCTGTCTCAGGATAGGTCTGGACTTGAAGCCTACAAGGGTGACAAGGACCATGACAGGGGTCGGGACAAGGCGACCTTTAAGGTCCCTTCCAACCCAAGCCATTCCAGGATTCTGTGATCCTTCAGAAACACTTGCTTTGCACAGACCAAAGCATCTTGTGCAAAAAAACAATGAAGCCTCATGAAAGGAACCAATTTCAAATCAGGAAACTGCTCGAAGAGAGATCTTTTCTTCTTCTTCATCTCTACCTCCCCATAATTTTGTAAACACTCTCAGCTCTCAAGACAACTGAGGTTATACACGAACTTCAGGCAAAGATTTGTGTCCCTCCTTCTGGAAGGATGAAGGAAAAAGGTAGTGAGAACATGATAATTTTTTTTTTCTTGGGTAACAGCAGCCCCTTTTAATTGTGCCCCTTGGATCTGTAAGACATGCTTGACCAGACATACCTCTGGAAGAGGTCAGCACTCCTGGGATTAAGAAACTTAGCAACGCTCCAGAGAGGGAGTTGGAAAGTCATGTTTAATGATACTTGGCTGAGAAACTGGGCAAATTTAATTAAAACATCACTTACTCAAGCCCAGTGGAACTAATTGAGTGCTCTAATATTCCTCCTTTTCATTAATGGGTTACAAAAGAGGGCTGCACTTGTGTGTACAAGGGGGAAAAGGGGGGAGGACAGAGAGAAGATGAGAGCTTTAGCAAGGCTGCCTGGGCTTCATTTAATATAACTCAGAAACTTCATTGCTGGCAACAGAGCTCTAATACAGTTGACTTCTCCCCCATCCCCTCCACACACACATCTCCCCCCAAAACACCCTCTCCACCCAAGACCCCTCGGAAAGAATGGCTGAATGAGGGAGAGCAGATCTGGCAAAGGAAGGGAAATTGCTTTTTTAATAAGTGGTCTATTCAGAGCTCCTGCTTTTCAATAAAGAGAAGGCTGGAGAAGTCCTGGTCTAATTACCTCATCCTCACACTAGACAAGCTCACCCTTTCATTAACCACTGAGGTCATATCATATAACTTGGTGAGCCACCACGGGCACAACATGTTCAGTGATTATTTCACTGGTGGCAGCAAAATTACAGGCAGCCCATCAAGGTTGTAAAAAGCAGAAGTAAAATCATAATTAAATGAGAACGTCTACCAAGAGACACTAAAACTAGGCGGGATAGGATCATGTCACCCTCGCAGAAATACACGGATTGTTTGCTGGTGTGACACCATGGAGAAACTGGTGTGGTGACCAGGAGGGGAGAGGGTTGCTTGCCAAATTAGTCAGTCCAGCACAGGTCCTTTTTTTGCTGGGTCTCAAGGGACTATTTGTATGTTTTGCCATGGTTGGGAGTAATTAGATGGGGAAAATGACACGTAAAGAATCAGTGAGGGACCACCAAGCTTGTGCTGTGTCATTCGTAGAGACTTCTCCACTCCCTCAGTGAACACACACATCCACCACATGCTGCAAGAACTCCAGCTCCAAAATGGCACAAACCAAGGCTGTCTGCACCCCTATACTGCCTTTGACCCACCCCAAATCAAATCCAGATGAGTTATTGTTCCAATAACCACGCTAGGTTAGTCCAAAGTGGTTTCACACTGCTGCAGTCAATGGGTGAGCAAACCCTACTTGATAGTGGCAAAGTCTTTATGGCAGGAGTTGGTTGGTGAGGAGCTTCTTTGAAGACACAGAAAACGTGCTGAGAGTCATCTTTAACTCACTACCTTCCTCAAGGAAAATATCCACAAACTCAGCAAGGAATGCAGTAGTGCTCTCAGCCTCCATCCTCCCAACCCTGCACTTGCACTGGGAACAGGAGGATGAACGGAGATCAAACCTGATATTAACCCACCCCTGAGAGCAAGCAGTGCCAAAGACAATCCATCCACCACATCAAGAGGGTCAAACTGGTTTCAATATTCTGGAATCTGAAGCAAGTATTGCAAGTTTTGACTTTGTTGTCACAAAGCCAGCATGGGTCCTCACTCTGATCATCATCTTAGTGACACCAAGTTGTGCCAGGGGTTTAGGGCCACATATCCCAACCATACAGATGTGTGTTCTCCTGATCTTCTACCACCACCCTCCTGAAAGCTTCCTCCTCAACATTCCCTCCTTCTCTGCCTGGCTCCATGGTGGTGCTGTGAGCCTGGTGGGGTGCTTGGCTTGGCTTTCAACCACGCCACGGCACAGTGAATTATTATATCCAGCAGCACAAACAGAGAAATCATTTCAACTGCTGCTGCAAACAGGCAAAGGAAAGCTGTCACACAGCAATCCCAACTCGACAGACATGTTGTGGGTGGACGAAAATAGGAACACTGGATCACTGACCTGCAGCAGAGGTCTGTGACTTGGACTGCCAGGAGGGCTGTCGGTGTCTGGACAACCGTCACAACTGTTACTCAGCTGTTTAGCTGCAGATATCACACTGTGAAACCACTGCCAGTGGCCAGAGTCCCACTGTGCCAAAGCAGAGGGTTGCTGGAGAGTCCTGCATCTTCCCCTGGGAGCTAACTCACAAGGATCAGGACACAGAAGGGAAGGTTCAACCTCTCCCGCTCATCCTTGGAGTTTGTTTAGCTCAAAGTCATGCAGTGTAGAGCACAGATGATAATTAAGGACACAAATCCTAAATCCAAGAATGGCCTCAGCCATATGGACATCCTGACTTCAGCTCCTGGGACTGGGAATACTGGGAGTTTGGCCAAACCCATCTGGGTGGTTTTTAGCCCTGCCACTGTTGGTGGATATTCCTGGAGCTACAAGGACTTGCCAGTGGCAGCCCAAGTCACAACCTTGGAGGTTTTGATGAGACTGTATCGTGTGACTCTGGAATGAGAGGAGAGCCAGGACATCTCACAGAAATGTCCTGGAGCTACAAGGACTTGCCAGTGGCAGCCCAAGTCACAACCTTGGAGGTTTTGATGAGACTGTATCGTGTGACTCTGGAATGAGAGGAGAGCCAGGACATCTCACAGAAACATCCAGCATGGAATCACAGCCTCCATGGGCCACCTTCTCCACTGCCATCCCATCTGCCACACACACAACTCCAAAAGATGGCACAGAGCAACCAACACAAGGGTTGAGACAAGTTCCATCATCCTGCAAAGCCTGTTTCACACGTCAAAGAGCTGCCACGGGAGTTCAGAGACACTGAGCCCTTTAATCCAGAGCAGGAAAGCTGTCAGCCAAAACCAGACACCAGCTAAATCCAGGATATTTCTAATCCTGATCTCAGCACTGTCTAGGAGCATCTGGTAGTGGGGAGAGGGGGAGACACTCTGCTGGCCAGCCCTGGCTGGTGGCATTCCCCGATGCCCCAATTCCGTCGCAAGGAATGACATTTTATACATAGACACAGCAACAACTGAGCTGGGGTGGCCATTCCTAGAATGCACAACTGGCTGGGCTGCATTTGCCTGGGAAACTGGAGACCCAGGTCCCCCATCCCAGCCCCAAGCCTGCATCCAATCACACAGACAATAACAAGGCTCGAGGGCTATTTCTGGCCTTGCAGTATGTCCCCCTTGGAGGTTGGTGCAATGAAACACTGATCCTAAGCACCTGTGCTGGCCAATCTGAGGGATTTTCGTGTTGGAGCAACTCTAGGCTAGGTGCAGCCAAGCATATTATGGGAGAAGGTGGAAAGCCTCTTCCTTTTCCCCTTGCTGGGATGACCCAGCACTTGCAGACACTTTGTCCTTTACATCTGTCACGGAAAATGCTGAGCTGGAAGGGACCCACAGGGATCATCGAGTCCAAATCCTGGCCTTGCACGGGACAAACCCAAAAATCACACCATGTGCCCTAGAGCATTGTCCAAATGCTTCCTGAATTCTGGCAGTCCTGCAGGGAGGCCCCTAGGCAGCCTCAGAGGAGGTGTAAAGAGCAGGAAGAGAGGATAAAGATGGGAAAAGAAAAAAGGGACTCTACAACCAAGCACCATCTCCTGCTCTAGGTGACACAGAAGGTTTCTGTGCTCTAGGTGACACAGATTTCTGCCAGAAGACAAAACTAAAGGGACTGTTAGGTCTGAGGTCAGACAGAAGTTAGTCTCTCCACCCTGGTTCCCTGCCAGCTGTTTCTGCAGCCAGTTTTAAAGAAACCTGGCCAAGGAGATGCTACACTGTCCATGCTCTACTGAACTGCTGCAAGAGAAGTGTCCCTCAATTATGTTGTGGCAGCATAAAACACTTCCTCTGTGTCCTCCTAAGCCTGAGGAACCTGTATTTACATCCCTTTGTGGTGTGAAACCTTCTCCTCCCTCTGGGAAACCAGCATCTTTGTCTCCACCTCATATTTCCTAAACCTGGCCAGTCCCATTTCTTTCCCTCTGGTCTCTCTCTAATGGTTTTGCACAGTGAAAACCAGGGCACAATCCCACAACTCAGACTCCTCCCCTCCAGAAGGAGCACCACTCCATCCATTTCACATCCAACACTCCTATTCCACACCCAAAACCAGCATTATTCCCCACAAAACAACATGAACCCCCCACCACCCTGCGGCGCCTTCGACGCACCTTCATGCCCACCAGGTTGTTGTGGAAGTCCACCCTGGCTCGCAGGTCCTTGTTGGGCTTCCTCCCCAGGAACTCCTTGACGAACTTGTTGCTGTACTTGAGGTTGTCCCCACAGCCTCCCCACTGCCAGGCCTCCCTGTTCTCCAGGTCGGGCGCCTCGTCGCAGGTGCAGCGCTCCATGCGCCCCGCGCTGCACGCCTTGGCCATGGCGTGGGTCAGCCCCGCCGAGGAGATGGCGTACAGGAAGGCCGTCTCCTTAAAACCTGCAGGGACAGGAGGGAGAGGCTCTAATTGAAGCTTAAACAAAGGGAAAAAAACCACAGGAAATGGAGATAAAAACTACAGGGAGAAGAGCGTGAGTTGCGTCACGGAGTAATAGAGGGTAGGGTTGGAAGGGACCACAGAGGGAATCTGGTGGCACCTCCCTGCTCCAGCAAGGCCATCCCAGAGCACGGGGCTCAGGATTACATCCAGACCACTCTGGGATATTCCCAGTGAGGGAGACTCCACACCAGTGCTCAGTCACTGCCCAGGAAAGAAGTTCTTCCTCAAGTTCGGGTAGAATTTCCTGGGCACCAGCTCCTGCCTGTTCCTCCTGTGGCACTGCTGGGCACCTCAGAGAAAAGCCTGGGCTGTGCTCCTGACAACCTCAAAGCATCCCTGATGGTGAAGAGGGCACGGGGGAGGGCAAGGAATGATGGACAGAGGTGGCACAAGCCAGGATTCAGGAATGCAAATGGAATCTGGCCAGCTCGGTGGCTGTCATTCTGTGTCACTCACAGTCTCTGCCTGAAAATGGAAAGAGTTGAGCAAGAGTTGCCCCATCCCTGGAAGCATCCAAGACCAGGCTGGGCAGGGCTTGGAGCAACCTGGTCTGCTGGAATGTGTCCCTCCCCATGGCAGGAGGTGGAAAGGGATGAGCTTTAAAGTCCCCTCAAAGCCAAAGCATTGTTTGACTCCATGAAGAGTTGGACAGGACATGGAGGTACCACTGCTGCTACCAAGGGGACACCAAACTGCAGGAACCCAGCACAGACTCCCAATCCACCTCATTCTTCCCTCTCCTTCTGAATCAAATCACTGGGTCCTACTCCGGACTGGCAGAATTGTTGACAGATGACACCTGAGGGCTGGGAAGCAGGAGATGTGTCACCCAATGCAGCACCTCACTCAAAAAAACCCCAATTTACACCTCAAACCTCCCATGCACAGCCTTTCTTTACACCCCCACACTCACCTGCAGGGATGTGACAGCACCCACGCCCCCAATAGGCAAATGACACCCAGAGGGACCCACGGTTTCAATCCAAATTATAAAAGCCAGAAATAAAAAGCAAACATGGCAGTATTTATAGCTGCCCATTCTCCAGCTATGGAAGCTGTAAACGACTGCATATTTGAGATGCAATTCCAGAACAGCTTTGGATGGGACTCAAGAAATCCCCCACTCAAAAATAACACAAGTGGATGGTGACAGTAGTGGATATATCTGTGAGCTGGTGTGTCAACCAAGGACATGCAGAGACACTGCCAGGTCATTTTTGGAACTGTTCCTTGGGAGGTTCATGACAGTCCAAGCAAACTCATGTGGTCGTTCCCAGAGTCTGCCTTCCCAAAACACTCCCAGAAGCAGGAAGACTGATGAAAATCCACCCCAGGAGACTGAGGTTTGGTCCTTCCAAGGGTTCTGAAGTTCTGCTTCCTCCCATACTGTGGCAGGAATTACCCAATCATTCTACTGCTCACCTGGAAAAGGAGAACAGGAACCTTTTCCTCACCAGAAACAACACTAAAATAAAAAGGTTCACCTCTACACTCACTGAGGACTCCACAAATATTGGTGAGAGTTAAAATAACAAATTTTATTTTCTCCCCAAAGTCAGACCATGTCCTCTGACAGCCCAGAAACACCTTCAGCACTGCAAATACTCCATTGGAAGTGGTGAGAGAACTCTTAATTCACACAACAAAAACTCATGGGTACCCAGATGGCTCCCCTGGTAGAAAATACCTTCTAAGCATCTCTCATCCTTTGTAAACTGTGTTTTTTCACTAAAATCCTGGGTTTGTTTCTAGGTTACACCCCAGGTCAGACTACCCACAGGCCTGTCCGAGGGATGCCACTACCAAAGACAGATGTTCCCAAACCTCTGTGCTCTTGGGTTGGATAATTCTTGCCACAGCTACACAGAATGAAGAGGCACCAGTGTCAAACAGAGAATCCTCAGTGGGATGGGGCGTGCAAACCCTGCCCTGGAGGTCTGAGCCTGCAATCATGGCATGGTTTGGGCTGGAAGGGACACTGAGATCCATCCTGTTCTGGGCAGGGACGCTCCAAGCCCTACCCAAGTTGGCCTTGCACACTTAGCTCCCAGCCATCAGCCTCAATTGATTAATTAGGCAGCCCAGCTCTGCACCCAGCGCTGAATTCGGAGCGGTTGTGGAATCCCAGCAGAAAGTCAGCGCCGTGCGACCACAACGCATTCCAGACCTGACAGAAAGCCAGGAGGAACAGCTCATCTGCCAGCTTCTCCCTTTCCACCAGCTTTGTCTCGACTCCTCCCGTTCTCCACCACTGAGAGCTTCCCAAATTCCCCGTGCCCATCAGCACGGGGATCATCTCACAGCTCCCAACGAGCTCCATGTGACATTTGGCTCTGGCCAGATTTTAAAGCCATCTCCACCACGCACTATTTGATTGCACCAAGATATTTTGTAACAAGATAATGAGCTTTAAATCAATGCAGGCATTCTAAGCCCCAGTGCATTGACAGTCTGCCGGGCCTGGCTATCCAGTTTCAGCCATTTCCAAAATTGTGCACGAGTATCCAAAGAGGATAACGAGTCCCTTAAACAATCCCCTGTTATTTTAAGAAACGGGGCTGCATCAGCCCAAGCTGCAAACCAGCAGCCAGGGCTGGTCTGGTGACCAAAGTGTAAAAAAGTTTCTCCCCCACAGAGGGAGAAACTTTTAAGTGAAAAAAGTGGGGTTTTTTTTTTCCCCCCTTTTTCCTTTCTCCCTGGAAAGAACTGGAGGAGGAGAAACAAGCTCTCAGTGATGAATTTGGAAAGCTCTGTCCTAGTGGGTGATACATGCCAGCCTTTGCCCTGGGGTACCACTTGCAGCAAGGCTGAACCAGGAACCAGCAGCTCCTGGAGAGGAGGAGGAGGAGGATTTACAGAGCACTGTGTCACTGCTCAGGAACACCCCCTGAAGGATTTACAGCACCGGGGCAGGGCAGAGATGCTGCAGGGATATAAAGCACGGCAGAATGAGACAGCAGCAGAGCCCCGCTGCCCTCAGAGCTCTCATTTATCACCCAGCTCCCTGACAAGGGCTGCCATGGGGGGTTCTCTGTGGGGTTTTAACTCCAGGCTGCCCCGCAGTGCCCCTCGGCCGGGCTGCCCAGGGGACAGGCAGGTCTGAAGGAACGAGCTGTGGCCTCCAGGTGTCAGCATGAGAAAGTGCTTGGCTTCCCCAAGGCACCACTAATCCAGGGACTCCTCTGGCATGCGGGGATATTTTTAAATGTCTTGCAGCTCTGGCCGGACCTCTTGGGTTTCATAAGGACTTTCCTTGTTTCCACCAGTCAGTGACAGTGCATTAGTTAAGCCCCGGTGCTTCTGAATTACTCCTCCTCACTAATTAGCCCTGCAAACCCCTGCTCTTATCTTTAAAGGCTTCACACCCTGGCTTTTCCAGGTCCAGGCCCACTGCTGAGTGTGGGACTTTCTGGGAGTCACTGAAGCCCTGGAGACCCTGGAATGCTGTCTGTAAAATGGTGCTGCAGCCTGGAAATGAGAACGGGATTTTACTGGGAGGGTGGAAGAAACTGGACTATATATGGAGGCACAAAGAAAAGAACTAAAAATACCACCTTCTCCTCCAACACTCCTAACTTCTGGCCATCTCCACCTGAGCTGCTGGGAAGAGGTGTGGGAATTACCCACTGCCCACATCCATGGCAGTAACAGCACACAGCCATTTGCAGGTTTTGCCCTGTACCATGATAGGGTTCACCTCTAACAGGACATCACAGAACAGTCTGGCCTGCCTTATTTTCTTAAAAAAGGCATTTTCTCAACTTCTCTCCTGAGAGACTGGCATAATAAACAGGGTAAATAAATAGGAGAAATAAACAGGAGAAATAATAAAGAAAGAGGGGACAGCTTTGGGAACTTCCCAACCCTCTCCTCCAGCAGCAGCTCAACTTCCAGCAGAAATGGGCAGAAAATGTAGCTCCTGGCTGCAGAGACCTGCACAGACACCTCCAGCCTCCAAGGAGAGCAGCCAGGGCCAGCAGTGGGAAGCAGGCAGGGCAAGCCCATAAATTACCCCCATTAGCACATTCTTTGCCTGCCCTGCACTTCCAGGGATGAGCTCCAGCCTAGCACAGAGCTCTTGTGGAAGCACCACCAGCAAAGGATGGCACAGACTGGCCATCAGGGCAGGAGGAGATGAGTGCAGGGACCCCTGAGACCCCTCAGACTCACCTCCCTTGAGGAGAGCCCCAAGATCCCCCCCGACTTACCTCTCTTGAGGAGGGCTCTGACACCCCCAGACTCACCTCCCTTGAGGAGATCCCCAGACCCACCTTTCTTGACAAGCCCCCCAGACTCATTTCTCTTGAGGAGCCCCCTGAGACCTCCCAGACCCACCTCTCTTGAGGTCCCCCAGACTCATTTCTCTTGAGGAAACCCCTGAGATCCCCCAGATTCACCTCCCTTAAGGAGCCCCTGTGACCCCCCCAGAAGTCACCTCCCTTGAGGAGCCCCTGAGACCCACCAGACTCACCTTTCTTAAGGAGACACCAGACTCATTTCTCTTGAGAAGCCCCCCAGACCCCCCCAGACTCACCTCCCTTGAGGAGCCCCCAGGCTCACCTCCCTTGAGGAGCCCCCAGGCCCCAGACTCACCTCTCTTGAGGAGGCTGGCGCGGTAGCGGCCCTCGAGGGTGCAGTTCCAGCGCTCGAAACTCCGGAGACCCCCAGACTCACCTCCCTTGAGGAGACCCCCAGACTCACCTCCTTTGAGAAGCCCCCCAGACTCATCTCCCTTCAGGAGACCCCTGTGACCCCCCAGACTCATTTCTCTTGAGGAGCCCCCCAGACTCATTTCTCTTGAGGAAACTCCGGAGACCCCCAGACTCACCTCCCTTGAGGAGACCCCCAGACTCACCTCCTTTGAGAAGCCCCCCAGACTCATCTCCCTTCAGGAGACCCCTGTGACCCCCCAGACTCATTTCTCTTGAGGAGCCCCCACACTCACCCCTTGAGGAGCCCCCAGACTCACCTCTCTTGAGGAGGCTGGCGCGGTAGCGGCCCTCGAGGGTGCAGTTCCAGCGCTCGAAGCGGAACTGGTACTGGCACTCCAGGGCGCTCATGCTGATGGCCTCCATCAGGGTCTCGGCCACGCCGGGGTCGCGCCGGCACATCCGCCGCTGCTTCTTCTCCAGCTTCAGGCGGTCACACACCTTGTAGTGGGCCTTGACGGCCGCCTCCTCCATTTCCGAGGTCAGAGGGAGGATGGTCAGGGGCTCGTTCCCCGTCAGCCTGCGAGAAACACAGGGGCACCACGGTGAGGGCAGCAAAACCAAAAAATTACTGCAAGAATTCCCAGAATGACCAGGTTGGAAGAGACCTTCAGGATCATCGAGTCCAACCCAGCCCCAACAGCTCAACTCAGCCCTGGCACCCAGTGCCACATCCAGGCTTTGTTAAACACACCCAGGGATGGTGACTGCACCACCTCCCCGGGCAGCCACTCCAGAACTTTATCACTCTTTCTGGAAAAAACCTTTTCCTGATATCCAGCCTGTATTTCCCTGCTGTGTGCTCTGGTTGTGTCAGTGGTGCCTGGAGAAAGAGCCCAGCCCCAGCTGAGCACAGGCACCTTTCAGGAGCTGTGCAGGGTGATGAGGGCAGCCCCGAGTCTCCTTTTCTCCAGGCTGAGCACCCCGAGCTCAGAAATTCTCCCCTGAGAGAGTAGTGAGGTCTTGGCACAGGTTGCTTAGAGAGGCTGTGGTTGCACCATCCCTGGAAGTGTCCAAGGCCAGGCTGGACACTGAGCAAACTCATCTAGTGAGAGGCATCCCCACCCAGGGCAGGGGCTTGGATCTAGATGGTCTTTAAGGTCCTTCCAACCCAAACCATTCTGGGATTCTATGAAATACAACCTGTGACAGAAATGGGGTCACTGGTGGGATCAGGATCTCCTGGCTGAGCAAGGCTTGGATCTAGATGGTCTTCAGGATCCTTCCAACCCAAAACATTCTGGGATTCTATGAAATACAACCTGTGACAGAAATGGGGTCACTGGTGGGATCAGGATCTCCTGGCTGAGCATCCCTGACACAGCCTGTGATAGAAATGGGGTCACTGGTGGGATCAGGATCTCCTGGCTGAGCATCCCTGAGGACTTGATTTTACAGTCAGGCTCCTCACAGTGTGTGTGCAAGGTGGCAGCAGGAAAAGGTAAGAGGAAATGTTTGGATTTATGCCCCCTACCAGCTCTCACAGAGCTTGTTTGGGCATAAACCCTTGGCCACCTCCACCACAGGACTGTGTTTAAAACTGAAAGTGGAAAGAAATAATTTCAGGTGCCTCACTGCAAGAACTTGGGGAAAAATACACGAGCACCACTGTCACTGTCCCGGGCATAAACAAAAAAATCATTCTAGCACACCAAGCAGAACCAGAACCCAGCTTGAGAAGGGACAGAGGATGATTTGTCCCATCAAAGCCCAAGAGACACCCTGAGAAGGCACAGAAAGCCACCCTGCCCTCAGCAGAAGAGATCCTGACAAAAAACCCAGCGAGCCACAGCCCGAGGCTGGAGAGCAGGATAGACTTTCCAGGAGATGCTGCCAACAGCTTTTACAAGACAGAACAAGCTCAAAACCTAAAAAAAACCCCCATAACCCAAAGAAATTTGTGTCCCTTTGCCTCGTCCCCTCCCTCCCCTGCCTCTCCCAGCAGGTCCTTGACTCCACAGTGGGCAACAAAAGATGCCAGCGGACTGTTCCAGGTGTCAAGTGACGAGCTGCTGGAAAAGGACCAGGCTGGCATGGTCCCCAGGAGCAGAGAGGCTGCAGGAACATCTGCTGGGCTCAGCAGAGCTTTGCTGGCCAGGCTGCTGTGCCCCTGTAGTGTCCTGGCTGTGCCCAGCTCCGGCCAGGTGCCAGGCCCCACAGTCAATGGGAATTGCTGTCCGGGCTCGCACAGCACCTGCAGCCACATTCCCCAGCCAGAAAGGAAGAATGGCTGAGATCCAGAGCTGGGAACACACTGGAATGGTGCAGTCCTGCACTGGGGAAACTTGGGGGTTTGGACATCTCCAGTGCTGCGGGAGCACTGGGAAAAATGGGGTGATGGGAATGGGAGGGGAGCTCCCTCACCCCCTTTGCTGAGATGCTGGAAACCCTTTAAAGCCCCTCCTGCCCTGCAGGAGCAGTGATTTGCTGGTTTTAATGAGTGTTTGTCTCTAATTAATGGGATGCACCCTGCCAGCAGCACAGGCACTCAGAGTGCTTTAACTCCCAGACCTTGGTGCACAATGGGCATAAAATCCTGACCTGAGTCCCGGCCAGGGACATCCAGTACAGATCCAGTCATTACTGAGGCACTGATGAGGTGATTTAATATCAGATATCTCAGGGAGGGGGCAAAAAATGGCTGAGGTGGGACTTTTAGAACAAAGATGGGCAGGAAAATGTTCTCCTCCAGTTACATTCAAAGGTATTGATATCTCCAGAAAAACCCTGCGGTGATAAGAGGGATTTGTGGGAAACATGGAAAAATACCTTCCCTCAAGTTTTCCCCGAAAATAATAATTTTAAAAAATCTGAAAGGCCAAACAACAAGGTCTGTTTGAAGCATATTTTAACCCTTTCATTTCTGGTCTGTCCCAGCTGCTTCCCAAGGAGAGGGGGACATCACCCAGCCCTGGTGCCTCCCAAAACTCCCAAAACTTAGCAAAAGCTCCCAGGAGGCTCATTCAGGAGAGAGCTCAGTCTGAGCAAAGATCTGTAACAAAATACCCAGGACATTCATTCCTGGCTTTCCTGGTACTCTAAAGATTCATTCCTGCAAAGTTTCATGGCTGGCACAAGAGTCCCTCAGCTGGCAAAGGAGAGGGAGGGAGGCATCCAAGCATTTCCTAAGCTCCCTCTCCCCATTTTTTCTTTCCAGCTGAGCAGGGATTGTTGACCTAAATGGTCTGGAAAAAGCTCCAAGGATCCTGTAGCGGATGGCTCTTGGAGTGAGGAGGGAGATGGGAATTGATTCTACAGCCAAGATTTCTGCAGAGCAATTGGTGATTTCCACCCTCTTCCCACCTTCCCCCTAAGGTGCTTGGCTTTGGAATACTTCAAATTCCATTTTCCCACAGATCAGCCTTCCAAAGCTGGCTGACAGCAATGGTCTGTATCTCCAACAAAAGTCACCTAAACACACAAAAAATAAAGGGACCAGCAGATGGTAGGAAATGGGATTCATGGTGCTTCACAGTGCCACAACTCTCCCACAGCTGGCGGAAGAACAACCCATGTAACACCACCATGAAGAGATCTGCCCATCACTGCCTGAATTACTGCTCAGAAGCACCCCTGGCACAAGCCAAGGCATAAATTGAGGGGGAAAAGGGGTTTTCCCTCGCCAGCACACAGAAACTCTGCCAGGTGAAGAGCAGAAGCCACACACACAGACCCACACACGCATTTTCCCTGCGGGGGCCCTCGGCTCCGCGCGCACATTCCAGAGGCCCTGGGAGCGGGGTGAGGTGGCACTTTCCAGAGCGTGGCATCAATAACAAAGCACAGGCAGAGCCAGGGAGAGCTGCCCCACCTGACACGCTGCTGCATGGAACCCTTCTAATCCCATAAAGCCCTTTTATGCAACCTCGGCTGAGCGAGGTCCTGTAAGGCAACGGTGTCAGTCGGACGCTTTCTCAGCTCCTCACAAAGGCCAAGCTGTTCTTTCCAAGGAAACGTTTCAGGGGCTGTGTGTGTGTATGTGTGTGTTTTTGTTTTTTACACTCTCAAGCCACGGCTGTTACGATTGAACTGCCAGCCAGAACCCTGTGATTGTGTTATTTTGCTCCAAGAAGGGGCCGAGTGGGGGAAGGAGTGGACACCTCTAAGTGGAAAAAGGGTGAAACTGGATCATCCTTAAAGTTCCTTCTAAGCCAAGCTGTTTTAAGGTAGATTCCAAAGGATTGTGTGTATGTCCACCAGGAACCTAGAGAGAGAGCAAACAGCTCACTGCACACAACCCAGGAAGCTTTACCTCTCTGGAAGTTCACTCTCAGAGCAACATCAACCTCCAGAGTCAAGAGACTGTTCATAGAATTCAGAATTTTTAATTTCTGCTTCAGAATTTTGCACTTCATAGGCCCCTTCCAAATCAGCATAATCTGTGCATTTTGACCTAATCTTGCCCAATTTCTGCTCCTAGTGCAACATCCAAACCTCAGGAGGACCTGGCTGCCCTGTGCCACACCCACCACGCTGAGAGGAACCTTTGCAGCATCATTTTTGCTATTCCCGTTCCAGTCCCATCAGTCTGAAGCCAGGAAATCAGAAGGTTTATCATTAATTGACGTAAAAAGCAAGACCCATCTGGTTTGCACACGCTCTCTTGGTGTCACTCAGCTTCCTTGGTCATGAACTTCATCTCAAACATTGCTAATTACATTTTTTTCCTGGAGTTCAATCACCCAAGGATTTGGGAGAGATCCCAGGCAGAGCCCTGGCCACTACACAGGCCAAGTTTTATCTGTGACATCATGGAATTATTGTCCTTCCAAGAGGCAATTCAAGACAGACCCTGCTTCCCACTCATCTCAGGGGTCAAGAGTTTTTATGGCCTCATCAGCTCACACTTCCATCAGTGCCCCTGGATTTTCCCTTATTGAAGTGGGGACTTTCCTGGTGGGGATTTGAGCAGGATGAGGCAGATTTAAGGCACCTACACAGACCTGTGAGGGCACCCTCAGTTTTGAGGTGCTCCAGAGTTTCCTTTGCAAGTGCCACTGGAGCTGGGATCCAAGGAGAGCCATTTCCTCTGCTGCTCCCATCTGGAATGACAGGACTGCTGAAATACTGCATTCCTGTCCCACTTCCTCCTGGATTAGGAAATTTCTCTTTGGTCCATCTGTACAATTACTGATTTAATTCTAGTTCCACTTTCCACATTAATTTTTTCCTGTGGAGTTCCCCCACTTTCAGCCCTTTTTCTTCTCTTTCCACCACTTTTCCTTTAATAATTAAAAAAGCTTCTGGAAAATTGACAACTTGACCACAAGTCTTCACTGCAACACCTAAATTAACGATTGCACAGCTCAAGGAGTCTGAGTTATGCTGGACACCAGGCCTATATTATTTTATTTTGCACCCAATAACCTCCAGTTGCTCTCTCTCTCCCCTATCATCACATTCCCACTCTGTGAATCTTTCCTAAATTGATTTATCACACTCCTCCTCCCACAAAGGCTATTAAATATTTGGATTATAAAAACACAAAAGTCCAAGAAAAAAAGTCTGAATTTCAGGGCAAATGATGAAAATTTGATATTTGGAAGAAGAGCTGGACATGGAAGGCTCAACCACCTCATTCTGTATTGTCTTGTTTGGGGTTTTAAATGTTTACAGTTCAAAGTGTCCACATGAACTCTAAAATATCCCAGATCTGCTTAGATTACAGAAAAATAAGGTTATGGATTCTCCGAACCTCAGGCTTCCAAAATAAAATCTCAGCAAGCGTTCACAAGGATTGTTCTGTCAGAATTCTCTACTGCTACCTCACCCCTTTCCCGATGCAATTTTCCCAGCGATCTCCTGACAGGATGCTGTGACATTGTGAGGGTCAGGGAAGGTGACAGGAGGAAAAGTGTTTTTCCCAGCCTGAGGGAATCCAACCCACCAGGCCTTTACACGACAGAGCTGAACCCCAGCTAGAAATCAAACCCAGCTTTGCTCAAACTCATCTTCGCTAGTTCCACCGACCCTCATGGCCGTGCCAGTTCTCTTCCCTCAGGACCATTCCCAGCCAGCTCTGCCCTGGGCTCACCTCTCCCTGTCATTGTCCCTGAACAATGGGGCCTTGCTGTGGGAGACCACAAAACAAAGCAATTGGAAACTCCAGCAAAGAGTCCAGCAATTCCCACCACAATTATATAAGGTTTTGATCCTTATCTTCCTCTCAATAGCGTGGCCAGAGCTTTCTTTAGGTGACAACCTCTCAAATGTCACTTCCTCCTCAGTCAGCAGTGCCCATTTTGGCACTGAGACTTCTAGAGGAGTCACAGCACCCAACAGAGGCTACTAGCCACACAGAATTCCCAGAATTCCCAGAATGACCAGGTTGGAAGAGACCTTCAGGATCCTCGAGTCCAACCCAGCCCCAACAGCTCAACTCAGCCCTGGCACCCAGTGCCACATCCAGGCTTTGTTAAACACACCCAGGGATGGGGACTGCACCACCTCCCCGGGCAGCCATTCCAGAACTTTAGCACTCTTTCTGTGAAAAACTTTTTCCTGATCTCCAGCCTGTATTTCCCTGGGTGCAGCTGCAGGCTGTGTGCTCTGGTTGTGTCAGTGCTGCTGCAGACAGAGCCCAGCCCCAGCTGAGCACAGGCACCTTTCAGGAGCTGTGCAGAGTGATGAGGGCAGCCCTGAGTCTCCTTTTCTCCAGGCTGAGCACCCCCAGCTCCCTCAGGGGTTCCTCTCAGGGTTTATTACAACGTTACACACTCCCAAAAACACCAGGTAGGGGTGAGAGGGCCTTCCAAGCTCACAGCATGCAGGTGGGAAGCAGCCAAACCCCACAACACTGCTCCAAAGGAGACCATGTTCTTGTTGTTTTTTTTCTAGTGGAAGATTCTAGGATTTTAGGATAGAGGGAAATCCTCTAAGGTCCTTGGATCAGCTTCTGAGCAATGGGAAGGAGGAGGAGAGAGGACAAAGGCGACAGCACCTGCACCAAAGGAGACCATGTTCTTGTTGGTTTTTTTTCTAGTGGAAGATTCTGGGATTTTAGGATAGAGGGAAATCCTCTAAGGTCCTTGGATCAGCTTCTGAGCAATGGGAAGGAGGAGGAGAGAGGACAAAGGCGACAGCACAGGGGAACTTCCAACCCAGCAGGTCCCACTGACCAGGGAAGGAAGTACCAGTCTCCTTATGGAATCTGCTCAAACAGATTTTTGGGGGTTTTTTTTTAGGGAAAAAAGGTGCAGATTCTTGTAGGTTTCAATCATTCAAGCTCTCTTCAACCATGCCTGGATAGATCCATGCAGTGGCTTCCTGAGCCTCCTCTCTGAGCATCTCAGGATGGACACATGGACGTGGAAGGATCCACAACCTCGGGTCCTACCCAGAGTTATTCCAGCATCCAGCAAAAAAGGAAAACAACGGCTGCTTCTAGACAAAACAAACCAATGGTGCAAACCTCCAGCTTGTCCCTTTCCAACACAGCTTTCCTGAGTGCCTGCAGCACTCAGCAGCTACTCTGATCCCAAAGTTCTTTTTGGATGCCACCACAGACTTTCCTATTTTAGATGTAGATGAAGCTCACATTGAGGTTGGGAGATTTCTCCAGGCTGCTGAAAACAGAGGAATTTCCTCAGGCCTGCACTGGGGAGAACACTGGACTCCAACCACCAGCAGGTTTTTAAATCAGTTCGGAAGGGATTTCTCTGGGAATGGGACAAAAAATGGATGGTTTTCTCCCAGATATGGGATGGTTGCTGCATGTATAAAAAAACCTTCCATCCAATTTCCTGCCAAAACAGGCCCTCACCTTCCCCTGGACAAATGACCAAAAAGTTTGGCATGTGACATGTAAAGGAAAAAACATCTCAGTGGATGAGCAGGGAAGATGTGACTCAGTTCAGCTGTGGAGGGCTGGAGATGCTCCCATTGCTGCAGAGGACTTTATGGGATGGAGGTGCCACGAGGAACAGCTCTTCTGGCACCGTGGCCATCAGGAGCACCACCAGGAACTCCTCCAAGCTGCTCTCTCCTGCAAAGCAGGAGGCCTGCACAGGTTATGAATTACAACTCACTGAAGGAAGGATCTGCCTTCCCTTCCCCAGGGAGGGGGAACAGACTCAGAGAGATCCCACAGCAGAGTAAAGAATCAGTTTGGGGTCTTTGGTGGTGCACATGCACCACAAGGCTGAAGAATTTCTCCTCTTTTCCCCCCTCCTCTCCTCACACCAAACATTATTCAGGAAGTTTCCAGCCCATCAGAGCAAAAGACATTTTGATTTTAGGTAAATACCTCAGCCCCAAGACCCCATTCCCCTGGAACGACCCACTCTGTCCACAAACAAGCAGAAGCAGAGAAAGAGGGCGGGGAGGGAAAGGTTGTTTCCTCTCCCCTTCATCCTCTCAAGAATGAAACAGCAATCAGGGAGATTTACAAAGGATTTTCAGCCCAGCGGTGCCAGTGGAATGCACGGGCCAGGCGGCAACAGGGGCTTTCACTGCTGATTTAAGAGGCATTAGCTCTGCCCCTGGCAGCCTGTGCCAGGAATTATCCCCCCACACCTTCCCCTCCTTGGCTGGACAGCTCCTGGACCCCCGGGCCAAACCCCTGCTCCTTGTCCAGCCACTGCTTATTTTTATTTAATTTATTTTTTAGCCTAATATAATTTCTTTTGGCCTGGAGCCTGCTGCAGCACAGGCAGTAAGGAGTTGGGAGTTTTGATGCAGGGAAGCAAGAAAAGGGGGAGCAGTGAGATGGAAGATGAAGAATTAACCCAGAGAAGAAAATAAAAGGTTTGTTTTAACCCATTAACTCCACGTGGTCTAGAGGGCAGAAAAAAAAAATTCAAAAGCCCAAAAAGAGAGAGATTTTTAAAATATTGGGGCATTTGTTTGGGGTTTTTTTTGGGGGGGAGGGGGGAATAATTTGTGGGTTTTGATCATTTTTTTACACTACTGAATATCCTTTCATCCCAGGATCTCAGCTCCATCCCTGACATAGGGTTAGAGAAATTAATGTTCTCAGGCACAGGGTGAGATTGTTGAGGTGTCCTGTGCAGGGCCAGGAGCTGGACTCAATCCTTGCAGTTTCCTTCCAGCTCAAGATATTCCATGATTTTTAATCTAAAATTGGGCCTAAAATGCCATAGAAGACAAAGGACATTTCTAGACGCCACTTATACAAGATATGCATCATCACCCTGCCTTGTTTTGAGCTGTTTCTGGTGGGATTCAGGACCAGGAAAGGACCACAAATGTCATGGATCACATGACAGAACACAGCAAAATAATTTATACAAGATTTTAAAGACAGGAGACCAAAGGAAGTGGCTCAGGTGCTCAGTGGTCTGAGTTTCTCGTGTCAAACTCGAGTCCCACGGAAACCCATCTGCTCCTACCACAAATCCCAGATTCCTAGAAGCCAAAATGTCATCTATAAACCTGCAGAAATAGCTTTGATTTTCTGTTCCAAGCAAAGAAAATCCAAGTTCATGATCTTTCTCACCAGCTTCCCTTATCTGGGAAGAGTTGTACAGAATAAACAATATTTGCCATTTGAAATCTAAACAACGAGGCCCAAAAGCCCCATAAATGCTTGTTCCCTGAGCTTCCTGTACTGATGCTGCTTTTTATTTATTCCAGCAGGTTTACCAAGAAGGAATCAGAAAGCACCACACAGGGGGTAAAGGACATTCCTTCAAAAGGGTAATTCCAGCTCCCAGAACACCTCCTGCCCATCCTTCTGGCTCTCTCCAGCTCAAGCTCCTGACACAAGGCCTGAGCAAATCCTGCAGATCCAGCCAGGGCTGGAAGCTCCACAGGGCAGTGAAGGGATCAGACCTTTTGACTCAGACCAGGCACAGCATTAAAAAAAAATTGAAAAAAAAAAATTAATAATAATAATAAATGGCAGACATTGAGAACGGAGCCATTTTTCCAAAGTGCACATCATTAAACGTCAAGGCTCGCTGCCACCGGATGTTGTGAAGCCCAGAATGATGAACAGACTCCAAAAGGGATTAAACAAACTCAGGAAAGGGAGGTTCAGCCAGTTGGGTGATGAAACACGAGGGCTCAGGAAGCCTTTAAACCACAGGCTGCCAGCAGGACACGTCAGGAGCCACATCACTGCTCCCAGCTCTCCCTGGATCCCCCAGAGATCCATGACTGTCTGGAGAAACCTTGGATTTGACCCCAAACGGCAGCTGTTGTATTCCCAACCACCTGCAAGATGCTTCTTGCTCCAGCCACAGCATTTGGACATTTAACACCGAACCCATCTGCACTCTGGAACCCTTTGGATGGCAGCAGGAACGGCCCCAGAGGTGTCAAGCACACGGGACACTGATATTTGTGCAACTTGGGCCTTCCAGGGCTTAAAGGAATCTTAGAGAGAGAGATTTTGTACAGATAGTAAGAAAGGAATAAGTTGAATCTTGTCTTCTTTTTTTGCCAGGGTCAGGATTAAATGTGACCAACCACACGTGGCCATAATGTGGACTTTTTTATTCAATTACACAAAACCACCCAAACCCATGGAGAAGGAGATGAACAAGAAGGTGAAGAAGAAGGAGGAGAAGAAGAAGGACCTGCCCCCACGCCAAAAACCTCCATCTTGCTTTATCTATATTACTATATTCTAAACCATTAAACTTTAAGTTTTCTGCCCAGTGATATCACACATTTCTATTCAAACTCCACACCCACAATCCCAGTTCTGTCATTCCATTTTGGAAGCTTCTCCACGGCCTCAGGTCAATGCAGTGTTCTCCTGGGGGTCAGTGCCTGGCAGCACAGAAAGTCTGGAATTCTCAGCAGCCAGGGCTCCAACACGAACAGGACAAGGGGGAATGGTTTTAAACAAAGAGATTTACATGAGGTGCTACAAAAAAGTTCTTGGCTGGTGAAAAACAGGTTTGTCAAGAGCAGCTGTGGCTGCCCCATCCCTGGAAGTGTCCGAGCCCAGGTTGGATGGGGCTGGGAGCCATCCCTGCAGGGCTCCCACCCACGGCAGCCCCGGGCACGCCGGGCTGTGGGCACGGCTCGCACGGCTCCCGGCCATGTGTCAGTGTCAGTCTCCCCCTGCCAGGGAATGCATCTGACTTCCCACTGAATTCCTGCTGGTCTCCCTCACACCTCAGCCAGCCCTTTTGTCCACTCTGGGGGGTGAGGGCTGCCTGGCTCTGCAGCAGCAGGATCTGGCTGGGCCTTTCCCTGCCTTATCCCATCTGTGGGATAAATGGTGCCGTCCACCCCAAACACTGCCCGGTCTGTTCCCAGCCCATGCTGCAGCCACAGAGCTGCCCTTGCCCAGACCACAGAGCCTGGCAGGCAGGGAAGAAACTCCTCTGAGCCAAGGCAGCAGCTTCCCTGGCTGCCTGGAGATATCCCTGTGCATACACACACGCTCCAGCAGCACAGCAGCTAAAGAGAAAATCAAGTTTACTCTCCAGACAACACAAATGAAATTAAACCTTTGAGGGAAGCACAGCGAGTGCAAAGAGCTCATCGAGTTCATTTAGACAGAAAAACAACTGGAGAATGAGCTTCCTCCTCCTTCCCCAGCCCTGGTTTTACATCCAGGACCTGGAGGTCCCAGCTGGAAGCAGGGACTGGCTCTTGGTCAACTTCTGGATAAATGACAACTTCTAGAAACAAGCATGTGGATTCAGGGAGGAGGGGTGTCAGCTCCCCCTCCCCTCCCAACGTTACCAGCCCCTATTAGATATCCCTGGGAGGTCAGCTCATGGAGGATTGGGATGGTTGGGCGGTTTGACACATCATCTCAGCTATTTTGGGAGCAGTTTACGGGTCTGCAATTCCTCCCCTGCACAGCCCCGATAGCTTTTCCACTCTAATGTCACATTATCCTCGTGGCAGGTTTCAAAACTAAACAGGTGAAAAAACAAACATTCAGGGCACTGCACAGAGCAGGATGCACCAGAGGCATTGGGGTGATGGGGTGGTGGAAGTTTATCCTCCTCCTGAGCCCCAACACAGGTTGTGGGAATCCCTTGTGAGCACAGAGGTTGATTCCTTACAAAACTGAACAGGAAGGCTCTTGCAGGAAACTCATCCCATGACCAAAGGTGTCTTGTGAATGACTTCCTGGAGGAGCCTTGCAGTCCTGAGGCTTCATCAGCCCCAAATGGGACTTTAATGGTCAAACCTCCAGCTAAACAAATCATCCCTGGCCAAGGTTTCAAACTCTGGTAAGGAAGAGCCACCAGTGCAGGAGAATTCTTGCTGCTCCCTCCTGGAAGAGGTTCCCAGTAAGTCACCAACACCACAAGCCATGTTCTGCTCCAGACTCAAGGTCCTTCCTTCCCCACCACCCCCTGAGTGCTGCTCTTGCCCTGGGGCTCCCCCAGCCCCCAAAGCCCTGCTCCTCCACGCCTCAGCTTGTCCCAGCAAGGGGAAAAGGGAAAGAACAAACAGTGTGAACGTCTGCCCTCAGCCTCCTGATGTTCCTCCACCACCTTCCTCCAAGGGCTGCACGCAGGCCCAGTTTTGTGGAAGGGAAGCAGATGCTGGGGCTGGGGTTAACCAGAGAGGACAAACAGATTAATACTGATGTTTTTAACAGACCCCAGCTGCCTTTTGAATGTGACTTGACTACAGAACATTGGCAAGGACCTCAGCCAGATCTACCCTGGCCAACACTTCAGGTGAACACCCTCAGGATACATGCTGAGTTCAGCACATACCTGTTTTGGTTTTTTTTTTTACACTACAAAAAGTCTGTCTGAACAAAGAACCACATTAACCAAAATACCCCAGGCCAGGGAAAGCCACAGTTTTGTTCTGTGGACTGCACAGCATCCATAAAAAATGGAGAAAAGAGAGAGCCATTTTTTTAATACAGTGATAGGATAAGTAGAAAGAGTTTTAAACTAAAAGAGGAGATACTGGGATCAGATACAAGGAAGAAATTCTTCCCTGTAAGGCACCACACACCTAGAAGTGTTTAAGGCCAGGCTGGATGAGGCTTGGAGCAACTGGGGCAGCAGGAGGTGTCTCTGCCCGTGGCAGGGGGTGGAATTTTAAAGTCCCTTCCAACCCAACCCAACCCAACCCAACCCAACCCAACTTCTGATTTTCTGATCCACTTTAAAGCAATGCATCTGTGCTCAGTAATTGAAAGGAAAATCCTTTGTGTATTAAAGCAGCATGTGGGGCACACTCCACCAACCAGTATTAAGGAAAGCATTTCCTTCCTGTATTGATCACCCACCCACCCCACAAAGTGGCATTAAAAAGGCAGGGGGGAGGACAACAAGCCAAGTGTTATACATAGCAAATTCTGATTAGATTATGAAACTTTAAGAAGATCTTAACAAGTGGACAGTGTGCATTTTACATAATTAGCTTGTTACTTATAAATGCCTCCCATAGTGCCAATGGCAGATTTTCACCACCTAAAATAGCCCAAAGCTGTCGGATTCAAGAGCTCCTGCCATCCCAATTTAGATCAACTCAAACACACAAACCACGAGGTGGTTTCGTTACACCAAGATTAAGAATTCAATCGGCTCTTGTGTGCCTGGATGGTGGAAGGGGTAAAAGATTACAGAGGGCAAAGACACATTATGTCACCGTGTGCCTCGCTAGCCCAATCCTCACTGAATGTGGCAGCTGTTCCTCACGGGATTTTGGGAGATTTCAGGTTACTTTTGGGGTGACAGAGCCCGGCTTTAGGGCTGGATGTGAAGCTGTGGGATGCCGCAGCTGCATCCATATTCATGGAGCTGAGAGCTGCTGCCCAGCTCTGTGAGACTCATCCTTCATCAAACTGGGGCTGTTCCACTTCAATTCCAAGAAGCAGCTCAGAGCAAGCCTCGAGTTACAACCGCTGCCTAAAAAAGGTGACCTCAGGAGCAGCAGGGCAGGTAAAGAAACCATTTGATTTGCAAGCTGAGGGTGCTTGAGAAGGAAGTCCCAACAAAAGCAGAGCTACCCTGTGTTATTCCTCTGCCCCCCTGCAGTTAAAGGGAAAAACAATTTCAACACTAATTAAAAAGTGCAAGAAAAAGTTATTCCTTTGCATCCCTTCAGTTAAAAGGAAAAATATTTAAATTCTAACTTAAAAAGTGCAAGAAAACGTTATTCCTCTGCCAGTCCTCTGCATCCCTGCTGCCTGTAGTTAAAGGGAAAAACATCTTCAATTCTAATTTGAAAGTGCAAGAATACATGATGGGAGATATCCTGAGGAAAATTCTCATGGGAAGAGTGTCCACAGGTTTAGAGTTATCCCAGCAGGTAAACATCATCCAGAACACCTTCAACCAACCTGTGTGAGTTCCCATTTCCTAAAACAGCCATCAAAAGCTCAGCAGAGGAGCAGAGCAGAAAGGCAGTTCCTAAATCATGGGTTACACAGCAAAATGAGGTTGTATCTTCACCTGCTGAACAGGACTGAGACCAGTAAAGCTGCCTTGGTGTAAGACTGGATCCTTTCAATATCCCACACTGGGCATTTCCAAGTCCCAAAGAACTGGAGGGAAAAGGGAAATGCTCCTAGTACCCTCCAGGAGAGCTGGAGAGGGACTGGGGACAAAGCATGGAGGGACAGGACACAGGGAATGGCTCCCAGTGCCAGAGGGCAGGGATGGATGGGATACTGGGAATTGGGAATTCCTGGCTGGGAGGGTGCCTAAGGCCAGGCTGGACAGGGCTTGGATAATCCTGGGACAGTGGAAGGTGTCGCTGCCCACAGCAGGATAGTGGCATGATGTTGAGTTTTTACCTTTTTCTTGTTTGGGTTGGGATTAAAAGTGTGAGATGGTATTTCTTGTTTGGACTCAGATGTTTATTAGATTTTAGTTATATTACAGTCTCACAACTGTGTTTTACAGTACTAACAAACTACAAAATGGAGCTGCATTTTTTTTCTCTATAAGGCTTTTTAAGGACAAATGGTCTAATTAAGAAATTATACTTAAATTGCTTTTAACTTAATAACTAACTAGTTGGTTTCACAATGTGGACTTTTTATCTAATCATATAATACTACTTAAACTCATGAAGAAGAAGGTGAAGAAGAAGGATTAGTTTCTGTTTTAAAACTTCTATTTTGTTTTATATATATTACTACACGCTAAAATTTTAAATTCTAAGTCTTCCGCTATGTGGTATTATACACCTTAATTCAAACTATACATGCATAATCTTAGTTTTATCATTTAATTTTGGAAACTTTCTCCACAGCCTCAGGTCAGATGCAGTGTTCTCCTGGGGGTCAGTGCCTGGCAGCACAGAAAGTCTAAAATTTTCAGTAATCAGGGTTCTAACAGCATGAGATGATTTATCTTTTGCCCTTCTAATCCAAACTATTGAGTGATTCTATTCTTTCTCTTTGTCTTCACAGTTTTACTCTTTGGACCTCAGAAATGGGGGATTTGGGGGGGTCTATTCCCCAGCCAATCTCCAGTACAGGGTTTGAATTTTTTTCTTTGGGAAAGATTGCTGAGTTTCAGCTGAATGGAAGGCGTTGGGTTTCATCTGTGAGAATCTACAGCGAGGCCAGAAGTCCCAGCTGAGATGGATCCCAACAACTGACACGTTTGGGAAGAGCCAACTGGTGCAATTTCTGCACTCAGCACAGAGCATTCACCCAGGAGGATGTTCTGCCTCACAACATAAATTGCTTGTGTTGAAAACACAGGATCTATTCCCAACCTAGGCCTGGACAATCAGTTTTCTAAATATTCAGCGCTGACATCTCATTTGAAATAATTATCTACATCCCTAAATTCCTCTGAAACCCTCAGAATGCTACAGAATCCATCTGTGAAAGAGATGAAGAGATTTGAAAGTTTGGGGTCTAAATTATTCCTTGTGAATTCCTTTGGGAACTAGGAGTGGAAGAAGCAAAAGGAACAAAATCATTACAGACAAATTACCTGAATTTGAGTCACTCAAGGGCCAGGAAACATCAGCATAATTCTGTGTATGCAGTAGGAAATCAATTCTACTAAAAATAATAGAAAAATGACCATACTCTGCAAGGCAGCAGAATCCTTTTCCACATTCCCATCTTTTCTTAAATCCCAAAGGACAACTAAAGGGAAAGGAGGCAGTGGGCAATGGGAGGGGCAAACTCATTTTTGAGAATTAAAATTCATTCTCACAGTGTCACAATAAAAGGCAAATTCAGGGAAAGAACATTCACAGTTGTTCCCAAGTCATCAGCATTCCTCATTTTCCAGGCTTTAGGTTTCCCTGGTGTGACAACCAAATACAGGATGACCTATAATAATTCCAAGTACTCCAAAGTAATGAAAAAAAATCTGATTTTCAGCATCAGGAGCAATGCTGGAGTAAGTGGACTCTTGACAGCTTTCTCTGAGCTCTGTGTCTCAGACAGCACCTTAAAAACACCCACGAGGACCCAAATGTGTTTTCCATGGAATACAGAACATGGATAATGTGTTCTAAATCAGCCCTGGGGCCAGGCAGTTAATGAGAACAGTAAAGAAATATTCAGTAATTGCCCATTCACTGCGAGAGGAGAGGAATTGCAGAACAAACCTCGCATGGAATCACGGGATAAAATTCCATGGCAGGGTACAGGCACGGAGGGGATGACTGAGGCAACTCCTACACTTCTCCTCTGGAGCTTCCCAAATTAAACTCTGGGCCCTTAATTAGCAGTAATTGTGCAGTAAAAGGTGTCTCCAGATACCTGAGGTGCTGGCATTGAATCATAAATTACAGCTGGATTCACTTGCAGATGTACTTTGGTGGTTATGCTCAGTTTTTCATGGATTTGCGAGGAATTGTGTCCAGCACAACAAGGGACAAGCAAATTCCAGGGAATCCAGGCTGTACCCGAGGGTACAGACACACCAGGGAAAATCCTGAGATGTGAATAAATAAAAAGGGAATTTTTTGACAACACAGGTGGAATTTGTCCAATATGGAAGCACAACAACAAGGGAAATAAAAATTAAATAAGGATTTAAACCCCCACACTGGGTATATTCCATAAGCAAGACAGCTTTGCTGGAAGTCTTCACAAACAGCCTGAATCCTCCTTTTCAGTTCAGCTCTTGATATTCCAACACGAGCAGGGACAAAGAACACTGAGAACCCCTCTTGAACTACTCCATCAACAGATGCTCATTAGAGCTAATCACAACCAGAGCAGCCCAGCCTGAAATGGAGTTTCCATCTGTCTCCAAAATGCACGTGGGCTTAGCTGTACAAATCCCACATCCCACCTATTTCTGTGGATCTGGACACTGAGTCATCATTCCCAAGAGGATACAGGGCACAGCTACATGGAGCCTATCAGAATTAGAGTTAACGAGCTAAAAATATTTGAAAAATAAAACCAAAAGATCTCAATTAATTTCCAAGTGCCACAAAGGTGATCAGCTATACAGTAAAATCTCAAAAAAAAATGTATTAATAATGATACTGGAGCAAGAGTAGACTTATATTCCAAATAAAAAATTAAAATAAAAACTTGCTCACGTATAAATCTCCTCAGAAGGGAGGATAAGAAGAACCAGAGCTGCCCACTCAATACATGAAGACAATTCAGGGCAAAAGAAGTTAAAATCTGTCTAAGCTCTGCTTGCACTTCAATTTAGCCTGAGTCATTATTTTTTTCCTGAATCCTGTGGCAAAACATATTTAAAAGGAAGAGTGTGAATGTAAATTGAAGGGAAATTTGGGAGATTCAAGGAAACTTTGAGTTTAAGCAGACACAGATCCCAGGGTGAGATCTGCCTTTGGTTTCTTGGACAAACCCAACCAGAACTCCCATCTCTTTCAGCAAATCCTACACAACCTCGTTGCTGAAGCAGCAGCTGAAACCCAAGAGCTCTGTGACAAAACTTGGCCACGTCCTTCCCTGGGAGCCAGGATCACATTCCCCAGCCCCTCTCTCCGTCTGAGCCTAAGACTTTCCCGCTGGCCCCGTGTCAAGAGCCCTGTCCCACTCCCAGCCTTGGTGGCTCCCCGCTGCCAGAGCCTCCTGCCAAACCTCCCCCGAGGCTGGGGAGGTGTCCAGCATCCACCCCCTGACCCTCATATCCCCAGGGACACCAACCTGTGTGTCCCACACCTCACTTTTGTGAAACCCCGCGAGCGATGCCGCGGCCTGAACCGCGGGAACGAGAGCGGCGGGAGCTTTGCGCTCCCCAGGGTGCCATCTGTTTTCCTGGTGGTGGAGAAAGGAATCCCTTCGGTTTACCCCTGTCCAGCCCCAAAACAGCAGTGGTGGAAAGTGCCCTAACAATGTATCGCTCACAGGCAGCTGGAGCAATGAGAAATGAAACCAAAATCATGGAGATATAGGGAGGGGACAACTGGGAGATGTTCATTTCGTTGGTACAGGTCTCAGGATGAAGGGAGCAACCCATCCTACCACAAAAATACTGCTGTTAATCATCAAAGTACTCTTTGTATTAATTTCTTCCCCCCCGTGCCACTTTAAGCAAGACTATTTTCCCAGGATCATGGCTTCCTGTGCCGCTTTAAGCAAGAACTCAAGACTATTTTCCCAGGATCATGGCTTCCCACCCAACTTTCTGCTGAAGGATATCCACATTGAGGGCTTTGACATTGCAGTAATCCCTAATCCATTCTAGAGCTGCCAAGAAGCAAACTGAAGTTTAGCAAAGCAAATGGCAGCTTCAAGGAGGAAAGTAATGCCCAAAGAACACAAAGATAAGAGGAAAACCTTTCTAACATAATTTCTTTGTGAATCAAAAGCATTCTTCACCCTGGAATTTTTCTCCGAGGTAAAGAGGGCCATGCCACTAATTTAAAAAAAAAGCCCTCCAAGTTTCCAAAGCATTTCAAGTGATAAAACCCAAGTTAGAGCCTGAAAATAAATCATAACAGTAATATGCACACACTTGAGAGAAGAGGGAAAGAAAAAAAAACAAACCAGATATAAACCTACACTGGAAAAATCTTGCACTTAAGTGTAGCCAAAATGCCAGTTGCTACATGTCACATTTGGGCGCTCCAGGCAACGCTATCACAATGGCTAACAGGGGCAGGCAGAGCTCCAAGACCTAAGTCCAAAGCCCAAGAGGACACGCAGATGCTCCCGGAGCCTCGGAGAACAGTGATGGCATCTCAGGCTTTTTGCTGAGGCTTTCACACGCGTTCAGCATCCTGAGCAGCGGCGCGAGTCAGAGCAAGGCTACGACCTTTGGGACGCCGTTCCCGGCTAATCCTGCCTGAAGGAGGGCCCCAGAAAACATTTAGATTGAAGGATCTGTGAGATTAAGATGTTTATCCATCCCGTGTCCTGCACAGTTGGGATTTCAGTGTCTCCTGGCTGCACGAGCTCGGGAGGACCAAGGGCCAAGAACAAGAGAGGGGAAGGATAGCAACGCTAACAACTGCTCCGAGTGTTTGCTGGAAACCTGTCCCCAGGCTGCAGATAAAGGAGTAAAACAGGATCAGGGGAGATTTTCCCCACATGGAAACACCTTGGGAGGCTGAGCTGACACAGCTGTTGGGGCCAACAAGTGAAGAGCACAGTGTGAGAGACTGTGGGGTGAAATGCTAAAGTTTTACAGATGTTTATATCTGGCTTTGGACAGGAAAGGTGACATGAACCCCTAAAGGTCACCCCAGGCTATCAACAGCCCAAAGATGACTCAGAAGAAATGTTAAAGTCAATTAACTCCTGCTCTACCTGCAGAAACCAATTGCAGGCAGAGCTGAGGGTCTCCCTCCCATTCCAAACTGGAAGGGCATTTGGCATCAGAGTCCCAACAGGGAAACCTCATGAAGACACTCAAATCACAAAATATCCTGAGTGGGAAGGGACCCACAGGGATCATCAAGTCCAACACCAGCCTTGCAAAGACACCCCAAAAACCCCAGCCTGTCCCTGAGAGCATTGTCCAAACCCTCCTGGGAGCTCTGGAAGCCTCAGGGCCATGCCCCACCATGCTCTGGGGGAAGAAGATATCCAACCTAAACCCCTCAACAGCTTCCTGCTGTTCTGGATCGTGTCACTGGTCACTACAATGCATCAGGGTTTAGCTTTTATATTTTCAGATTCTGTGCTGCTTTAGTGTGTGGGTCTGGGCTTCACATCAGGGCATGGGGAGCTCTCTGCACAGAGCAGGGAGACAAAACAATTCCTGCTCCAGCTGGGCACCAAGGACAAATGATCCAAATCTCAGCCCAAGAGCACAAACCCCGTGGGCTGGAGAGAGAAAAACAAGCAGGATGGGACTGCAGGGGCTGCACTGGGGTTGGACACTGAACTGCAATGTGCACATGGAGCAGAGCTGAGCCCAGGGAGAGACCCCGGCAGCGCTCGTGCATTTTGGGGCCATTTGGGTTCATCTTGGGGGCAGCCCTGGCTGGGCTCTGGTGCTGCCCAAGGTGGATCCATGGAGGAGATCCTTTGAATAAATCCCTGCTTTATTCTTTAACTGTGTCCAGCCTCTGCTCTAGGTCAGCTTTCTCAAGGCATCAACTACAGAGAGATCAGTGCCTGCACCTCCAATTCCCTCACAAGGAAGCTGTTGATTGCCATCCCTGGAGGATAATGCTGACCTCTTCCAAGTTTGCAGCAAGGGAATGAAGGTCCCCAAAGCAACTTTGGCCATATGGCACAGAAAAACACACCTTGGACAAAGTGCGGGAGAATTTAGGTGGTACAGTGGGAGAGAGGATGAAGACAGCAGCAAGAAAAGAGACTTTCCCAATGCACATGGAATGAGGAGACAGGGATTTATGGAAAAGTGACCAGTAAAAACCTTTTTATCCCACCTTCATCCTGGAATGAGCAACTTTGGCCATGTGGCACAGAAAAATACACCTTGGACAAAGTGCAGGAGAGTTTAGGTGGTACAGTGGAGGGAGGATGAAGACAGCAGCAAGAAAAGAGACTTTCCCAATGCACATGGAATGAGGAGACAGGGATTTATGGAAAAGTGACCAGTAAAAACCTTTTTATCCCACCTTCATCCTGGAATAATTATCATTTATAGAGTGTCTGTAGCAGTTTGTAAACTCCAGGTTTAGGAACCTCACACAAGACAATTTGGGTCACAGGTGAGGAGACAGCACAACTTGGTTCCAGCACAGAAAATCCACACCAAGCTACAACTGCACTGCAGTTCCTAGAGATGTTGTGGATTCCCCATCACTGGAAGTGTCCAAGGTCAGGGTGGACAGGGCTGGGAGCAGCCTGGGATAGTGGAAGGCTCCCTGTCCATGGCAGGGGGTTGGAATGAGATGAGCTTTGAGGTCCCTTCCAGCCCAAACCATTCTGGAATTCTACAGAGTCATGCCTTTGGATGCTACATGGCAGGAGATCCATGAAGGAACAGGACAAGGCAACCACTGCTTCCAGAAAATTTCTGCCCAATACCTACTGTGGCTCTTTTAGGATGATGGGAAGTGGGTCCTGGGCAAGGATGGTCCCTGAATCTATGTTCTTCCACATTTGGTCATAATAAGGGGATGGGTGGATCGGAGAGAAACCACTGGCTATTCCCC
Source organism: Passer montanus (assembly GCF_014805655.1). Lineage (NCBI taxonomy): Eukaryota > Metazoa > Chordata > Aves > Passeriformes > Passeridae > Passer > Passer montanus. The sequence continues at coordinate 1,927,900 of NW_024370926.1, forward strand.
AGCAAGGTTTTACGTCTTCCCAAAAAAAAATCCAACCAAAAAATCCCCAAGAAACCCCAACACCAGCTTCACACTAAAGGTCCCAAAGCTTGCGAGGCAGGTTTAATTTTAGAGCACACTCATCGGATTTGCTTACATAATTTTCTTGATTTGGAAAGCTTTTTATTTTCCTTAGTGAGAAAAGCTGTCCAAATTTATCACGTTAAGTAGGGGGCTGCTTGCCCAAAAGGATCTTAAAATACATTGGCTGCGATTTTCCTTTTAAAGTTTGCATATCACAATTAGGGCAACATGGAATTAGAGCAGCTTTAAAGAGTGAGGTGGGAAAGAAACCATTAAAAAGGACAAATCCTTACCAAATTATCCTGGCACCTAAATGCAACAGCCCTCAGGTTGTCCAGAGGCTGCTGAAAACAGGGCAGCAAGAGATCAAGAAGTGTTCCAGTGTGAACCCATTAAGCAGGATGTATATAAATCCCACAGCAGAGATTTTAAGAGTTTTCAGTGATTTTGAGAACATCATCTTTCTCTTTGGAACTACTGGGGAAGATGCTGGTTTCATCTAACTGGACAAGAGCTTGGTGGGCAAAGAAATTCCCCCTTTGGATCCTCAAAGGGTCAGGACTTGGCTGTGATTCTACTCCAGATTTAAATCTGCTCAGCTCCTCCACCCAACCACCAGTTGATCAAAGCAAGAACTCATGAAGTACTTAGGCTCTTCCTAGATTTGTTCTTCCCAACATGAAGCCACAAAAAGCCATAAAATTCATACACCAACACCTCACTCAATCCCTTACTCTCAATTTTGATGCGATTAGTTAATTTTTGTAGATGGAAGTTGAGGATCTCCTCGAACAGAGTTTCCATCCCTGTGGAAAAGCTGCAGGAGTAGAAAGAAGGGGCAACTTACACAAAAAATCTCACCAACCCCATAAATGCCACAGGTCAACATCCCTCAGATTGAAAGTTTACAGGAGGAAAAATTCAGTTTAGGTATTGAAAGCCCATTTTTAGGGCCACTCCAGAAGATCCTTTATCCCCCCCACCCACTGGTTGCAGCAACACATGATGGAAGAAGTGGCACAGCAAGGGAAATAATTTAATTTGGGTCTAAAATGAAAACCTCTCAGGACTAAGCAGGTCTTGCATTTAGGTTTCCAGCACTCCTGACTACTTGCAAGAGCAGCTCTGGGGCTCTACAATCCCCCCAGGAAGACACAAGGGATGGAAAACTACACTGGGCTGCTCTTGGATGTGAGCAACTCCCACCTCGAAGGCAGCTTGTTGGACTCCCTCTTTAGATGATAGTCACAAACTCAAACTTCATGAGCCTGACCTCAAAGAGCCCTTCAAAAAGCTACCTTAGAACAGACAGAGAATCATGGAACGGTTTGGGTTGGAAAAGGCCTTAAAGATCATCCAGTTCCACCCCCTGCCATGGCAGAGACACCTCCCACTATCCCAGGGTGCTCCAAGCCCCATCCAACCTGGCCTTGGGCACTTCCAGGCATGGGAATACCCCCAGGTATCCCTAAGAGAGGAGAAGGTTTTGAAGGATGTATTAATACACCTCCTTTCCAGATCCTGAGATTTAAAACCAGCATCATTCCAAAATAAAAATGTGTCCTGAGGTGAAAGAGCTCTCAGCAACACCTTGGTGTCTTCTCAGAAGTTTCTCAGTTGGACAATTACACAAATTGATGTGTTCTAAGTAGTCTTTCAGTATTTCCCAGAGCAACTGTCTCCAGAAGTCTTAAGAGGTGCTAAAGATGAAGTTAATGGCCTCATGTCTTATAGAAGAAAAGACCAGCACCTCATGGTGCTAAACTCACCAGGCACTGCCACCAAAACCTAGGGAGAAAGAGCTCTTGGCCCAGGTAATTAAAAACAATGTCATATAACTGAAAATTTAAATTAAAAAGGTATTTCATTTTGAGGTACTTTTTGAGCAAGAATAGAGATTTAGATTAGATGTTAGAAAGAAATTGTTCTCTGGGAGGGTGGGCAGGCCCTGGCACAGGGTGCCCAGAGAAGCTGTGGCTGCCCCTGGATCCCTGGCAGTGTCCAAGGCCAGGCTGGGCTTGGAGCAGCCTGGGATAGTGGAAGGTGTCCCTGCCCATGGCAGAGGGTGGCACTAGGTGATCTTTAAGGTTCCTGCCAACCCAACCCATTCCATGATGAGAATAAAAAAAACCCTGCCCAAATCTGGCCATTGATTTCCATCATCGCTCCAGAAAACTTCACTAGAGAAACCCAACTTGGAGCAGAACCACAGCAGCCACATTGCCACTGTTTGTGCCAAGCTCCAGCCAAGCATGAAGGCCACCAGGGCCCGAGGAGCAGCTTGGTGTGGAGAGGGAAGGAGGATCTCCTTGGTGGCAAGAAAATGAGATTAAATCAGCTTAGGGTTCAGGCAGAGCTGTAAGAGAGACACAGCCTTTGCAGGGCAGCACAGAGGGGCCTTTGAGGGATCTCTGAGCTGCAGCACAGAGAGGTCTCAGAGCCCCAGCCCATCAGGGCAGCAGCAGCATCCATGTCCTGCCTGTGTGCAGTGTCTGTTCCCCTCTCCAAAGCCTGCAGGAACCCTTCAGGAGAGCCATGAAAAACCCGGCCTAAAGAAACTCAGGGTTTGTTCACCAACCTCCCCCCAAAAAAAAAAAAAAAAAATCCTTACAGGGCTGGCAGCTGCTGCTGTGGCCACCCAAACTGCTCCCCCAGCTCTGAAGTGATGCTGAACTAAGGAGAGGAGCTGAAATATCCTGAGCAGGAGGGGAGGGTGAAGTTACACAGGGCTATTAGTAAAATAAACCTTGCTCTGGCACGCTGGAGAAGCCTTACCCAGAGCAATGCTGGCACTCACTTCAGTCACTGGGTTTAACCCTTCCTTTCCTTGGAAAGCAGAGGTGGCAAAGCTGTGCCAAGCAGCCATTCCCTCCACAATCTGCTGGACGCTGCTCCTCCGGGATTAAATCTGGATGCAAAGCAGGGATCTCACAGGAAGGGCAAAGGGTCAGGATGGAATCAGGTCAGAGAATGGGGTGTAGGGATGAGGACAAGGAGGGGAGAGCCCCATCTGCAGAAGGGTCAGTGCTACGTCTTCTTCCCTTCAGAGTCAAAATGCTTAGGATCAGCATGAAGGAAATAAAAAGTCATGATATTTTTCCCTTCAGGGATCTTCCCTGGCACTGGCAGGATTCCCCTCTTCTCCTCCACACCCACATCATCCAACACTTCACATGCAGAGGAATGTCCCACCCAGCTCCCTCCAGAGCAAGAATTATCCAGGGCACCACATGGAATGACTGTTTTTCACAAAAACTTCAGGGAAACTGAGGCCAAAAAGTCTTTCACAACCACAGCTCACCCTCAACTGGAGAGAAACTCCCCAGCTAAAGGAGGAGTGTGCTGTTGGTCAAATATTCCCAGTTCATCCAGAGACTTCAGGACAGCAGGGAAAAGCTGACGAGTGACTCACTGCCCCGCATTTTTAAGTGAAAAAGCAAAAAGCTTGGGTTGAAGAGTTAAAGGGAAAAAAAAAAAGAAAAAAGAAAACAAAAGTTTAAAAATTTAAGGAGAGTAAACACCTCTAAGACACCAATTTTAAGCAGTGGCTCAGCAGATGCAGGAGGTGGCTCACACATGAGCTGAGGTAAAGCTTGCAGCTCTCTGTGTGAGAGGCTGCCTGCATTAGTCACCGGTAAGGGGACACTCCAGCAATGCTCAACTGGAACGAATGGAGCCCAGGAATGCAAAGTGGGGCGGTTAAACCACATCACTTTTGGAGTGCCTCCTCCAAACAAGGCTCTAAAGTGCCCTTAATTCAGTTCAGCCTGCTTTGCATTGAAATCAAGTCTGTTAAAGTGAATTAAGGACCTTTAATCCCCAAGGAGAGTGTTTCCACCAGGGCTAGTTAAGAGTAATTGAACTAATCCACTTTAAAAGTCACTTCAGATTAGTTGTGCTAAGTGGCTGTGCAGATGAGGCCTGGGAGCACAGGGACTGTCTCTAGCATGCAATAATCCCATCAATCTGCCCCAGGGAGGACAGCTCGGGTCTGGGAGGGATCCAAACCACTCCAATGAGAGCACTAATAGAAATGTCTCCTTGTGCCTGACAGGTGCCATCTGGTTGCAACCAAAGGCATTTTCCACGTGGATTTTCTGGGCTGGCCATATTTGCTGGGCATGGCCAAGGGGAAGCTGGGTTTTATGGGCAGCACCCCCTACTCGAGCCAGGCTCCAGGCTCACGTCCCCTCACTGAAATATCAAATACAGCTCTCACTCCATTCCCTCTGTCCCAAAGGGATCAGAGGATGGATTTAGGGTCTGTGGAGGGGGGAAGGGGCCAACTCCACCCCACACTGATGGCTGGGGGTGATTGGATCCCCCATTTAGTGCTACCACACCCACCCTGCTCTTCTGCAAGCTCCCAGGGTGTTCCCCACTTCCCACTGGTTTTCATCCCAGCTTCTCCACTGCTTAGAGCAAAAGCAGGTCAGCCCCACACAACTCCCACGGAAACAGCAATCAGAAAGCTAAGAAGGGCAATCAAATCAAACAAAAGGCTACCAACCACCCCAAACCACATCCTGCCTCAATTTTTACTCCAAGTCCCCCCTCCCCAGACCTGCCAGCAGCACAGGGCAGGCTCAACCCAGGTTTTGCCTTTCTAGGAAACCACAGAGCCCCTGTTTCATGCAAGCCACTTCTTCCCCAGCTAAGAATAATCCCCCCAGCTGCTGTTTGATGTCCCCATCGCCATGGATGCAGTGTTTTTTCTCGGGGACATCCACAGGGAGAGGCAGGAGGCTGCGTGTGTTCGCTGCCGTTAATGTTTCCTGTGCGGTTCGGGCTGCTTTACCTACAGGTATGTTTATTCCACTACTTTAGCAAACCAGCAGACTTTTTAATGGAACTGTTGATATTTTTCCTGGCTGCTGCTCCTCCCGGAGAGGCGAGGCAGTGTACAAACGGAGTTCATTGCTAGCTCCAGCCTGGAGCTGCTCTGCTCCTCCTGGGACCGCGGGGAATTGAAGGTTTCCATTGCACTGGTCAAGTTTCCTCCTTCTCCCAGCCTTCAAGTTTTTGACACACAAACAGAGGAGCTCGGGCAGCTGACAGGAGCAAGAGCAACGTGTGGCTGCTGCTTGAAGCAAGGGCAGCAGCTGCCCTGGAAATCCAGCCACGCATCTCCCAGCCAGGCTCTGGGAAAGGAGAGCAGGTGCAACGCTGAACCCCCAAAGTGAAGCCTGCACCACTCATCTTGTTTTGCAGCCAGACCTCGTGGGCTGGAGCTTGGTGTTTCCTGCTTTTAAACACTTCAGACCTCACCAATTCAGCAGGAAGATTCCTATAAATCTGTCTCTGGATCCCTTATAAATCTGTCTTTGAATCCTCTATAAATTTGTCTTTGGATCCCCCTTATTGCTGCAACAGGAGGAGAAACTTCAACCCGGCAGCTTCTGCTTTGTCAGGCACATATTGAAGGCATTTTCAAATACAATCCACAGCCCAACAGCCTTTTGGGGCTTTAAAGGATGTGCACCAAATCCCTGAGTCAGCTCAGAGCTGCTCCCCGTGAGAACAGTCCTGTGCCACACAGACCCTGAGCAATCTCTGCTCCCTTCACCCACAACGGGGTAAAACTGAACATCCAGACAGGTCAGACAGCAGCTTCAGAGCCACTTCAATCCCAAGCACTTGCAAGGAGCCTGCAGAGAGCCCTGGGAGCAGAGTAAACAGCCCCACACAGGCAGGGAGGAGCAGCTGTTTGGCCAAGGCCACTGAGGTGGCCAGCAGCAGCAGAGCATCCCTGGGAGCAGCTCACCTCAGTCCTGGCTCTCTGCAGGCTCTGGGAGCAGAGGAGTCACTCCCCACTCCTCCCCATGAGCCTGTGAGGGGGCACATGCAGCCCCTGGCACAAACAGCCCCAGAGCTGTGGTGTCACAGGGTCACCGAGCCCAAACTGAGGCGTTTTTGTCACTGTGAGTCAGCCCAGGCCAGGCTGTCAGCTCAGCTGCCCCCTCCCAGCGCCAGCTCTCAGATTTTCCATGAGCCTGGAGCAGCCCCAGGGATGCAGGGCTGAGGGAGGATGCCCTTCTCCTCCCCTGGTACCTCCCACCCTGCCGTGGCTGGGACAGCCCTGCTGAACCCAGCCTGTGCTCTGGGAACACAAAATCCCACAGGCACTGGGGATTTTCTGCTTCTAAAGCATCTCCACAACATCAGATTTGTTTCTTCATGGTTGGGGATCCCTCTGCAAGCTCAGCTGATCCTGCAAGTGCAGGATTATGCCTGGTCCCACTGCCCTGCAAGCACCATCCCTTCAGCCCAGGACCCATCCTGCACCTTGCAGAGAGGCAAATCTGCCTGAAAACACATTTCCCTCAGCTCCACAAAGCAGTCTGGACATTACAGCTCGTAACATTGACCACAGGGACTGCTCAAAGCCTTCCTCAGTCCAGCTCACACCCTCCCCAAGGGCAGCTCTTCAGCTCCAGTCCTCTCTCCAAACTCATGCTAAGCCTCTGGATTTCCAGAGTCAACATGGGACAAGCCAGAAGATAGAAATAGTCCCCAGGGATGCAGCACAGCTGTGCTAACGAGCCAGAGGAAGTGTTGGATCTTTGGTCAGACCCTGTAATTCAGCTCAAGTGGCTGCTTCACCTCTGGCCTGTCAGATCAACTTGTTAACCACAGACTGGGAAAGAGCTCCCTGCTTGCTCCCAGCAGGAGACTGATCTTTGGCAGGGGCTGAAAACGCCCCTACCCCCCTCACCTTGGATTGCAGAGAGGCCCAGAGATGCAGAGAGAGAGCTGAGCTCGAGGTTTGCCAGGTATTTCAAGATCTCACCTTACACTGGGAGAGGATTAGGGCTAGAAAAGAATTTTGTCAAGATTAAGCCAAACAAGTCAGTTCTTTTAAATCAAGTATCAGTGCTGGTGAACTGTCCCCAGAGGGGTTTGAGCTGCAGGATTGGGTTTCTTTTCAGAGGAGATGGGCAGCACTGGAGAGCAGCTGAATTCCGTGTTCCTGAGCTGGGAAAGGCCCCCTGGAGTCGTGGATTGCCCTGGGAGAGGCTCTGCAGCCAACACCAGTGGATCCAGTCCAAGGTGGACACTCATCCCCAGTGCAGTCACTGAGCCGGCTCCCAGCTTCCCAATCCAGGATGTCAAAAAGCTGAGAAACACCAAAATCCAGCAGCATTTCCACGTTCAACTCAAGTGGAAACACATTTTCTTGGATTATCTGGGTAATTTTCAAAGCCTTGTCTGATGAGCCCTCACCCACCCTTCCCCACTGCCTCAGGAGAGGCTGACAGGAATGCTGAGTCTGGGACACAGCATGGAACACCCAATTCCTCCTGATTCCCAACAGGCTGGATGGGAGTTGGCAGGAATTTTAGGAGCAGATCCATTTAAAATCTGATTAAAACAGCATTAATTGATCATGGAATTTGGAGCAAACTTGCTCTGATTTCTGTATTTGCCACGCACTGGATGGAGGAATTTCCCAATTGGAGCAACTTGGAAAAACTTCTTGGGGTCTTCCAGAGAGTGGAGCAGCAAAATTGGCCAAGGAGCAGAGCAGGAGGTGGCTTTGATGATGTGGAGCAACAGATGATTTCCCCTGGATGTGAAAGAAGCACTGAAAGAGACCCACAGGGGCATCCGAGCTGAAAACCCTCCCTGCTGGCCGAGGCAGTCCTGGCAGGAGTGGGCAGAAGTTTAACCAGAACCTTGCTGTGCTGTTGAAATTTCTCTGAAAAAAAAATTAAAATAAAATCAGGATAGATTTTTCTATCAGCTCCAGCAAATCCTGTAACTGCTGTGTTTATCCATGGAGTCAAAATACTCCCTGTTCCACTTGGGGAAGTGCAAACACACATTACAATAAAATGTAAAGCTTGCTGAGCTGATAAAGTTCATAAGTGTGTTTTATGACAGTATCTGGAGAGATAAGGCTCATTAGCACTTACAGCCACCATCTGAAGGAACCTTAAAAAGCACAGTTACCAACAGGAGAAGAGGAAAAAAATTTGCATCTTGACGTCAAAAAAAAGCTCATAAAGGGTTAACCCTTTCCATAATAAAAATCCTAATAATTTCTGGGTCCTCTCAGCTTGACTCGAGCTGGTTCCTGAGCTCTGGAAAAAGCCAGGAAAGGAAATCCTACCTGGCTCATGTTGGTCCAGAACTTGCAGCCACGTTCTGCAGGAGGAGCAGTGGCCCCCCAAGACCATTCAGGAGTGCAAACACCAAGTCCTGTGCTCGAGGGCTCCTCAGGTCAAGGAACCAACTGTAGGAACACACCACAAGCCACCAGAGAGCTGTTCTGGCTGCAGAGAGAAGGGGCTGCTCCAGTGTGGAGGGAAGCCAGAGGCTCAGCAGGTTTTAGGTTGGAAAACCAGGTCCAGGAGAGTTCTTGGAATGCTCCAACACAGCCCTGGGAGTTGGGAACTTGGGAAGTTCGTGCCTAACAGAAGGAATTTGGGAAGTTTGTGCCTAACAGAAGGTTTCAGAAAAATCCTTCAGCAACTGAATTAACAAATATTCTCAAACCTTAGAGAATGGTTTATAACAACAGCCTGGAAAGCTACAGAGCACAATCAGGAGCTGCTGGATTCATTTGAAACAATAAAATCCTTCAGCAACTGAATTAACAAAATGCTCCTCAAACCTTAGAGAATGGTTTATAATAACAGCCTGGAAAGCTACAGAGCACAATCAGGAGCTGCTGGATTCATTTGAAACAAAGAGTTCCTGGTAAAAGCTGAGGGAATAAAAAAAATTAAAATAAAATCAGGATAGATTTTTCTATCAGCTCCAGCAAATCCTGTAACTGCTGTGTTTATCCATGGAGTCAAAATACTCCCTGTTCCACTTGGGGAAGTGCAAACACACATTACAATAAAATGTAAAGCTTGCTGAGCTGATAAAGTTCATAAGTGTGTTTTATGACAGTATCTGGAGAGATAAGGCTCATTAGCACTTACAGCCACCATCTGAAGGAACCTTAAAAAGCACAGTTACCAACAGGAGAAGAGGAAAAAAATTTGCATCTTGACGTCAAAAAAAAGCTCATAAAGGGTTAACCCTTTCCATAATAAAAATCCTAATAATTTCTGGGTCCTCTCAGCTTGACTTGAGCTGGTTCCTGAGCTCTGGAAAAAGCCAGGAAAGGAAATCCTACCTGGCTCATGTTGGTCCAGAACTTGCAGCCACGTTCTGCAGGAGGAGCAGTGGCCCCCCAAGACCATTCAGGAGTGCAAACACCAAGTCCTGTGCTCGAGGGCTCCTCAGGTCAAGGAACCAACTGTAGGAACACACCACAAGCCACCAGAGAGCTGTTCTGGCTGCAGAGAGAAGGGGCTGCTCCAGTGTGGAGGGAAGCCAGAGGCTCAGCAGGTTTTAGGTTGGAAAACCAGGTCCAGGAGAGTTCTTGGAATGCTCCAACACAGCCCTGGGAGTTGGGAACTTGGGAAGTTCGTGCCTAACAGAAGGAATTTGGGAAGTTTGTGCCTAACAGAAGGTTTCAGTGTGAACTCAGCACCATCCCACCCCAGAGGGGTCTCTCAGGAGGCAGCTGGAACCACAGGGACAGAAATGGAGGGGGAGCAGATCAAGACACTTGGAATGCATCAAATCCTCTCCTCAATCATCAGGGGAAGACTCAACCCCTTTTCTCTTCTACAGAACTCAGGTGGCCACAGAACCCAAGCCCTGAAGGGGTCACATTACTCCATGGCACTGGAGCAGAGAGGATCCACATGGAGCTTCTGGCATCAGGAATCCTCCCACCTCTGGTGGTCCCCACAGTGGGGATATTCTGATTTAACACCTTCAAAATCCCCTTCCAACCTCACTCCCTCTTAGAAGGCATCAAAGCACAGGGATGAAACAGGAGACAGGGAAGGCAAATCCAGTCTTGAGCTCTCCTAAGCCAAGATTTCCATGTCCCACCACCCCTGTGCAGCTCTGGACCACAGATGCCTCACACTGTGGGAACACCAGTGATGTTCACTGGTCCAGCACCTCCTCTGGCTGCCCAGCCACCCCCATGAGAACTTAAACTCAGCAGTTTCTTCTGATTCAGATTTTCCACTTAAAAAAACTTAAAGAATATTTAAATATTAACATTTATTAGAAATAACACTGTCAGTGTGTCCTTAAATGAAGGGAATGGAGTGGAGCATCCCAGGGCCAGGAATATTCACAAGAGAGCTGGGGAGAACTTTTTACAGAGGTAGATAGTGATAGGACCAGTGGGAATACTTTAAAGTGAAAGAAAACAGGTTTAGGTGAGGTTTTAGGAGTAAATTCCTCCCTGTGAAGGTGGTGAGACCCTGGCACAGGTTGCCCAGAGAAGCTGTGGCTGTCCCTGGATCCCTGGAAGTGCCCAAGGCCAGGCTGGATGGGGCTTGGAGCAGCCTGGGATGGTGGAAGGTGCCCCTGCCCATGGCAGGGAGTGGAATTTGAAAGTCTTTTCTAACCCAAATCATTCCACGATTCTCCAAGAGAAAACTACACCAAGTCTGCCAGCACAATGAATTAATCCGACAGAAAAATGAAGAAAGAAGCAAAAACTGACAAAACTTGCTCTAGTCAAAGATTCTGACTAAGCTGCATCACAGAGGCTTCTCCATGCAGTCCTCCAGACTTTCCACTTAACTTGCTTCCCTTTCCCAATCCCACAGCCTAATTCAATTACCTGCCACCAAATAAGCCTTAAGGCCATTCTCATTACCCTGATAAAGCACAAGGCCTTTAATTATTAAACACTCTGGGGCTCCTTGTGTTGGGGTTGTGGGGCTGGACTCCCTTTTATTGTTGTCAGCAGCTTCCAGAAATGAAGTTAATCATTGACCAGGCCTTTCAGCAGGAGACCAGAGTCCTGTGGATTCCTGGTCTCTGGTTCTGCATCACCAGTCAGGCTAAAGGAAGTCGCCAGCCTCCTGCTTTGCCAGATATCCACTCAGTGTTCTCCTAACAACCCATCTTCCCCCTCCAAGGTGTCATTTGCAGAACTGGGAAAAAGAAAAATGCAATATTTGGACATGGAGGCTGAGGCAGTGCTCATCACTAACCTGAGTTCAGAGAGGAACAGCCTCAGGTGAGGGAAACTGAGGCACAAGGCAGTGTTTCCAAAATGTCAAGCAATGTGATCAATCAACTACTTAAGCAAAAAAAAAAAATACTAATTCTTGTCTGAGTTAATGCTGCTCCGTCCTCTGCAGGCAGCAGGAGCTTCCAGGCATTTCCCAGCCTGATCTGGGGCAAATCCTGCTCCCCAGGGATGAAGACGCAAGTCTGGCACAGTTATTTTTCCAAATATACCCGGCTTTGTCACCACCCTTGTGGCGCCTCATCAAATCCAGTGCCACTTCCAGGCACCTCCAAAGCAAATGCTGCTTCTGGGCACGGGGTTCCCTTCCAGAGGAATGGAGGTTAAACACTGCTTTGAGTTGACCCAGAGAGGCCAACTTCAGGAGCCAAGCCAGGCAGGACTCACGGCAGTGACAACTCACCCAGCTCCAAAAAAGCAAGGGAGGGGGGAAAAAAAGACAACAAAAAAACAAAGAAATAAACCACCCACCCAAACCAGGCAAACCCTTCCAGTTTTCCAAGGAAAACCCCAAATCCAGCAGCTGAAACCCCACGGAGCCGTGTGGGAGCGGCAGAACGCGCGGCTCAGGGCGGGATGGCCAAGCCGTCCTTTCCGGGCACTCCAGCTGTGTTTGCCTGCGTGCTGCATTCCTGCCTCGCCAGCCGAGGCCAGGTTTTGTTTTTTTGGGTTGTGCTGGGAAGCAGCTGCTCCATCTCACACACGCCAGAGCCTGGCGGGCGCGCCCGCGAAGCCACCGCGGCCTGCAGGCCGCACATGGCCCCACACCACCCTCCAGTGACAGCCACACACACACAGGGGACCTGCCATCGCCCACCGTGGCCCACGGGCTGGCAAAACAGGCAGAGCCTGTGTGGGATTGCTTCTGCTGAGGTGACATTCCAGCTGACGCTGGAACCCGCGGTGACTTCGCGCCCCGCTCAGGAACCCACCCCAGAGCGCTCACAACCCCTTCAAGCCCAACATCCCGCATTTTTTTAAGTCTCTCTTAACAAAATCACACGCTGAACAGCGAGGTTTCTATCCTACAGCGGAGCAGGGCACCTATCCTGCACCTGCCAAAGGGAATAAAAATAAATACATGGCGCTTCCCACACGGCAAACCCCGCAGCGCGGCTCTCGGGAGCGCTGTGGTGGTAAATTAGGGCAAGCTATGCTTCCCCTCCCTCCCTCCCTCTCCCCCGTGAGCATTTGAGGGTTCCTGTTGCCTGCGTGCAGGGGACAGATCAGTTACATTTATGCAGAACATTGCAATCTGTCAATATAAACACTATGTAAGCATGAGCCACTTGTAACATTACTACTGTCTTGACAAGTGTTTGCAGAGGGGGCAGAGCTGCTGGGATCCTTCTGCTCCCGGAGGGAAAGCAGAGCAAATCCCAACCGGCAGGAAAAACACTTCTTCCAGCAAGAATTAAGAAAATAAATATTTAAAAAAAAAAAAAAAAGGTGCAACAAAACTGAATCAGATTCCAAATCAGAACCCACAGAAATAGAGGGGGATTGATTTATGGCCTGGGTCACCTCAGACCCACGGAAAGCAGAAGCTCCTACAGGCTGCTTTCCCTTCCCACCAGCACAGAACACAGCAGGACTGAAGTTCCTCAGCCACTCTGTCACCCCAGCATGGCTAATCTTGTCACCTGCCACTTCCAAAGCCCAGAAGTGCAAGTCCTAACACAATTCCCAGATGCTGCTCTGGCATTTCCACCACCCCCAGCCACACTGGAGAGAGGAAAGGGAGGGAGGGGAGATACCCACGCCCAGAGCGTGTCAGGCACCAGGAAAGCAGAGCAGGGAGGAAAATGAAATGCAATGCTTTCTCAGGGATCCCGGCAGCCTGGGGCTGCTCCAAACTCCCCCCAGCAGGCTGCTGGAATATGGTGCAAATTAGTGCTCAGACAGCCCAGCTGCAGAGGCCGTGGCTGGACATAAAAGCAGCCTCGCTTCTGGGGCAGCCAGTGCATCCCAGCAGGCTGACACCAAGCCCGAGGCAATGCCTCCCCCTCTGGTGCAGGCTCAGCCTCTCCCACAAAATTCAGCCACCCCCATCATCATCATCCTCCTGAGGGGCAGCTCTAAACGCACAAAGGGCTGTGTTCAGTTTTGCTTTTTTCTCTCTGTCAAAAAGTTTATCAGCCAAGGTTTTGGAGCTGTAGCATCACCACATCCCTGTAGCCAGGCTCCTCCAGCTGTTTCCCAGGAGTTAGGGCTGAGCCAAACCCCTCAAAACTCCTCCTGAGCAGGTGCCTGCAGGCTCTCAGCTCTGCTCAGCATCACAGCAGGTGCTGCTCCTGGCCAGTAACCCTGGGTCTCGCTGGCACCTGCTCCAGGGAGGAGGGCAGCAACACCCAGCTGCCAGAATTCCCCTCAGAAAAAGGGGAAAGCTGTCTCTCCCTCCACAGACACACATCTCTCCCCTCCACCTCCAGCACATTTCCCAGTCAGGCAGCCTGGGCATGGAGCAAAACAGCAGCAAGAGCCCCACCTGCCCCACAGCTTGAACTCACACACACACAAACTCTGCTTCCAGAGGGCATTTATCCTACTCAGCTGCTCGTGCATCCCTCCAAGAACGCCAGAGCAGACTTCCAGGGAAGCAGCAGCAGCAGCCTCCAGCCGTGGTGTCCCCAGCCCAGCATCCCTTCCTGCCTCCCCCCAGGGCAGGCACAGACATAACTCCATGCTGACACAATCTCATTATCCTGTAACCATGGCCCATTTCTGTCCCTGGGCACTAATTCCCCACCAGGCCACACATTTGGAGATGTGGAATTCTTTCCCTGAAATAAGACATTGGGGCTGGGGGGGAAGGGATCATCCACAGCTGTCTCTATCCCCCTCCAGACTGAGGAAGGGAGCAGCCAAGCTGCAGCCACAGCGTGACATCTGCTTAACACTGCCTCACTCTGTGCCCCACCACCTCCTCCACAGGGATGCCAGCACCCACAGCGGCCAGCAGGCCACCAAAAGGTGACTTTGGGACTCAAAAGAAGCATCCCTTTCCCTGCCTGGAGGATGTGTTTTAGCTCAGGTCACTCAGCCAAGTTGTTAGCAAGGATTTATCAGAATGAACAGATGTGCTGCCTCACCTGGAGCAGCTCCTTCTTGCACGTGGCAGAAATAAAAATATCAATACCAGCCTTCCCAGGGCACTTGCAGAGAGAACTAGGAAGTTCTGCAGGAACATCCAGCTTTTACCAGGTGGGATTTCTTTCCTTACCAACAGACAGAAGCCCACAGTGAGGAGGGCTCAGCTCTTCCACACACACTTGTCAGGTCTCACTGTTGATTATCAGGAGCTGGGATCTCAGCACTGACTATTCCCAGTGTCCCCAGCAGCTCTGCAAGTGCAACCTCTGCTCTTGGAAGAACAAAGAGGGGATCAGCTGCTCCTTTGCTGGGGCTTTAACCAGAGACAAGGAGGCTTTGCATGAGCAAACTCCACTGCACACCACAGCAGCCCTGAGTGCACATCTGGCTGGGTGCACATCTGGCAGCATCTCCTCTCCCCTCCTCACTGCCAGGGAGGGAGTCTCAAACCAGAAACAGCAGCTGCACCAAGACTGAGAAAACCCAAAGCAGTCAGGACACACAGCAGACACTTCCCTTGGCTCAGAGTGTCCCTTCTAAAGTCAAAACCTCCCCAAGCCAAGAGAGAAATCCCAGAAGGAACTGCAATGAGTTACCTGCTGCTCTAGAGCAGATAGCAGCACAGCAGGGATTAATAGGAGAGTTACAGCCAAGCTCCTTGCAAAGCCTGTCAGTCCCCAAGGCACAATTGAGCTGCGCAGTGCCGGTGGTCCTCGGCAGACACATGAGCCAACGGGCTGGGAACAGCCCTCTGCACACTGCCGAGGGAGAAAAGGGCTTTTCCTAAAAACCTGCACACACAGGACAGGCTGTTTCCTTAGAAAACCAGCCCCAGCAGCAGGAAGCGAAACGGTTCTGGAGTTGGAAACAGAAGATGTAAGTAGCACTGTTTGGAGAACTTTGCCAGACCACAAGCAATGGACAAGCCTCAACACCAGGATTTGTTTTACTGGAAAGAAGGGGGGAAAACCTCAAGTCTGCTAAAACATTCTCCAGGGCTGGTCCAGTGGCTCCTACCAGTGGTCACAACACAACATCCCCGAAAAGAAAGGAAAAAAAAATGAAAAAGAAGCAAGAATCCCCACTGTTGTATAAACTTACACAAAACCTCTTACACAGGTGCTCGCGTCAAACTCCTCTCTCAAACCGACAACATTTTGCCACAAACGGTTTAAAATTAAGGATAAGAGGCAGCGACACCCCAAAAAGCACACAGAGAGAAAACCCCGCACGGAGCTGAGGCTCCGCAACGCGGCTGCGGGGGGCGATGAAGGGGAGCGGGTTGAATTGGCTGGTCCAGCTCACCGCGCAGAGCAGGGACAGCGGGATCGGGGGGATGAAAATAGGGCGGTAAAACGCCAGGATAAGGGGGGATAACTCCCCGGGATAGGGGGGGATAAATCCCCGGGACAGGGGGTCGGGAAGGGAGCGGGATCCACCTGCGCGGTGCGCGCCGGGCCGGGAGCGCCCCCTGCCGGCCGCGCCGCGCCCCGCGCACAGGTGAGCGCCGGGGATGCGCCCGCGGCCGCGGATCCCCCCAAAAAACAACCGGCAGCACCACCGCATGGTGTTGAAACCCGAGCTTTGATTGCGGGGGAAAAGGAGTTTTCCCTGCGCTGTTCCATGCTGGGGAGGGGTACAGCCCGCGGCCGGTGCGCTGCGGGTCCGCTCCGTGCGCGTCGCCCCCGCGGGGAACGGGGGAACGAAGCGCTCGCTCGGCCCCAGCAGCTCCTGCCCGCGGCACCGGGACACAGCCCGGCAGCTCCCGCGGGGCTGCGGCTCGCCGAGAGCCCGGTCCCGAGTGGCAGATCCAAGGGGATTCCGGGAGCTCCGGGCGCTGGGACACGGGACAGCCGCGGGCACGGCGCTGCCGCTGTCCCGGGCCGGCTGTCAGCGCCCGCGGGAGGGGATGCCCGCACCCCCGAGGGACGGAGGGTGCCCGCAGCATCCCCACCTCGGGCAAGGCGCAAAACCCCATCAGCATCATTAAAAATAAACTCGGGCAAAAGTTACGGAGCAGGAGCGGGGGGCACCTACCCGAAGTAGGCGGCGGAGGGCCGCGGGGCGCAGGCGAGCAGCCCTAGGAGCGCGCAGGAGGAGAGCCATCCCAGCAGGACGTGTCCATCCAGCATCTTGCAGCGGCGCCGGCGCTGCTCATCTCGTTCCCCCGCCGCGCCCGCTGCGGCCCCGCCGCCCGCCCCGCTTCTTATAGCGCGGCCGGCGGCGAGAGCCCGAGCGGCGGCGGGGCGGGCCGGGGAGGGGCCGCAGGGGGGGCGGGAGGGGGGGGGACGGGGGGACACGCCCCGGGAGGAGGGACGGAGCGGCGGGGCGGGGAGAGCGCGGGGGAACGGGAGCCTGGGGTGGTGGGACGCCGTGGGGAAGGGGTGGGAGTGCAGGGCGTGAGCGAGAAGGGCAGGCGGGAGAGGGATGAGTGTGCCAGGGGTGGGTGTGCAAGGCATGGAGGGGCATCTGGGCATGGCGTGGGCAGCAGGGCCAGGTGTGCAAGGCGTGGGTGTTGTAGGGGCAGCCAGGGCTGGGTGGTCGTGAAAGGATCGGGGAAATTGTGCAAGGGGCAGGTGTGGCACATCTGGGCAGCTGTGCAAGAATCCAGCAGTCGTGATAGGGCTGGATGTGCCAGGGGTGGGCAGCTGGGCAAGGATGGGGTGTGCCAGGGCTGGGTGGTGGTGCGAGGATCAGGGAAGTTGTGGAAGGGGCAGCTGTGCCACATCTGGGCAGCTGTGCCACATCTGGGCAGCTGTGCAAGAATCCAGCAGTCGTGATAGGGCTGGATGTGCCAGGGGTGGGCAGCTGGGCAAGGAGGAGGTTTGGCACATCTGGGCAGTCGTGCAGAGGTTGGATGTGGGAAGGCACAGGCGTTGCACGCTCGTGTGCACACCCACGCCGCCGTGAGCAGTGCAGGGACACCGAGCAGCCCGGGGGGGAAGCAGTTAATGCCCTAAATGTCACCCTTTTGGCCAGCAGCGTTTTTCCAGGTCTGTCGATGTCACTGTCATCGTCATCCTGGAGGTAATTCCAGCACCCGAGGACAGGAAGGTTTCCCTCCTGGGCATGTGTGTGTCACACTGCTGAGCCAGCCCGTGTCCCCGTGGGGACAGAGGCAGGAGGACACTTGGCACCGGGCTCTCGTCTCAAAAGCCCCTGTCCCTGGGGGTTTGAGCTCAGCCCCAGAGAGCTGAGCCCAAAGGGTGACATTTGGTGCATGATGAGCAGCAAGACCCTCGGGTGCTCAGATTGGGGTCACTGCTGTTTCTGACCCCCAGAATCTGTGGACAGCCCAGTTCAGGAGCCACACAGCGGGAGAGTTAATGGGATGAACCTTTTGTCCTGGAATAGCTCCTGGAGTGACAACTGGGAGCTCAGTAAATTTATTCTCACCTCTGACCGTACCCTTGATCATTTTGTCTTTCCAGCACTGTACAAACTGTGTGGATTCTGTTATTTTGGGGGTGAAAAAGAGGAAGATTTTTTTTTTTATGTTTAAAACATCTCAGCCCAGTCCCTGACCACATTTTTGCCAAAACAAAAACGGCCTTGTGGAAAAGCACTGCTCAAATCTTCCCACATCCACCCGTGCATGGGATGTGGGGCTCCCACTGTGGCTCTGCAACAGCCCCCTTGGGGTGGGGGCTGAAACCTGCTTGGTGTGGGTGTCACATCTATTCCAGCTTCCTCAAATCCGTGTGATTCACCATTATCTGGGAATATCTCAGCTCCCTTCTCGCAGTGAAGTGGCACCGACTCAGCCCCCTGTGGGTGCTGGGGGTCAGAAGCCCCATGGGCCACCATGGCCTGGCAGAGGCCAGAGCAATATTTCATTAAAGCCCCATCTAGAGGCCTTTCCTGGAGGAGAATTTGGGAGATAGGACCAGTGCCAGGGTCATGCTGAGTGTCCTTATCCTGCCACCCGAGCTCTTCCAGCTTGGGAAAAGGCAATGCAGGGTTGTAGGTGGAGGCCAGGACAAGCAATGTTATCACTGGGAGGCTTTTCCTGAGCGTTTCTCTGGTGGAAAAAGCAGTTGAGGACTCATTTTCCACGCACATCCCAAGAAGCTGGTGATCCCAGCACGTGGAAGGAAACTCCAGTTCCTCCAGGCAGCCCCTGGCTGAGCTGTGGGTCATGGAAAGGCAGTGGGACCCTTGCTGTTACTCATTTTCTCTGCCCACAGCGAGGTGCCAGATCTGGGGTGATGCCCTGGGTGCGTGTGACTCTTTCCAAAGCACCAAAAATAGTCCCCACTTCTGCTTCCAGCCAGGGAAAAAGGGAAGCCCAAGCAGGCAGTGGCTCCTCCAGGGTTTTGCTGCTTGTCCTGCCTGGGGACCGTGCGTGCAGCATCCTCCTGGGACAGCTTTGTGGCTTCCAGGTCCTTCAGGTGACATAACCTCGGTGTTTCTACTCGGAGCAGTGGCCTCGGCGCTGTCCCCGCAGCCACCGACAGCAGAGGGCAGTGCCACATCGGCGCAGTGCCACGGCTCTGGAAGTGGGAATTTTTCTGTGCGGGAGGAAAGGGACACAGCAGAGCCGGGGGGAAGCAGCCAAGCACCCAAGGAGTTTGGTGGTGTAAGGGGCAGTTCCAAAGGGTCATCATTGTTTTCTCCGGGATCAAAAGATGCCAGGTGTAAGGATAATGCTGGACAAGGAGCCCCAGAGTTGTTGTCACCTCTGGTGTGGCAGCAGCATAAACCCCGTGTCCTCCCCCTAACCCCAACCCTGTGGGAAATGGATCTGTAGAGAATTTTTATAACGACCACGAGCCCACCGTTGTGCTTCTGGAATGTTCTCCTGCAGGCAAAGCAGTTGTGGGAGTGACCTGTGAGGATCCAAGCCTGGCATCCTGCAAAGGGTCCCGACATCCCATTCCCGGTGCCAGGGTGAGCCCTGTGTCCCTGTCCTGTGGGTGACACCATCCCATGGCAGCTCAGGTGCCAGGATCTCTGCTATGTCCACCCCAGCAGGCTCTTCCCAGGGGGATCTGGAGGGTGACTTCAAGTTTTCCTGCCCCATGACTCAGCTCTGGAGCAGAGCCTGCCTGAGGCTTCCCCATCCCAGAGGAGCCCTCACCCCATCCGTGTGTTTTTTGCAGGAATCCCAGCTCATCATTGCTCCAGGGCTTCCCTTCCCTCCTTAAAGCTTTGCTCCAGGTGCTTTTCTCTGCAGTGCACCGCCAGCTTCCACCCACCATCCAGCACTCCCTTTGGAGAGCTGGGGGTTTTGGAGGTCTCTCCAAAGGGAACCCACCCTCTCCAGGGCAGCAGCTCCAGCTCAGCGGGGAGACTGACTCACACGAGGCAGGGAAAATACCCGTGAGCTCATCTCGCTCATCCCTCACTGCCAGTCCCGATGGATTCCCCATGAGATATTTGGCAGCGACTCGCAGGTTGGAGTAACCCAAGCACAGCAGGAGAGGCAGGGACCTCACCGGGCTGGGGCTGGGCCGGGTGGCCGAGGCCATTCCCGGGATAGCTGAGAAGCCTTTGGTGGCGTTTCCTCCCGGCACATCGCCTCCGAGAGCAGCCACTCACATTTCCCTTCCTCAGTTCCCTGAATTAGAAGTGGGCCTGGCATTTCTGTGCCCTCTGGAGGGAGGCTGAAATAACAGACAGGAGCTGGGAATGCTGCCTGCCCACGGGACAGTGTTTGTCCCACCGGCCCTGCACCACCTCCTTTAATTTATGTACATTAATTATTATAGTGACAATGTCGGTGACAGCATGTCACAGTCATATTTTCTGAAAAATCCCTTCACCCGGGATTTTGCTCCTGGGAGGCTGAGAAGCCTCAGAGAAAAAGGAAAACAATTCTTATCTCATTTGCTTCTCCTGTGTTTTGCTGCTTTGGAATGTGGTTGGAGATTGTTTACCCACAGGTGATTGTTTCATTGGTTTCATGGGAATTGTTTTGACTCTTTGGCCAATCAGGGCCAAGCTGTGTTGAGTCCCTGGAAGGAGTCATGATTTTCCATTATTATCTTTTTAGCCTTCTGTAAATATCCTTTCTGTATTCTTTAGTATAGTATAGTATTCTTTAATATAATATAGTATCATAAAATAATAAATTAGCCTTCTGAGAACATGGAGTCAGATTCATCATTCCTCCCTGCCACAAGGGCACCCCACAAATACAATAACAGCACCTCGGGTACTTCACTGTGCACAACAACCAACAAACAAAGCCATCAAAGAAGTATTTTCTGTTCAAGAGAGAGGGAGAAACGGGTTTGTAGGGAATTCTCAAAGCCTGACAGAAGGCTCACACAGTGTGTGCATCTGTGTGCAAACCTTGAGATGAGAAATGCTGACTTGGAAATGCCATGGAATGGACAGACATTGCTGAGAGAGAAATGGAACCAGGAACAAGCTTCAAAGGATGGCCTTGCAAATAAGACTGGATACTTGGGAGAAATAGAACTAGGAAAGATGCATTGCCCTAGGACCCACGAGGGGCAATTTTAGATGCTTGGCTTTAGGGCATTTTCAGCATGGTGTGGCTAAAGCTGACAGGCCAAGAAATATTTATAGTTTGTAATTAGGAAATAGCTGGCTTGTGATTGTGGTGGTGTGAAGGATAACATCTGCATTGTCTCCCCCTTCTCATGAGATTGAAAATGGAAGTGCAAAAAGGTTGGAAGGGGCTTAAAGCTCATCCAGCCCCACCCCTGCCATGGCAGGGACACCTCCCACTGTCCCAGGCTGCTCCAGCCTGGCCTTGGGCACTGCCAGGGATCCAGGGGCAGCCACAGCTGCTCTGGGAATTCCATCCCAGCCCCTCCCAGACAGGAATTCCCAGTTTCCAATCTGCCATCCATCCCTGCCCTCTGGCAGTGGGAGCCATTCCCTGTGTCCTGTCCCTCCATCCTTGTCCCCAGTCCCTCTCCAGCTCTCCTGGAGCCCCTTCAGGCCCTGCCAGGGCTCTGAGCTCTCCCTGGAGCTTCCCCTCCCCAGGTGAGCATTCCCAGCTCTCCCAGCCTGGCTCCAGAGCAGAGGGGCTCCAGCCCCTCATATCCCTCTTCTTACTCTCTTCTTGCTTCTGTTAAGATCCAATCCTTTTGCTCTGGCAATAAAACACATTTCCTTTCACTGATGTTTCCAAAAGCTGGCAAATTACTTTTTAAGGTATCTAAAATGGGATTTTTTTTGCCTCCTGCTTCCATGCACATCCTTCCTGAGCTGTGCTCTGCTCTTGCAAAGCTTTTTCTTCGTTACTTCCATACCATCAAAACAGCAAACCCAGGCAGGAATTCCTCACATGGAAATCACCTTTTGCTGGTAATTTCA
This sequence comes from Passer montanus, assembly GCF_014805655.1. Taxonomy (NCBI): domain Eukaryota; kingdom Metazoa; phylum Chordata; class Aves; order Passeriformes; family Passeridae; genus Passer; species Passer montanus. The sequence continues at coordinate 1,949,411 of NW_024370926.1, forward strand.
TGGAGAATGATGGACTTTATAGTCTGGACCAGGATGCTTTTTAGTACAATTAATCCCAGTGCAAAATCAGGTCCGATTTGTGTTTATGGCAACCAGACACATCAGGAATGAAGGAATTTTGTGAGGCAGAGCTGCAGGAGGGATTTTTTAGCTCTGAAGGAGCAGTGCCAAGGAAGCAGAGACTCTTCCCACCTTCATCCTATGCTGTAAAACACATGCATTAACCAGCAATTATTTGAGGGATTACGAGGACAATTGGAAAATTGTCATTTCCTTATGAAAATCAGATGTAAAAGACAGACCTGGATTTGTGCCCAGGGAGAGAGAAACCCCTGTGTGAGCTCAGCACCTCCTCTGGGCTGATTAATTCTGTTACAGAATAGAATTAATATTGAAACCCTGAGTTATTCCCCAGCTGTGACACTCACTGGGGACATACTGGAAGGTGGAAATGACAAAATTGAGGTTGTGGGGGCAGGAATTGGGGGAGAAGAGGGAGAATCAAGGGTTACAGGGAGGGTAAATATCCCAGCGTAAATCTACAGGGGACCTCAGCAGCTCTGCTCCTTCAGGACCTCTTATTTACCTCACCCTGAGGGTGACAGGTGCCCTGGTGACCTGTCCCTCTGTCTTTGAGGTCACCCACCTCTGTCCCTCAGGGGCTGATGGCAGTGGCCAGGGAGATGCCCCAGTCAGGGCTCTTTGACCTTGAACATACATTGAACCATTTAACAGCAGGGTCCCTGAGAGGGGAGATGAGATAATGTGAGAAAAAAAGGGAAAAAGGAGTGAAAAAAAGGGAGAAAAAATGGGAAAAATAAAAAAAAAAAATTTAAAAAAGGAAAAAGAGAAAGAAAAGGGAAAAAAATAAAGAAAAAAGAGGGAAAAAAAAGTAGAAACTGAGGAGCAGAAGTTATTTTTCTGGAGTTCAGCTGTCCCTAGCTGTGGTCACTGCTGTCACCTTGGAGAGAGGTAACACAAACCTCTTTAAATCTCTACAAATTCATTTCTGGTTGAAGTTTTGTAACAGTTTCCAACCATCTCCATTGTCTGTGTGTGCTTCATTCTACCATGGTGTTTTGGGGTTTTGTTTTTGGTTTTTTTTTTTGGAAATTCCTCTAATTGATTACTGGTCTGATAAAATAATTCCAGTTTAAAAGTCCTCTCTCCATTTGATCCGCTGGGAAGGGACAATGTTGCATTCCACCATGGTGTTTTGGGGTTTTTTTGGGTTTTTTTTGGAAATTCCTCTAATTGATTACTGGTTTGATAAAATAATTCCAGTTTAAAAGTCCTCTCTCCATTTGATCCACTGGGAAGGGACATGGGATGTTTGATCAGTTTTTAACACAGCAAAGAACAAAAAATGATGAAAATAGAGGATGAGGAGCAGGTCTGGGCATGCTTTTTCTCTCTCTTTTTCTTTTATTTTTTTGGTTTGGTTGGTTTGGTTGGTTGGTTTTTGTTTTTATTTTGGTTTTTTAATAATGAATTTTCTGGGAATGGAGATTGTCAGGGAAGATATCCAAAAAATCCACATTGAAATTGTGTGGGTGGCACAAAAGGTGGGAGAAAATTTATATGGGGAAAAAAATGAAAGTATTCCCAAGGCAGGTCCAAAACATCAACAGATTTCCTTGGATATTTCAAAATACAACATTTTCGCCTGCTAATTACATGCTGGCTTAAAAAAAAAAAAAATCCCAGTGTGCAAAGGAAAGGTTGGAAAGGGAGGAGTGAAATGCCCTCAGAAAGGAACAGAACTGAGCTCCATGCATGTCCTGGGCTGAGCTGAAGGGACATTTGCTGTTCTTTGGTTTCATTTTTTTACTGGAAAGCCTTGGAAAAAAAAAAAAGAGACCAAACTCCTTTGTGTTTCCCAACTACCTGAACTTCCTCCTGAACCCAGCCTGGTTTTGGGTTCTGGGAGACCAAAGTATCCAAAGCCACTCCCCAGCAGCTGTTGGGTGGCAGGAGTGTCCCCAGGGACGTTTCCTCCTGTGCTTCTTCATCCTGTGAGCAGCCACACTTCCTCAACAAAAAATGGGAAAACTGCTGCTCCTCGGTCCTGCTATTCCCAGCCTGGAATTCTGGAGAAAAATTACATTTTTGGGGGTTTTTTAAATGAATTTCTCTGAAGTTGTTGACAGTTGCTGTGGCTCAAAACGTTGGGATATTTCTGGGACATTTGGGGAGTTATTCCCTGAGCCCACCATCCCTCCAAGCCTTTTTGGGATGAGCAATCCCATCTTATGGAATGCTGAAGGAAAAGGGATCCAGCCAAGAGATCTGGCAACCCTTCAGCTGCAGAACAGCCAGAAACAAACTGAGCAGAAATATTTTTGTAGCCACAACATCAAGCCCAACCATTGAAAGCGTGTCAGGGATTTTCCACCCTGCTGAAAATTCCTTCTCTTTGCTTTTATTTTTGGAGGACGGGTGATGCTGGTCGTGTTGTTTCACTTTTTTTGGACGTTCTGTGCTAATAAAAGTGTTTTATTTCACAGTGTTTTGCTTTCTTTGAAACTGGGCTTGTGATTTCCTGCTGGAACTGAAATGTCATTGTCTTGAAGGCTGTCATCTGTCTGGGCCCCAGCCAGAGTGTCTGGGAGCTGGGTGCTGTCACCTGGCCTGGTTTGTGAGCTCTGCCAGGTTTTGGCCAAGTCAGAAGAAGGTTCCTGTGAGTGATCCCTGCTCCTGTGAGTAAAATGAGCCTTTTGAAAGAAAACTCGAGTTCAAAAGTCCTTTTAACAACGGCCTGAAGTGACAAGACAAGGGGGAATGGGTCCAAACTGACAGAGAGAAGGTTTAGATGGGATATTGGGAAGGAATTCCTCCCTGGCTCAGGTTCCCAGAGCAGCTGTGGCTGCCCCTGGATCCCTGGAAGTGTCCAGGGCCAGCCTGGATGGGGCTTGGAGCAGCCTGGGATAGTGGGAGGTGTCCCTGGGTAGAACTGGATGATCTTTAAGGTCCCTTTCAACCCAAACTGTTCTGTAATTCTGGAGTTTCTGGGTGTAGAGCATTTTTCTTGCTGCTCTACCTGTCTGCTGCCACTGTTTTGGCCTCCCCGCACAGCCAAAATACAGAAATAATAAATTTACAAGTTCCAGTGCCTGCAAACCTCATCCCAGCCTGCTGCATCCCTAAAATCCTTTCTCAGAATTGTTTCCAGCTAAGCAGCAGAGCAAAAATTCCAGCTCTCAACAGGTAACTCCCAGCTGGGGAAAATCTGAATATCACTGGGGCCTTCTGCTTTTGCTGTTATCTGTCCAAATCTTTGACCAAAGCCAGTCTGGGGGACAACCTGAAGCCCTGGAATCTTGGAGCATCCCAATTTCTGTGCCCACAGGGCTGGGTGAGCTCAGAGTCCAAGGCTGAGTTGTCTGCTGGGTGTTTGGGAGGTGCCATCACCACGTGGGGGCTGTGGATATTTGGGAAGCAGAGCATTGGGAAGCAGGGCCCATTCCCAGTGGAAAGCTGGGATGGATGTGCAGACTCCAGGGCAGGATACTCATCCTAAAGGTACCGGGTCACTCCAGATCTGGCCCAAAATCTGGTTTCTGTTATGTGTTTGGTTAATCTGACAAGGAATTTTTCAAGGAATTTGTGTGAGGAAGCAGAGATGAAGCTTGATATGTAGGAAAGTTCATCCTTATTTGTTTCAAATAAATGGTTTTTTTTCAAAGTTTCAATTTGGGAAATCACAAAGTCATCAAGACTGGAAGAGACCTTCAACATCATCACTCTAACGGTGAACCTAACATCAATATAATCACCCCAAAACTGGATCTCCAAGTGCCACAAAAGCAGGATTTTCATCCGTTTTTCACTCTTCTTCCCAGCCCCAAAAGAAACCTTTTGTGTTCTGTTTTCATATTCACTGGATTTTCATTCATTTTCATTTCATTTTCATTTCACATTCACTGGATTTTTTTTCATATTCAGCAGGATTTTCACCCATTTTTCACTCTTCTTCCCAACCCCAAAAGAAATCTTTTCATATTCCCTGTACTAAAAAACCTTGGAAATCTGAGTCAAATGCAATTCCAAGGATCTCTGCCTTTGGGGGACTTCCTGTTTCAGTATTCCTGGGAAGCCTGAGGTGCATTAAGGAATATTCCATATACCAAATGTACACATTGCAGAACAGCCCCCCAGGCTGTATCCATGTACTAACCTTAGGAGGGAAAAAAACCTGGGAATCTTCCCATCACAGTATCCAGGTTTTGTGTCACATCCTGATTTTGATGACATCCAGATAGAAGAGTTCCCTCCTTTGTTTTATCACATCACCACTTCTCTTTTGAAATCAGAGAGGTGGGAAATTCTTTTCCCTGATTTTCCAGTGGCACCCACCAAGGGGAATGTCAGGGGGTAAGTGTGGGACATCTGAGCAGGAACAGAGACAAAATAAATCATGGAACTGGAAGGTCTTTAAAACGCAGGAATGATAGAGTTGGTCATAAAAACACATTAGATGCTCTTCAAAACACAAAAATAGGAATTTTAAAACACACATCCAGATGGAGCTGGGTGGATTTTGAAACACAGGAGTGATGGAACTGGGTGATGTTTAAGGTCCCTTCCAACCCAAGCCCTTCAGTGATTCTGTGATGGTTTGATTGAAGATGAGTCTGACAGAGACACCCAGGATGGGATGGAGCACCATAATTCCCAAAAAAAATATTAATTAGTAATTATTAGCTAGACAGAAATGATTAATTGTCTCATATGTTCAGGCTAGAGAGAAATGATTAATTGTCTCATATGTTCAGCCAATGCCTCCAGATGAGTAAATCTGTCTGATTTAGTGATGCCTCAGGTTTAGCTTTTATATTTTTCAGATTCTGTGCTGCTTTAGTGTGTGGGTCTGGGCTTCACATCAGATTAGGAGCTCCTCAATTCCCACACAGCATTCCTGCAGCGTGCAAAAGGGAGGCTGGAAAAGGAGCAGCAGCTCCTAAACCTCCCAAGGTTTGATCCAAAGCCTGGATTTGGGCAAGATCAGCTTCCAAGGTCAGCACAGGGCAGATGGAAAGGTGGGGAGCACGGCTTGGGTGTGAGAGAGCCCAAATTGAGCCATTCCAAGGCAAAATCCGCCTGACTCTGCCAGAGAGGCACTTCCAGGATGGACAGGCAGGGCTGGTTTCTGTATGGAACCCATTGTTCAGCCAAGCACAGGCCTTCCTCTTTGGTTAATGGCTCAGCAAAGTGTGTTGCTTTAATGGTTAATCATCTACTTGCATTGTTCAGCGAGGAAAGGCAGGCAGATAATGCCCCTGCTGTTCATGTGACAGGCCGACTTCCCAGGCAGCCGGGAAAGGATTTCACTCTGGGGCAAGGAGGGAGAGGGAAAAAGCCAGGCTGGGAGGCTCTGGTGGCTACAAAATGAGCAAAAACACTCATAAATCAGTATGTGGCTGTAGATACACACATTGCGTGCACAAACAGAAATGTGTGTAGAGCAGAAACACACACAGATCCACAAAATTAAATTATGAAATTATTATTTCTACCTTTCATTTGCAAGGTTGGATATTTTTCTCAGGGCAGTGAGATTACCATGATGATTGATTATTATGATATGATGACGATGATGATGATGATAATTTTATGTTTTATTACTATCTATAGTTGTAGTTATTGGTATGACTATTATGGTTATGTATTTTATTATAAATTATCCTTGTTATTAGTGTGATTATAATTGATGATTGATGATGATGATGATGATACCAGTTTATCATCACCATCTGCAGTAGCCCCATAAGCTCCTCCAGGAATGCAGAAACCTCTGGCACAAGGGCACATGGAGTTGGTCTTGTCTGGTCATTAAAATATTCTTTCCACTCCAAATTATTTTCCAACAGTTCAATGAGCTGATTTTCAGATATCATGGAATCAGAATGGTTTGGGTTGGAAGGGACCCTACAAATCATCTGTCCATGGGCAGAACACCTTCCCCTAGAGCAGGCGGAATTTCACACAAATGGTTGTGAGCTCACAGGCAAAACTCACTCCACATTCTTTTAGCAGCAAGTCAGACTGAGAGCCATCACCATTTCAGGGTCTCAGGAGTGTCTCTTCTTACTCTGAATGCAAGTTTGCACATCCCACCCTGCACCCTTTGCTGTCCATCAGAGATGCTGTGGAGAAGTCAGGGGGCTCAGTTCTACTCTCTGGTATCATTTTGGAGGTGTCTCTTGTTTGGACATGTCTCACACAGGGAATGCACCACTATTTCAATTCCTGGGAGACCTTGGAATCACTGGGTTGGAAAGCCAAGATCATCATTAGCCTGGAGAAAAGGAGACTCAGGGCTGCCCTCATCACTCTGCACAGCTCCTGAAAGGTGCCTGTGCTCAGCTGGGGCTGGGCTCTGTCTCCAGCAGCACTGACACAACCAGAGCACACAGCCTCCAGCTGAGCCAAGGGAAATGCATGTTGGATATCAGGAAAAAGTTTTTCACAGCAAGAGTGATAAAGTTCTGGAATGGCTGCCCGGGGAGGTGGTGCAGTCCCCATCCCTGGGTGTGTTTAACAAAGCCTGGATGTGGCACTGGGTGCCAGGGCTGAGTTGAGCTGTTGGGGCTGGGTTGGACTCGATGGTCTTGAAGGTCTCTTCCAGCCTGGTCATTCTGGGAATTCTGTGAATCAAGTCCAATCACTCATCCAGCACTGCCAAATCCCCCTGAGCCATGTCCCAAAGAACCACATCTGCTGTGGCCCTAGGGACATCTACCTGATGCCTGGACTCATCCATGAGAGAAATCAGAGTTTGTTAGTGTCAAGGAAGGAGCCTCTGGGTCAAATTTTCTCCCTTAGTGTATTCAGCAAATATCAAACTTCATTATTGCATCCTGACCTAAACATCTCTGTGTGACAGTGACAAATGTGCATTTTCACCCCAAGTGGAAGGGCAGGCACTGAGTTTTTCCCTCTGTGACTTGACAGGACCCAGGGAATGGCTTGAAGCTGTGCCAGGGGAAGGTCAGGCTGGATATCAGGGAAAGTTTCCTCCCCCAGAAGGTGCTGGCACTGCCCAGGCTCCCGAGGGAATGGGCACAGCTCTGAGGCTGCCAGAGCTCCAGGAGGGTTTGGTCACTGCTCCCAGGGATGCCCAGGGTGGGATTATTGGGGCGTCTGTGCAGGGTCAGGACTGGGACTGGATGATCCTTGTGGATCTCTTCCCACTCAGGATATTCCATGATTCTGTGATTCACCTTAATTTGACAGGAGTTTGATTCCACACATAATCGAAATTAAGCATCCAACTCCACTCCCCTGAGCTGGTCACTTCCAGAGCACCTGTCCCTTCCCACAAGGAATTCATAGGAGGAAGCACCACCCCCAATACACTGGGAACATGTCCTTTATTTATTTACTGGTTTTTATTTATTTATTAATTTGTTATTTATGTCCTTTCTATTTTTAACATAATGACTAATCACTCATGTCTTGTAATGTGGATTTTTTTGTCTAATCACAAAATACTACTTAAACCCTTGAAGAAGAAGGTGAAGAAGAACTAGTTACCATTCTAAAACCTTTATCTTAGCTTTATATATATGACTATATTCTAAACCCTTAAACTCTGAGTTTCCCACCCTGTGATATCTCACACTTCTATTCAAACTCCACACCCACAATCCCAGTTCTGTCATTCCATTTTGGAAGCTTCTCCACAGCCTCAGGTCAATGCAGTGTTCTCTTGGGGGTCAGTGCCTGGCAGCACAGAAAGCCCAAAATTTTCAGTATTCAGGGTTCCAACACTTAATAACTCCCTTGATCCTTTCCCATCACCCTGAGCAGGATATAACCATTTTCCTATCTCCTAAAACACACAGCCTAGACCCCCCCAACACCAGGAAACAACACCCAGGAGGGGAAAAAAGAGACATCTGAGCCACTCGGGGCTGACAGAGCAGACACAGGACTACCTCAGCAGCCTCGAGACCCGTGTGACTCAGCAAGGTCAACACACTTCAAGTCCACTCCAGGAACAACAGCGTTGACTTTTTGTCATCATCCCGGGAGGAAAGAGGCAAGAGGAGAATGGTCTGCAAACACTTGGAGTGTTTGTTCCTCCCCGGAGGACCCTTGGCACTTGGGAAGTACTTGCAGCCTTCCAGGGCAGGGATGAGTAACCTTTGAAGTGCAGGTTCCCTTCCCACCTGGAGAGGCTCCAGCAGCCCCACAGCCTGGCTGGATTCCCCTGTCATGGAGCTGATTTTGTTGTTGTTAAGCTCTGATGTCACCCAGGATGGTGGGGAAGGCTTGTAGCCACCAGGCTGGAGAAGAGGATCAGCAGTAGGAATTAGTCCCTGCATCCAGGGGGAAAATGTGCTGAGGGTTCTAAAATCAGGGGGAATAGGACAGGCTTCTCCTCGAGGGAATTTAGGGTGAGGCAAACACAGCCAGGCTGAGCTGGCAGGGATCTTTATGGCTGGGTCCAGACAGGAACTCCTTCATGTGCTCTTGTGCCAGAGATTTCTGCATTCCTGGACGAGCTTATGGAGCAGTGCCCACAGCACAGGGACTGCAGATGGTGATGATAAACTGGTATCATCATCATCATCATCATCATCAATAATCATCAATCATAATCACACCAATAATGAAAATAATATATGTGGCATTCACATTCTCTGAAAAGTCCCTTAGCTCAGGATTTTTCTCCTGGGAAGCTGGGAAGCCTCAGAGAAAAAAGAAAACAATAAGAAAACAATTTTAAAAAACCCAAAAGTAAAAAAAAAAGGAAAAAAAAAAGAAAGAAAACAAAAAGAAAATAATTATTTAATTTGCTTCTCCTGTGTTTTACTCCTTTGGAGATTGTTTACCGACAGGTGATTGTTTCATTGGTTTCTAGTGTGAGATATTTTGACTCATTGGCCAATCAGTGCCAAGCTGTGTCAAGGCTCTGGAAAGAGCCACAAGTTTTCATTATTATTATTATCTTTTTAGCCTTCTGTAAGTATCCTTTCTGTATTCTATAGTATAGATTAGTTTAGTATTCTTTGGTATAATATAGTATTTTAAAATAATAAATTAACCTTGTGAGAATATGGAGTCAGATTCATCATTCCTTCCTTCATCTGGGAACCCCAAAAATACAATAATTATCATAATTATTATTATGATTTTATTATAAATATATAATAAAACCATAACCATAATAGTCATCCTAATAACTACAACTATAGATAATAATTAAACATAAAATCATCATCCTCATAGTCATCAGATCATAACCATCAATCATAATCTCACTGCCCTGACCAAATATCCAGCCTTGCAAGTGAAAGATAAGGAAGCAAATCTGACATCAAAGGATACCAGAGATGTTTTTTTTCTGCTCAGGAACAATAAGTCAGAGCCCTCTCACCCCATAGTCCTGAATCTGACCTGTCTCAGGACCCCATCCTCACCCCAGCATAGGAATCCACCTGTTCTTCCCAACAAAAATCCTTTCTGCTGCTCCAGGGAAGGATGTGGCCCCCCTGGAGAGGGTCAGAGCTGAAGAGCTGAGATGAAAAGAGCTCTCAGAAGATGCCCTGTGAAGGGCAGTGCAGGGACAGCCAGCCTTGTTTGGCGTAGGGGACACCGAGAGGTGAGGGGGTCACTGCATCCACTGGGAATAAACTTGTCCAGAGGGGAGGGAAAACAGGCTCTGAATGCAGTGACACAGGCTGGAGTTAAACATTAGTGTGACCTGTCTGCAGGCCTGGCTGGCAGCAGCAGGGACAGGGCTCGGGGGTGGAGGGGTCACTCGGAAATCACCAGCTTGGCTTCCAGCCCCAGGAACCTCAGGACACCCAGAAAATCCACTCAGGAGCTAAAATTCACCAAGGCAAACGGTAGAATAACAAAGAGTGTTTTACTCAAAGGAGCAAAGAGAAAATATCTCCTCTTCCTCAAGACAAAAATGCAAAGTAACACACAGAAAAACCTCCCCTGCACAGAAAATGAACCTATTTAAAATAAACACAGGTCACACCTGCCTGTTTGTCCCCTGTGTTTTAGCCCAGCTCCTCTCCATCTAATTCCAACAAACCCTCCAGCCTTTGGGATCTCATCCCTCTGGAAGACAGCTGTGCTCTGATTGCTTTGATTTCAAACCTTTGCCACCAGGCTGACTTTTTTTTTCCTGAGAATCCAGGAAAAACCTGTCTAAGGAAGACCTTAAATGCACTTTCATGCCTCGTACAAAATCCCAGGATGGTCTGGGCTGGAAGAAGACTTGTAGATCATCCAGTTCCAGCTCCCTGCCATTGAGGGACATCTTCCACTATCCCAGGTTGCTCCAGCCTGGCCTTAGACGCCTCCAGGGATGGGGCAGCAGATGAAAATCACAGGTACTTTCTCCAGTTTGACCAGCTACATCTTTTTGAGGACAGTTCCCTTTCCCAAGGGAACTAACCCATAAAATTCACTTTCAATTCAGATCCCAAATAATTTTCCACAGATGGCATGTACCAACTATAGAAAATCAATGATTCAGCAATCCATCAATCATTTCTATATCATTCCTCTACAGATCACTCTGCTGCTTCCTGTAGCCACTCTCCAGTTTCCCCATTCCACTCTTTTAAAGCTTTTTTTTTTTTTTTTTTTTTTTTTTTTTTAGTCTTCTTTTGCCCTGTCTTCAAAAAGAAACTGATATTCCTGGCTGGGAAGAGAAAGGTTGATGATCTCCAAAAAAATGCCCAACACAGATCATTGCAAACCAGTAAAAGCTCTGTCCCCAGCCAGGTTTCTCTCTCCAGCAGGTCGAAATTGTTTGCCACGCTCATTTTCTGCTAAATAAAAACTTCAGGGTTTAAATTTCCAGTCCTTGATGAAGCCATTGCTCTTGGCCACGTGATCCCTGCAAAAACAGCTTGGGTAAAACTCTTGACATTGATCCTCGGGGATTCCCCTTCTGAATGTTCCTGCAGCAAATGGTTTTATTTTATCACTGCCCAATAAAACTCCGAGCTCTAGGACTCTCAGGTCTATGGCCAAAGGAAAATCTGGCAGCAGCCCAGGGCAACTCGTGACTATTTAGGAGACTCTTGGTGCCAGAGTTCATGCCCAAGAAAAGGATGCAGAGGGTGGGAAAGCACCCCCAGGCCCCAATGACCAGAAATTCACCACTTTGGCTGCTTTCTTCTCCTCCACCACTGCCCTCAAAGCTCTGCTGACCACAGCAAGCCTTTGGATTAACCTGCAGACCTTGAAGAAGTGGGATTTGGATGCACATTGAAGCATCTAAATCTTTCTGCACCTCGATGGGGTTTGACCACAGGGAGTTCCTGCCATCTAAAATCCCCCGTGGGCTGCCCCATCTGCATGCAGACACCCAAAAGGTTTGATGCCCTGCAGGTGGAGGTCCTAGATGCCCCACAGTGTCTCAGACAACATGAAACGCCTACTCTGAGGTGGCTGATTTGAGATTTGGGGGCTCCATGTGAGGGGGAATCTGAGGTTTCTTTGTGACCCGTGGGGATCTGATCCCATCACCAAACGTGGGCAATCCCTGGAATGATCTTGGACTGCTTTTCCCCTGCTCATGTCTGGGCCTTCTCTAGCCACATGGAGTGACTCAAATGCAAGGAAAACTGCCCTGGATTTGCTGGATTCAGCAAAGCCTTGTTCTGTGACCTTTCTGGCTCCCAGAGGCCCATAAGTGGATGGATAATTTGCACATCTTTGCCTGATGCCCTCAGCTTGGACATGGAATGAGAATTCGACCTTGGAAGGAGCCACAAACCAGATCAAATATGGTTCTGTATTTGCATCTTTCCTTCCCCAGCTGTCAGGGAGGTTTAGGAGGCACCTGATCACTAATTTCCACTTTATCTCCATGTTACTTTTACTGTCCCTCATCTTCTGGTTTTTTGGAATCATTTTCAGAGGCCAATAACAGGAAAATGTTCTGCCATGTACATTGGAGCTGCTGGGCACTCAGGTTTCTTTATGTCCCTCCAAAACAGTCACATCACATTACTGGGCCATGGGCAGGAGTTCCAGGTCGGGTGGGTGGCTTGGGAATATTTTTCCAAGCTTTTTGTTGTTGCCTGAACCTTGTGCACACTTGGAGCAAGGGATAGATCATGTTTGTATGTAAATGCGTATCAACACATCTTTTTTTGGATGGAATCTCTTATTTTGCAGAGATTTTTTAGGTAAAATGCAATTTCATAAGAGCCAGTTTGGGGCAGCCACTCTGTTTGGAGAGGGGACACCATGGAGGGGCCTGGATGAGCTTTGTCCATGCTCCAGCTTGGTTTATTTAGTGCCACAGGATCCTGGCTCAGACTTCTGGTTTTTTGGCAAGCATGGGCACTGTTGTGACCAGCCTGGCACACCTGAGCTCTGAATGCAGTGAAATATTCTCAAATTGATGCAGGTTTGATGCCCTGATTGATGGGCAGGGTTCACTCCAGGTTCCTTCTGCAGCCAAGTCCCCATGACCCACCTGCCCTTGATGCCTTGTGCAGGCTGACCTGGAACAGAGGCTGGACAGAGCTAAAGAATAAAGCAGGGATTTATTCAAAGGATCTCCTCCATGGATCCACCTTGGGCAGCACCAGAGCCCAGCCAGGGCTGCACCCAAGATGAACCCAAATGGTCCCAAAATGCACGAGCGCTGCCGGGGTCTCTCCCTGGGCTCAGCTCTGCTCCATGTGCACATTGCAGTTCAGTGTCCAATCCCAGCTGCAGCCCCTGCAGTCCCATCCTGCTTGTTTTTCTCTCTGCAGCCCACGGGGTTTGTGCTCTTGGGCTGAGATTTGGATCATTTGTCCTTGGTGCCCAGCTGGAGCAGGAATTGTTTTGTCTCCCTGCTCTGTGCAGAGAGCTCACCATGCCCTGATGTGAAGCCCAGACCCACACACTAAAGCAGCACAGAATCTGAAAATAGAAAAGCTAAACCTGAGGCATCACCCTTCCCTTCTCTCTCTTGTTTTTGCTCCTCCACGAGGAGCATGAGGGAAGCAATCTGCTCTCCTCTCACCTGCTGGCACTGGGCTGAGAAGCAGAATCCATCCCCTGCCCTGTTCCCAGGGGATGGAGTGCAGGGTGTAGCTGCAATTTTCAAGGGCATTTTGGCCCCTGGGAGTGTGTGTGGGTATGCAGAGCTCTGCTGCACTGTAAATCATTGTCAGCACTCACACACAGCAGGCCACAGGTCAGGGGCTGAGCACTGAAGCATCCCCTGCCACTGTGCCCTGATTTACGAGCAGTCCCAGCCCTCCTGAGATGGTTCCTCACCCAAGTGCAGTGAGGTCCCAGGCTCTGGGGAGCTCAGGACATTTTCAGGGGGTTCTGTGGGTGCAGGAGGTGCAGCTTTGTCACGCTGAGATGCCTCACACATGGAAAGTGCTGGGTTCAGTGGGAAAGAAGCAATGGAGAGGACACAAATCTCCTGCAGAGAGGCCCCTGGACCACTCAGCTGCTGCAGGACCACCCCTCAGTCCTGTGATTGCTGTGGGTGAGGCATGGCCAAGGCACAGGACACCCAGAGCATGAGCTGGGGTCTCCTTTGGGTGATCTGCTGAGAGATTTTGTCCTTCTTCAGCACAGGTGTGAGCCTGAGCCAGGCAAAAGCAGTGAGAGTGGAAAACAAAAATCATCATGATCACCTTGCAGCTCTTAATCCCCTTTTAAACCTTCTTATCAGCCCAGAGCTTTTCTTTCTCCCATTCCCACATTCTTTCTGCATCCACCTCCAGGCCAAACGAGTGTCTCACATCCACCCCCACAAAACCAGAGCCCTCCTGAGGTCCCCACCAACCTGAATCGTTCAGCTACAGCTTCCCCCCAAGGGGAAGGGGAGAGCAGGTATGGATCTCTTCTCTCTGTGACTGTGGCAGGACTCAGGGAAGGGCTGGAGCTGTGCCAGGGAAGCTTGAGGGTGGAAATCACAGAAAAGCTTCTTCCCCCAGAGGGTGCTGGGCACTGCCCAGGCATTCTCATTCTCTGAAAAAATCCCCTTGCCAAGATTTTTCTCCTGGGAAGCTGAGAAGCCTCAAAAAAAAAAAAAATAGGGAAACAATTCTTACCTCATTTGCTTCTCCTGTGTTTTGGTTGTCTGGAATGTGTTTGGAGATTGTTTACCCACAGGTGATTGTTTCACTGGGTTCTGGTGTGAGTTGTTTTGACTCTTTGGCCAATCAGTGCCAAGCTGTGCCGGGACTCTGGAGAGAGTCATGAGTTTTCATTATTATCTTTTTAGCATTGCGTAAGTATCCTTTCTGTATTCTTTAGTAAGTATAATATTCTTTAATATAATATAGTATCATAAAATAATAAATTAGCCTTCTAAGAACATGGAATCAGATTCATCATTCCTGCCTTTGTTGGGACGTTTCCCAGCAAACACAATACCCAGGCTTAGGGTGGAAATCAGGGAAAGGTTCTTCCCCAGAGGCTGCTGGGCACTGCCCAGGCTCCCCATGGAATGGGCACAGCCTTGAGGCTGCCAGAGCTCCAGGAGAGTTTGTACAACACTCCCAGGGATGCCCAGGGTGGGATTGTTGTGCAGGGACAGGATCTGGATCAATGACCCTACGTGTCCCTTCCCACTCAGGATATTCCACGATTATGGAATTAATTAACACTGATTTCAGCCCCAGCCCATCCTAGCTAGTCCAGGGCTAGGCAGGGTCTCCAAGCACCACAGAGGTGGCAGGAAGGGCCGCCCTGGGTGTCCCCAGCTCTGTGTGGTCCCACGTGGAGGAGAGGCAGCAGCTCTGGGTTTCCTGCAGGGAGGATCCCCTGTGCCCTGGGCTGCTCCACTGGGGCACCTTCAAAAGCCAAAAGCAGCTTCCAAGAGCGTGTTCCTGCTGGCCTGGGCTGCTGGGCAGATAAAAGCAATTCCCATCCCATTTAAGCACTCACTTTAAATCCTCCCAAGTATGTGCGAGGCAGCCAAGGCTTGTTGGCACTTTCAGCACAGGCTGGACCTCGTCCATCCTTCCTTCAGGTCCTGTCTTGAAGCAAAGCCACACTGGAGGTTTAAGGGTTCCTGCAAGTTGCAGCAAAGCCTGGGACTGGCAGGCCAAGCTGGAAAAGGCTGGGATAAATCTCCAGTAGCAGCTTTTATGGTGAGTGAAGGTTTAGGTGCTGAAGGTGGCCTTGCTACTGGAAGTCAGTGCCTTTAGTCTTGGCCTGAAGCAATAGGAGGAGCCTAAAATTTGGGAAGAGGGTTTTAGGTGGCCTCAGGAGGAGGTGAGGGAGATGGGGACTGGGGTAACACAGCCTTCCCTCAGGTGCAAAGTTGAGGTTTGCATTTTCTCCCTTGTGGTCCCTTATTAAACCACAGTGTGATTTTTGGGCAGGACCAGGATTTGGACCTGTTGATCCTCGTGGATGCCCCTCGGCTCAGGATATTCCATGAATCCAAGTGTGATTGACAGGAGCCTTGTAAAGCTCCAGGACTAGCACTTACCTGTGCTGCTGGATTATGGCTGGGTGACTCAGCCTTGTCCTGGGCTCAAACTGCACCTTGCTGGGCTTTCCTTTGATGTTTGGGGTTTTTCTCTTTGGTTTGGGGGCTTTCTTTCCTTCCCACAGGTCGTGAGTAAGAACTCAGTGGTTCAGGCAATTAAACCCATACACAGGATGGAAGCTGGCAGGCCAAAGCAAGTCCCAGCACTGCTCTCTTCCACTTGGCAGTTGAATAATATTTCTATTTATTTATTTATTCTTTATTATACTCTTATGTATTATTTATATTTTATTTATTAATATTTATTATTATTTCTATTAATATTTATTATTATTTCTATTCTTAATCAGCAGGAAGATTCCTGCTATAAAAAGTTGGATGCCTTTATTCTGCTTTTTACAGGTTGAGGTCTTAAAGCACAAGGGATTAAAAGCATTGAAAACAAAATAAAAGAGGGGCTCTTATTTGCTTCTGCAGCAAGTGTTTCTCTGTTTTTCCAGAGGTGGTGGGGGGAAAAAAAGGGGTTTTCTGCCTTTTTGGTGGATTCTTTGCTGGTCCCTAACCCCCAGTCGGGGAATCCTGTGATTCCCTGGTGTGTATCTGACCTCCTCTGCCATGGCTCACTAAATTATGAATAACTGGATTTTTCCCAGGGCAGAGGGAAATCCTGCATCCCTACAAGTGGAAAGTTCAGGAACAGAGATGATGCTCCTGGTGGCTGTGGAAAAGGCTGGGAAAATCTGTGCTGTTCTCCAGGCTGGCAAAACCCTGCTGCTGCTCTGAGGAACCACCACTGCCCTCGGGGAGTTTTTCCAGGTTTTATTGGCAGAACCGCCAGGTTTTACCACGGGAAAGAAGTAGAGGAACAGGATTTGTTGGAGACTTGCTCCTGCCTGCCTGCTGGTCTTTTCCAAGACCTTTTCCATTGAGCTGAAAGCTTTTCCTCAGCACATCCCATGGAAGCTTCATCCCGGGGACTCCGGAGCCACCTTGCTGTGGGCTCTGGGAGAAGCTGCTCTCAGGGCTCTGCAGGTGGAGGGTGTGGAAATGGCCCCATCTGTTGGCCACAAACCTGGCCCGAAGCACAGGGAGCTCCAAAGCACCTTAAAATCACAATTATTCATCTAAGTCAGAATAAAAACCCTCTGTTTCCCACTTCTGTGATTTCCCTGGGCTTCTGGGAGCTGGAATGGGCAGATGAATATCTCCAGGGTAGAGATAACGAGTAGTTAAATAAAATAACCTTTGCCAAGCTGAAGACATTTATTTCAGGTGCTTTTTCTCCTTAGGAAACAAGGCTTTGAGTCGAGGGAGTGAAATGCTGCAGGAAAAAAAAAAATAGATTTTCTGTGCATTTATCAGTGAGGAATCCACTCTGCCTGGTCTGTGCTCCTTGTGTAGGAAGAGCTGTGAATTCCAGGATATCCTGGGTGCAGATAAAGCTGCCCTGGTGCTCCTGACAAACCCAAAATCTGCGGGATCCCTGAGCAGGGCTTCAAGGCAAGCAGAGAGCAGAAGCAGCTGGGATGGGTTGGGATGCACCTGCTCCACAGACGGCTCCATGGAGAACCAGTGCCATCTTCTGGCAAACGAGACCTGGCCCAGCACAGCTCCAGGTTTTAGGGTCTTTTTGGAAAGGGAGCTCTCCAGAGGATGCCCCGACATTGTGCTGCCTCACACTCAGCCCTGCGTTGTGTTTTCCTAGGCTGTGTGCAAGTGGAGGATAAGATATTGTCCCTGGGAGAGCTGGAAATCCACCTCTTCTCCACATCCCTGCAGGATTAGGTGATTGTAAAACGTTCTGCCAGCTCAGTTTGGGTTTCTCAGAGGGTGGTGGAGCTCAGTGACATCGGCTCACTTCAACTCCCACCAGGAATGGCACCACACAAACCCATGAAGAAGAAGAAGAGGAAGGTGAAGAAGAAGAACTAGTTACCATTCTAAAACCTTTATCTTAGCTTTATATATATGACTATATTCTAAACCCTTAAACTCTGAGTTTCCCACCCTGTGGTATCACACACTTCTATTCAAACTCCACACCCACAATCCCAGCTCTGTCATTCCATTTCGGAAGCTTCTCCATGGCTTTAGGTCAATGCAGTGTTCTCTTGGGGCTCAGTGCCTGGCAGCACAGAAAGTCTGGAATTTTCAGCAGCCAGAACTCCAGGACTATTCCTAATTCCAGTCCCAATTCTAATTCCAGTCCATTTTCCTAATCCACTGAGAGCAAGGCTAAAATCTGGGATCTGAGGTGTGGCTGGGGGCCATTCTGAAGTTAGCTCATGGGAAGGTGAGGATGAATAGCTAGGAAGCAGAGTCTTGAAATTACCTTTGAGCTGTGGGATCCTCCCAGATGGCAATCTTTAATTTAATCACTTTAATCACTTAATTTAATCACTTTAATCGCTTAATTTAATCAATTTAATCAATTAATTAATGCTCTGATAACCGAAACTGTTGCAGCTGGGTGGTTCAGCTCTGGCTGGAGCCACAGGGAGGACCAGAGCAGCTGAAACAGATAGAGATGGTTAAATCCCATGCCCCCATTCTATGGACAGGACTGCTTTTCCTGGCAATATGGGCAGGTAGTTGAAGTGACCAGTCAGGAGCTATTCAGGTCTTATTTTCCCCTGTACTCAGCCCTGGTGTGGCTACACTTCAAATCCCAGGGTCATTTTGGGTTCATCATGGCCAGAGGGACACTGAGGGGCTGGCGCATGTCCAGGAAAGGGAACAGAGCTGGGAAGGGGCTGGAGAGCTCCTGACGGAGCTGGAAAGGGGCTCAGCCTGGAGAAAAGGAGGCTCAGGGGGGACCTTGTGGCTCTGCACAGCTCCTGACAGGAGGGGACAGCTGGGGGGGTCGGGCTGTGCTCCAGGGAACAGGGACAGGAGGAGAAGAAATGGCCTCAGGGTGTGCCTGGGGGTGTTTAGATTTGATGTCAGGGAAAATTCTTCACAGAAAGAGTGGTCAGGCATTGGAAGAGGCTGCCCAGGGCAGTGGTGGAGTCCCCATCCCTGGAAGTGTTCCAAGCCATGGGCTGGTGGTGAACACAGTGGGTTACTGCCTGGGTTTTATGAGTGTAGTGGTATTGGTTTGTTAATTTTAGATTTTTAGGTTAATGCATTAATGAGTGTGGTGGGTTTAGTGTTGATCAATTACCAGAATGTTCTAGTATTTACTAGAATGTGCCCATGGACAGGGCCTGGCCTAGCTGAAATGGGGGCCGGGCCAGCCTTGTTACCCACTTCCAGACCAGAAAGAAAAGATGAAGTTTTTAAGTTTCTTTCATCTTTAACATGTGTTTTTCACAAAAGTATATACAACTTTCTCATAGTTAGAAGCTCTACATTACTTCTGTAAATAGGTCCCATTCAAAACTAAGACAATGATCTTAGAAAGTTTCTCCAATCCTAAAAATCCTAGGGATGGTTCGGTAAAGTTCATCTTCCCTTCCCACCTGCTCAAGGAATGTCAAACCTATGGACAATAAAATGACTCCACATAATCTGAAGTCCTTCACCTAGGGCTAAGTCTTATGGGGATTTTGGAAGGAATTTTGAATGAGTTAGAGAAGGACTTCTGAGGTTTTAGATGATGTGGTTTATTTTCTTATTTTCTACATAGGTAGGAAGGGTGAGTTCAGCTCACATCATTACAGCATGGTTCAGAAGTTTGCAAGACCCTCAGTTACAAGAATTTTAAGGATTTATTAACCAATAAAACACTGCCATCAAGGATATTTATGTTTTTGACCCAATCTTTAAATATGTTTTGCAATGGACCCATGCTGCAGTGTAAGCTTTCTCAGCCAATCATGACACACAAACCTACAGTACTACATTCTAAACTCCTTGTTTACCTCTGGAGCTACTTTCATTTTTTCTATATCTTAAACTCAAAAACTCTAAACTTTCCCCTTCTCAGCTTAACATGTCTCTGCTTTAAACTCTAAATCCACATTGTCACTCCTAGCACCTCAGTTTGGGAGCCTTTTCCAAGGTCTCAGATCGAATCCTGGGTTTAATTCTAAGCTTTGGCTTACAGCCCCAAAGTTCTGAGAGTTCCCTGCATTTCGGATTCCAGCAATCTTCTTTCTCAAGTCCCTCGGGATTCCCCTGGAGGAGCCAGAAAAGGAATTTTCGGGAGCTGGGAGCTGCTCCGTGGTCACTAGATGGCAGTGGCTGTTCACACTTGGCAGCTCTTGGCAGGTGAGGAGCAGCCCAGGTGAGAAGGACGAGTTTGGGAACCACTAAAAGGTTCCAGTGCTGTTCCCGACCCTACATGTGAGATGTTCCTACACAAGTGCTCCACACGTTGTTTATCATGCTGCAAGAGGGGGAAAAAACCCCAGCCAATAATTTATTTCAATAAACTGATTTACACATTTATCCTCCTTGCAAAAGTAGAGGAGAGATAATGCAGTGATGGGACAAAGGGAATGGCTTTAAGCTGAAAGAGCGGAGATTTAGATGGGATTTTGGGGAGGAATTCTTCCCTCTGAGGGTGGTGAGGGGCTGGAATGGAATTCCCAGAGAAGCTGTGGCTGCCCCTGGATCCCTGGAAGTGTCCAAGGCCAGGTTGGACATTGGGAATTGGAGAAACCTGGGACAGTGGGAGGTGTCCCTGCCCTGACAAGGGGGGGACTGGATGAGGTTTAAGGCTCAACCCATTCCAACCCAAACCACCCTGGGATTCTATGACAACAACAACCAGCAAAATAAAAAATTAGCATTGAGACTTGATGAGAAAAATTCACTTTGCAGGACAGAAAGGGAACCATTGCTGCTGTGTGCGAGTGGTCCCCCATGAGATCATTCCCAAGGAGAAGCCTTAATTGGGCTTAATTTGTGACAGCAATTAAGGCAGGTAATCAACTACTCCAGTCAATTTTGCTGACCCAATGTTTGCACTCTCTCCATGTGTATTGATCTCCTGAGGGAGAAAAGCCTCAGGTGCTGTGGGGACACCTGTGGGAATCTGGGAACACCTGTGAGAATCTGGGACACCTGCAGGGACACCTGTGGGAATCTGGGAACACCTGTGAGAATCTGGGACACCTGTAGGGACACCTGTGGGAATCTGGGCCTCAGGACATGGAGGAACCTGTCATTCCCTGGATGTCCACACCTGGACACCTTTGGAGAGCTGGTCCGAGGTGCTGAAGGCACATTGACACTCAACATGGATGGATTTAATCATGGAGTCCAGGCAGGTCTTCTCCTGGATTTGTCCTCCATGTCTGGCACTGGTTTTCCAGCTGTACAAGTGGAGTTTCTCTGGGATCTCCAGTGGACATCCCTGGGGAGCAGAGAGGATGTTGTCCACTGTGTTGGCTGAAGCATCCTGAGGGATGGAGAGGAGGTGGGGGAAGGAAGGGATCCACTCCTCATCTCTGCAAGCCCACAGTGGTGGTCACTGCCCTGCAGACAGCCCTGAAAAAGCAAAAAACATCTTAAAAATAGCCTTTTTCCACAGTTATGGACTATTCCTCCCATTCTCCATTTTTTTTCTGGAAAAGCCTGTTATAAAGTTTTACAGATTGGTCAGACTCCAAAGATTAGTTAGAAAAAACTCCAGCTGAGCAAGGCTGTCATGGTGGTTGGGACTGTAAGGGTCTACTCCAATAACAATAAGTAAATTAATTTTTTCCCAAAATTCTGTGGCTAATATATTATTATATTAATGTGATTTTCAATTGTTGCATTTTCCTGCCTAAATCTCGCCAAGTAGAAAAATTCTTAAAAAAAAAAAAATATATATATATAAAGGATTGGCTGCTTTGGTTTTGTTGGTTTTCTAATTATTAATTTTTGTGGTGGCTGGAGGAATTTTGTTGCACTTTTTTGGGATGGTCTGATCCACAAAATTTTAACAGAAGCTGAGACTGGACCTCTCTGAAGCTGAGCTGAGGACAGCAGGTGCTCATCTGGGAGGTGGATTTTTAATTTTGACTGTATATCCAATAATAGTCTATATTATCCCTGGAAGTCAATGAATGTTCATGCACTGAGTGTGGGGGGAAGAAAAATATCTTTATTTGCAGGCTCACCTCTATTTAATCTGTGATTTTGTGACCAAGTGCCATCCCTTTGGGGTCCCAGAGCAGCCTCACAGGTAGGTGGCAGAGACCAGATCTGAGGCTGGACATCCTCGAGGGTGAAAAGCCCAACCCAGAGACTCCAAGCCATGCTGGAGCTGTTGTTAAACTTTTCCAAAACATAATCTGGAATTATTTGATTTATCAAAGCATAAAAGTGCTTTTTCACTGCTCCTGGGGTTCAAATCTCGCCAAGTAGAAAAATTCTTTTAAAAAAAAAAATATATAAAGGACTGGCTGCTTTGGTTTTGTTGGTTTTCTAATTATTAATTTTTGTGGTGGCTGGAGGAATTTTGTTGCACTTTTTTGGGATGGTCTGATCCACAAAATTTTAACAGAAGCTGAGACTGGACCTCTCTGAAGCTGAGCTGAGGACAGCAGGTGCTCATCTGGGAGGTGGATTTTTAATTTTGACTGTGTATCCAATAATAGTCTATATTATCCCTGGAAGTCAATGAATGTTCATGCACTGAGTGTGGGGGGAAGAAAAATATCTTTATTTGCAGGCTCATCTCTATTTAATCTGTGATTTTGTGACCAAGTGCCATCCCTTTGGGGTCCCAGAGCAGCCTCACAGGTAGGTGGCAGAGACCAGATCTGAGGCTGGACATCCTCGAGGGTGAAAAGCCCAACCCAGAGACTCCAAGCCATGCTGGAGTTGTTGTTAAACTTTTCCAAAACATAATCTGGAATTATTTGATTTATCAAAGCATAAAAGTGCTTTTTCACTGCTCCTGGGGTTTTTGTTATTATTAGAACCCCGTGCTGTCTTGTGGCAGTGAGTTGCTGGGTTTAATCATCAGCCATCTGTAGAGAAGTGGCTGCTTTGACCAATTTTAATTTCTGTGCTTTCAATTCCTTTGGGCTGGATCATGAGTCAGAACAAATTACAGCTTCTTGACTGATTCCTCTGCTGATCATTTTGTCTGCAGCTCTTACTCACCACCTCTCAGCAATGAACCCCTGATATTTTTAACCTGCTCCTCTCTTCTGTCTCTATTTCTCTTCCTTTCGTATTTTGACAGAGGCTGAGTGGAGCTGAACAGTTTCATACTTAGCCAATCTCACGAGGTACCCCCAGCATTGTTCCCATTTTCCTCCCAGATGGATTCTGACTCCATTTCTCTATTTTTGGGGATCACCCCTGCACAGGGAGCTGTCCATCAAGGACACAGCTTTTTTTGGAGCAGAAGCCCTGTGTGGTGCCCACCAATCTGGGTTCTTCAAAGGCAGCATCACCTGCCACCTGTGCTTGGTGACATCAGCCAGCCTCATTTACATAATATCATTAATGTGATAATTAAACCCCAATTAGCCTAAACCATCACCAGGTTTTTACCACTTTGCTCCCACAACTATCATCTATTTTTAACCAAATTTGACCTGGATGATTCCTTCTTCCTCCACTTCAACAGAAACTGGCATTTTCCCTCTTGTCCACCTTTTTCCTGCTCGTCCCATCACTTCATCTTTCCATTTCTCTCAGCAGAATTCATGGGTTTCTTGCTAGTTTTGCTATTTTTTTTAAATTCTGGACAGCTGCTGGTTTCTCCATGAGCCACGATCACCCTGAAGCCTGGGAAATCCATCCCATATTCATAGTCCATGGGAACACTTCAATCTGAATGAGATGAGAAGCCTCTTGTACACCCAAGATGACACAGAAACCTTGGAAATGCTTGAAAAACTTTTTTTTTGCACTTTGTTGGATGTTTCCATGCTCCCATGGAGATGTGGTTTGTGCCTTTTTAGGGTGTTAAAGATGAGAAAATTGGGATTGTTCAGCCTGGAGAAGAAAAGCTTTGGGGTGACTTCACCGTGGCCTTCCAGCACCTAAAGGGAGGTGACAGGAAAGATGGAGAGGGAATGGAGGGAATGGAGACAGGACAAGGGGAATGGCTTCAAAATGGAAGACAGTAGATTTAGATGGGATATTAGGAAGAAATGCTGTACTCTGAGGGTGCTGAGGCCCTGGCACAGGGTGCCCAGAGCAGCTGTGGCTGCCCCTGGATCCCTGGAAGCGTCCAAGGCCAGGCTGGATGGGGCTTGGAGCACCCTGGAATTGTGGAAATTGTCCCAAGGAGCCCCAGGATGGACAAGAGCCCTGAGAAGGGTTCTCAGGTAAACCCTAAAAACATGAGCTCCAAAGTTCTGCCATGGTGGTTGAGGTGCAAAGGTCCCAAGAGTTCATTTCCTCCACCCATCCTAAAAATTCCCAGAGTTCCAGGGTTTGCCAAGTCCAAAACTGCAGGAAGTGGCCCCAGGGAGGTTGTGGTGAGCACAGCAGTGCTGGGTTGAGGTTTGGTCTTTGTGGTCTCAGAGGTTCTCCCCAACTCCTGTGATTCTGGGAGGTGCCAGGCAGCCCCTGGGTGGGGACAGGTGACAAAAAGGCAGTGGGACAAGGTGGCTCTTGTCCTCGTCAGCAGCTCCCTCACACCTTCCCTTAACTAGGCTGGACTTGTCCCAGTGACCTCATTCTCCAGCTCTTCAGAAGAGCTTCATGGAGTCTTTAAAGTTGCTGGTTTCTTCCAAAAAATAAAAATATTTCAGAAAATTTGCATTATTTATGGCCAAGCTTGCCAAACCTACCTGAAAACACCTGTCAGTCTCTCCATTTTTATGCACTGCTCCCTCAAATATCTATATCTCCCAATTAAGTTAGGAAATACCTCAATATTTGATGGGATTTTGGGGTTTATTCACAACACAACAGCTTCTGGGTTGTGCTGTTTTGTGCAAATGTTACTTCAATCTCCATGGTGGGCAGAACATTTCAGAAACACCTTCCCCACCTATTTTTAAAATTTAGAAACTGGAAAGTAACTCATGACTCCACATATATTTGATTCCTTCAAATCTTATAAGTTCTAGGAGAAGGAAGCAAAGGAGAAAGAGCAGATTACTGATGTTTGGGGTGCAAATTTCTTGGTGTCTTCCAAATTTGCAGGGTCAGACTTGTGCAGCTCCAGCTGCCAGGAGCCCACTGACAAGGAGAGGAGGAGGACAGGATGAGGAGAGGATCAAACATCTCAGGGAGATGAACTCCATCCATGAACCACCTGCTGGGCTTTCCTACCAGCTGGATGAAGATCCAACCCCAGTTCAGGCAGCGTTGCCACCATCCTCAGGGATGGGAGCACAGCAAAAATCCCTTTTTTGGGAAAAGCAGGGTTGGGCAAAGATGGGTCAAGTCCTCCCAGGAGAGCCAGGACTTCTGAGCTCACCCAAATATCCCCAACACCCTGCAGTCCCTTCCTGCCACAAAGTTCCTTTCTCCTCCTGTCCACTGATTCCTGGGAAGTTCTGCAGGAGAACTTAAAGGAGAAATAAGCTTTTTAGTGGGTGCCACTGCAGCTCCAGGATTTAAGCCTTGCCTTGGTAAATAAAGGCATTTTCCAGACTCTGGACCAGCTCATCCCTGGTGTGACACCAGCAGGGCAACGGCACATGGGTGACCCAGTGCCCTGTGAAGACCCAAACACTTTTTCTACCTGCAGAGAAAGAGTATAATCCCTTTTTTTTGTTAAAAAAAAAAAAGTAAAAAAATAAATTCACAGCTTCCAATGGGGCCAAGCCCTGCAGATTTTACTCCACAGAGCCAAGAGGATTTCTGGGCAGGATCAAAGCCAAGTAGGGCTGTTAAGAAGCAAAGTTCATCAAGCCCTGTGATTTCCTTGCCATTCCCATGAAAAAAACCAACTCCAGCAGAGCCCAGCTCTGCTCCTTTGCAGGCTGCAGCCAAATCCAACCCACATTAAGGGAGTTGCTCCACATTCATATTGAAAAGCGGGCGCTTGCCAACCTCGCCGTGCCTTAAACTCCTCGTTTTCAACTCCTGAGCCCTGGCCTGGGGAAAGGATTGTGTGCAGGAATATGTTGGTGCAGTGCCTGGCACTGGGGGTTCTGGCTCATGACTGGGATTTGTAAGCAGCTCCTGCAAGACTTGTGAAGCATTTGAAGTCTGGTTTCCTTGGGAAACTTGGTGGAGCTGATTATGTCGAGCGTCTCCATCCGCTCGTTTCCTCCCCTCCAACTTCTGCACCCCTCGGCCAATCCCAGCCCACGCTGGCAGGAAGATAAAAGTTTCAGTGAGATTAAGTTGTATGAAAATAAGGGCACAGGTAGGGGGAAAAAAAAAAAAAAAACAACCTTATTACTGCATTTGCCTCCTTTCCCCCGGGAGAAAAGGGAGCTCAGCCCTTATCAGAGCCCGCAGAGGAAGGGGGAAGGTGCACCAAGCATCATTAGCTCCGTTTCCCACTGAATTTCTTGCTGCTAAAGCCACGTTGCTTCATGCCCAGGGCTTGGAAACAGCTTTTTAAAAGAGTGGGAAGAATGGGAGGATGTGGGCTTGATTTTGGTCCTGTAAACACGATGTTGAGAGCAAACCAGAGAGGTACAGCCCCAGACTTTGCTTCCAAAATGTTCCAAATTCCATTGCAAAATTCCTTCAATGGAATCAGAGGGTCAGAGGATGGTTTGGGTTGGAAAAGACCTTAAAGATGATCTGGTTTCAACCCTCCTGCCATGGGCAGGGACACCTCCCACTGTTCCAGGGTGCTCCAAGCCCTGTCCAAGCTGGCCTTGGACACTGCCAGGGGCAGCCACAGCTTCTCTGGGCACCCTGTGCCAGGGCCTCTCCACCATCACAGCCAGAAAATTCTCCCTAATACCCAATCTACACCTTCTTTCAGCTTGAATCCATTCCCCCATAGGAATGAACAGCATCAAATCCATCAACATCCCTGCCTGGGCACTCATCCCGTCCCCAAATCATGCCATGGACATCGCAGCTCCAGGCACTGCCCTCCCCCACTCCTCACAGCCGAGCAAAGAACCCAATTCGTGGCTTTTTGCCCCATTTTAACCCATGGGTTTGGATGCCGGGCCAGAAACCATCTGCAGGTGTCACCCCTGCACACGGAGTCGAGGCAGCAGAAGGGAGCTGGGGACAGGTGGCCACCCGGCAACTGCATGAAGACATCATAACTTCGACTAATTTGTAAACAGGCTGAAAGAACATCCACCCTCCCTGGAAGGGGGAGAAGTGGCTCTTTAAACCCTGGGGATATGACCTCTTGTCCTCTCTGTTTATAAGAGGGAGGGGAAGAGGGGGGAAAGAGGAAAAAAAAAAAAGAGGGAGAAAGGGAGAGAAAGTCAGACTTGTTGCCGTGTTAAAACCTGCCCCCCACCATCAGCTTTTGTGATGAAAATGGTGAGGGACACTCTCCAGCTCCTGGTTCTCGCTCTTTGTCATTCAGGCTTTGCAAGGGAGAGCTCCTTTCTGTTTATTTATCAACTGGGATCCCTTGTCAACACCTCACTTGACTGAGGTTTTAGCACCTTGGTGGGGTTTTGTGGGTTTTTTTAAATGCCTCAGCCAAATCGTTCAGGTCTTGTCCTCCCCTGGGTGCAGGCACATCTTTTCTTCCACGAATTTTGCAAGAACTTTTCTCCCCTTGGCACGAGATTCTCCTGCAGCAAAGCACCAGGCAATTCCCAGCCAGCCCTTGACACGGGATTTTGGGGTGCACGGGAGATATTCCATTATTCGTGATTTATTTCATGATTCATTATTTCATTATTCATTATCTCACCATTTTTCACCTCGTGCCAGAGCTCTGGCCCCTTCCAAGCTCCTCTTTCCCATCTTGTAGCTGCACCACAACTTTGCCACTGTGATATTTCCCACTAAGCTGTTTTAAAACAAACCCAATGCCAAAAAAAAAAAAAAAAATTAATCTAAAAAAAATTCCATTCTGCACTTTTAAACCACATTTAAAGGTTTGGACACCTTGACCAAACACTAGTGCAATATCAGACAGTAACTCTAGATGCTCCTGTGCTCCCAAATTGTACCCTAGGCTCCTATTAGTGATTTTAATGTATCTTAATTAACTTGCTCTGTGGCTGAAGAGAAGACACTCCAGTCTGGGCAGTTTTTCAGTCCAGTGCTTGTCAGCAGCCCAGAGTAATCCCTGTTTAAAATGCATATTGATTTGCAAACACGAGGCTGAATCCCAACATTCATCTCAGCGATGCTATCACTTGAGTTTCAAAGAGGGGGGTTAGGAGCGAGTTCACAAAGGGATCAAATTCTGGTTTAAATTTTAAATTTGTTTTTTCCTTTGTTTGCACCTGCAGCAGGAGTGTGGCCAGCCCTTTGAAAAGGAGTGATTTGAATTGGGTGTTAGAAAGGGATTAGAAAATTTCAACATCAGTGCATCCATGATTTAATAAATAACTGTTCATCTTATTGTTCTTTCTGTCTCACAAACACTTGGCTTTCCTCTCTTTTTCCTTCCCTTAATCCAATGTATATCTCCACCCTCAAAATAAATAAAGAGAAATCAGATGGAGCAGAGTAAAAGAAACTGCAATTTCAAAGCCAGTCCTTACTCTAAGTGTGAATTTGGAGAAAATCTTTGTAAAATTGCAGAATATTTTTGGTTGGGAGGGACATTAAAAATTTAAGTGTGAATTTGGAGAAAATTTTAATAAAATCATAGGATATTTTTGGTTGGAAGGGACGATAAAAATCATCTCATTCCAATTAATGCTGGACTTCAGCTTTCTTGATTTTGGGCATTTAGGTGAAGGTAGTTAACAAAGTTGTTAATGAAAGAGGGGTAGAAAACAAGGCCCCCCAAATGATGTTTTATTCCACTCACCAAAATCTCTTCACTCCCAAGGAACTGAACCCCTTTGGAGGTGCATCTTCACCAAGCTGCCATCCCTTCAGAGCCTGAGACTGGGCAGTAGGGATGTGTCCAGAAAGGGGTGCAGGATTTGCCCCATGAGCCAAAATACCTGACCCCAAAATGCTCCTCTCAAAGCAAGCAGGCTATTTTTTTTTTTTTTTATTCTCTTGGAAAGTTTTCATTTCCTCAGTTAGTGGCACCAAGCCTCCTCTGAATGGCTGTTTCTACACTTCACAGCAGGTTTGGGGCCCTAGAGATTATCAGCTTCCACTGCTGATTAATGGGTTTTTAATCTGAATCTGGCCTGGAGAAGTTCCACACGAGCAAACACACACGACACACGCAGGGCTCAGGTCGTGTCTGCATTTACTGGATTTCCTTAGGGCCCAACTGCTACTGATCAGGGTCCTCAGTTCAAATTTTGGCTTATTTTCTCTATGATTCTGGAGTTCTCAGTGTGCCAGAAAAGCAGGACTGGACTCAGATTTGCCTTCAAGTGGTCGCTTTGCCTTCAAAATAAATCAGTTTTCCCCA
Organism: Passer montanus; assembly: GCF_014805655.1. NCBI lineage: Eukaryota > Metazoa > Chordata > Aves > Passeriformes > Passeridae > Passer > Passer montanus. The sequence goes on from NW_024370926.1 coordinate 1,978,180, forward strand.
AACCTCATCCTCTAAGGAAGACCCCAAATTATCCTCTACACACTCATTTTTCAGAGGATGATCTCCACAGTGACTTTGCTGGTGGAGACCTCCTGGAAAGGTCTCCCTCACCACCAGCCAAGCTCTGATTCCCTTTGCCACCACCCCAGGAGTTTGTGGAAAGTTCTGGAGAAGATCACAGAGTGGTAGAATTGCAGAAGGAATGGAAAGAACCTTAAAAATCACCTTGTCCCATGTCCTGCCGTGGGCAAGGACACCTTCCACCATCCCAGGCTGCTCCGAGGCCTGTCCAGCCCGGCCTTGGACACTGATGGATGACAGTGACAGCTCAGTGGGTTTGGGAGGCAGCACAAGGACAGGGAATGTTCATCTGGACACGGTCTGGCACTGCCCTCTTGGCTTTTTAGCTCTCCTGTGCCCTGGCATTGCTGGACACCCGTGCTGGGCTCCCTGCTGCTGTCACTTTTCAGGGGACACCTGTGTGGAGGAGGCCCTGCTGTGCCCAGTGGCCAACCCAAGATGTTTTCCAGCCCAGAAACCTGCCCTGCCCGAGGGCACAGGGTCAGGGCTGGCTGATGTCCCCATGGCTGGTGGGCAGGTGACAGGAAGAGCTGCCTGGTGACGCCAGCCCTGAGCACAGGCCGTGCACAGAGGAGGCCAGAGAGCAGCACCCGCCATCCCTCTCCCACCTTCCAGGGCATGTCCCTACAATCCACCATCGCCCTGTGTCTACGCCAGGGACAAGGACACATCCCAGGGGCTGCAGATCCCCGTGCTCCTGGTGTGTTTTCCAGCCCTTTTCCCTCTGTTCTCCTGCTGCACCACTAGGTGGGCCAAAGCCACGCGGGTGACAGTGCCACCCCTCCCGCAGGGGACACAGGGCAGGTGGCCCTGCCTCACCCCGGGGCCCAGGGGACACGAGGTGGAGGGAAGGGGCAGGAAGAGGTGGCAGAGAGCCCCAGGTTCCTCCTTGAGTCCCGCTGTCTCCATCAGGAGAGGTGTCCTGCCCTAAAGCAGTGACCATCCCAGGAGAGGGACGCAGCTGGGACAAAGCCACATGAGAGCGGTGGCAAAGGCAGGAGCAGAGCCACCAGCACCCCTTCAACCCCGTCTTTGTCACCTACTGCCCTCCCAAAGCACCTCCTGGGTGGCCAGGACATTTGTCAGAGCCTGGATGGAAGGAAGGTCAGCACTGGTGCCTGTGGGGAAGCTGGAGGCACACCAAACACGAGAGGGAACCCTCCTCAAAAGAGGATTTTTGTCACCCGAGGTTGGGTAGCAGAAATAGAAAAGTCTGTGTCTCGAATTCCAAAGGCAAGGATCACCAGCCATGGCAGACCTGCTCTGCTCTGCCACAGGTCTGGGGCAGCCCTTTGGCTGTTCTGCCTCCATCCAGCTGAGCTCCAATCCCTCCTGGGCTCGCTCCACCACTGGGTTTTACACTTCCAGCCATCCCCCATTTCCCTTCGGAGCCCTGAGATCAGAAGATAACACAATTACACAGAAATGTTTAAAATGGGAATCCAGGAGTGGCCAAAATTCCAATTACACACGGAATAACCTAGGCACATCCCAGCCCCAGACAGGGGTGTTTCAATGTCAAATGTTTGCTGTTCCCTTTCATGTCTGCTGAGGGCATCTCTTTGAAGGCTGAAGAGCTGAGAAACACACCCCAATTTGCCCTGATTCGATCAGTGCTATCAGTGCCTCCTCCTGTGGGCATCTCAGGCAGCTCCAGCTCTCAGGAGATGGGACCAGAGCAGATCCCAAAGGCAGGAGTGCAGCTCCAGGAGGAGCTCACCCCACCTCCACGGGCTGGCATGAGCTGCTCAGGTCACCCCTGAGCCCGGGGACAGCCAAGGAGGAGGAAGGTGGAATCATTTTAGGAAAAAATTCCTCTCCAGCATGGGAGCAACCTTCTCTTGTGGCAGAGCCACAGCCAGACCAGCTGGGCCTGCCCTGGTGAGGGGACATGAATCCATCTCCTGCCTCCTGCCCCACTCTGATGAGCTGGATATTGACCAGATTGTCACTTTTTGTGCTGCTGTGGCTCCTGGGTGTGGGGATGACACAGCTGAAATGGATCTCAGTCTTTAGGGATATTAAAACTGAGAGATTGAAAACACAATCAACAGGCCCATGACAAACCCTGGCCTCCTTCACCCCAGCTCCCAGGAATCTGGAATCCCAGCATTTGGATAATCTCATTTAAATAAGAAAAAGAAGTTTTGTTAAATAAATAAGTATATATTTTATATATAATATATAAATATATATATCCCATATATATCCCTTTATTTTATTTTATTTTATTTTATTTTATTTTATTTTATTTTATTTTATTTTATTTTATTTTATTTTATTTTATTTTATTTTATTTTATTTTATTTTAATCTGGGTCTCCCATGTGCCCTGGTTCCACAGCAGGGCTGGCTTTAGGGAGGAAAGATTGCAGAGCTGCCTGGTGGGCATTTCCTGGCTCTCCCAGTGCTCCCCATGATCCAGTTTGGGGCTCTGGGCACAGCAGGAAAACCAGGCTGTGGCATTCTCCCTCTGCCAGGGTGGCTGCACCATCCCTGGAGAGCAGAGGGTGATGAGTGGGGCACAGAGGGAGTAAATTTTGAGGGGGGAAGATGAACCACAGCCCAGCCAGAAAACTGAAATTTTTGAAATTTCAGCCCAGCTGAAATTTGCAGAAGCAGCAAAATCATCAGAGTTTACCAGTGGGAATTCAGGTGGGAAGGGGTGAATCACTGGTGTCCTCCACTAAAATGAAACAAACCTTTTTCCCCACAAGGAATTTGCTCTTCCCTGGTTCTGGCTGGCTCTCCACGAGGGTGATCTTCCCATCCTGCAGCCTCTTCCATGGAGGGCACAGGGGCGAGGGGAGCAGGAGAAGTGACTCAGGGAGTATTTGGGAAGTGTGACCAAGTCTGGATCCCTCCAGAGCTCCCTCATCTCTTCCCACAGGCTCCTCTGGGATGGGAGCAGCCTGTTCTGGGAGCAGCTGCTCTGGGGATCACTCATGTTCCTAAATCCAGCTCTGGACATGCTCAAGTGGCCCCTGGAGCTGCCAGCTGGGCCACCAGGGTGAGCAAGCAGGACAGAAGCAGCGATGCCTCCACGAGACATTCCAGCCCCGTGCCAGGAGCCCAAGGTGTCCTCCCATCCCCTTTTCCCAGCTGGAATTGTCCAGCTCCTGCTCCTGCAGCAGGGTTCTTGTGGGGTTACAGAATCCTGGAATGGGTTGGGTTGAAAGGGACCTTCAATCCCATTCCACCATCCCAGGGTGCTCCAAGCCCTGTCCCACCTGGCCTTGGACACTTCCAGGGGCAGTCACAGCTTCTCTGGGCAATTTCTCCCCTCAAAACTCCCTGGATATTGACGAGCAGGTCCAGGAGAGAAGAAGCCAAAGCCAGGTCCTGCCCATCCCAATGTATGTCTGATATATTCCCAAATATTTGGAAAAAAATAGAGCATCCTAGCCCTAAATCATCCCTTGGGAGAAAACCCTGCAGCTTTTTGGGCTCTTTGCCACCTCCCTGAGGCTGCCCTGCATCCCTGAGGCCGGTTTTGTCTTTTTTACCCATTCTATGCCCTACAAAACCCAGCCCTTAGAGGCTGAGAAGTAAAGCTGCTCACAGATATCCAGTGCCAGGAGCATTCCCAGGGCTGGGAATAACCATCAGCCAGCCCAGAACCTTTGGATCAGTGGCATTAAAAGCCGCAGGCATCAGAGCAAGCAGTGGTGCTTGCAATTTCCCGGCTTCTCTGGGCAACTTCTCCCCTTAAAAATTCCCTCAAACCCCCCCGGATGTTCATGAGCAGGTCCAGGAGAGAAGAAGCCAAAGCCAGGTCCTGCCCATCCCAACGTGTGTCTGAACAATGTGCAAATATTTGGGACAAGTGGACCAACCTGGCCCTAAATCAGTGCAAGCAGTGGTGCTCACAATTTCCTAGCTTTTCTGGGCAACTTCTCCCCTCCAAAATTCCCTCAAAACTCCCTGGATATTGATGAGCAGGTCCAGGAGAGAAGAAGCCAAAGCCAGGTCCTGCCCATCCCAACGTGTGTCTGAACGATATTTTCTTTTTTACTCATTCTAAATGGGTAAAACCCCATTCTATGCCCTACAAAACCCGGCCCTTAGAGGTTCAGCAGTAACGCTGCTCACAGATATCCAGTGCCAGGAGCATTCCCGGGGCCGGGAATAACCATCAGCCAGCCCAGAACCTTTGGATCAGCCTCATTAAAAGCTGCTGGTGTCAGAGAGAGGGAAGGCAGCCCATGCCGGGCTGTGTCTGTGTGTCTGTCCGCCCTGACAAAGTGGATTATCTCCATCCTCCTCCTCCCCGAGCCGGCGGCAGCTGCAGAGCAAAGAGGGGGGGAAAAAGGGAGAGTGGCTGAATTTGTACCTCCAGGTAAAGCTGCCTGCTGCTTCCTGCAGGGAGGGGCAGAGGCTTCGGGAGCTGTTTGAGCTCTCCCCAGGAACAAAGGGAGGGGAGATTAGCTGGAAGGGATGTGTGTCCTGCCCCGTCCGTCCTCCCCTCTGGCTGTGAGTGTGTGTGAGTGTGTGTGTGAGTGTGTGTGTTCCAGTCTGCAGCGTGAGCAATTCCACTTGAAAAGACAGAGAAATCCCCTCCTTTGAAAGCCGCGGTGTTTGGTTCTTTCCAGTAATGCTATAATTGGATGGGATTTTCTCTAATACACAGGGAAAGTCCTTAAGATGATTTTTCACACACCACCACCCCTCCTCCTTTTCCCTCATCCCACCTTATGCAATAAAATTCCCTCCTCCAGCCCCTTCGGCTGCTCCGGGGAGGAGCAGGGGGGATGGATTTAATACCCTGGCTATAATTGCGGCATCAACACGGCGGGGATTTGCTGGGAGAGCCGCGCGGAGCATCCGTTCCCCCTCTGGAAGCCGCTGGGATCGGCTCCGCGCAGCGATTAAATCTCGGAGCACTTGCCAGAGCTCACATTTGCAATCGCTTGTCATCCAAGCCGAAAGAAAATAATCAGGGCCCGACCCCTGCCAAATTCCCGGTGATTTAAATATCCCCGAATGAACTGCATTTCTAGTATAATTTCACTAGAATGAATATATCTCTCCATCTAGCTCCACACAAACATATCTTTATATATATGCATGTAAAGCCCTGTGTGTGTAAATAGAAATATTCCCTACTAAGGGAAAATATAAATGCGGCTCTTAATGAGGATGAAAGCGCATTTTGATTTGAGCTAATGCGGGGTTGCAAGGCTTCCCCCAACAAAGTCATTAAAAACTGTACCTCTCTTTGTTCCCTGCGAGCCACAGAAATTTTCTGATTCACAGATAAAATAAAAGCAAGTCAGAGAAATAAATAAAACCTCCCGCAGCCCGCTGAATCCTTAAAAAAATAACAAACAAAAAAAAAAGTGACAAAACGCAGAAAAAAAAACCCCAAAAACAGGCAGCAAGCAGCTACAACCACAAAAAAAAATATATATATATATATGTATATATATATATATATATAAGACCGTGGAAAAGGGGATCGTTGTTGTTATTGCGGGCAGAAAATATCTCCAGGCTCAGCCCCAAAAACAGGCAACAAGCAGCTACAACCACACACAAAAAAAAAAAAATATATATATATATATAAGACCGTGGAAAAGGGGATCGTTGTTGTTATTGCGGGCAGAAAATATCTCCAGGCTCAGGCGATGCCTCCATCCCCTCTTTTCGCCTCTCCAGCCCCTTTCAAATGAGCCAGGGAAGGGGACGCCTGTCAGCTGTGGGTGACACTTGCTCCCAGCCCCAGCCAGCTTTAACCAATATGTTCCAGAGGAGCAGCAAATCCCACCACAGACCGGGATTCGAGGAGCTACATCTTCATAATAATATTAATAATGATGATCCCCCCCTCCCCTTTTTTTTTTTTTTTTTTTTTTTCCTTTCTGCCCCACGGGAAAAAAAAAAAAATCCGAATTTTTGGGACGGCAGAAATCACCCCCCACCACCGGCGCTGAAAAGAGAGAAATTGAGACAATGTGTCGAGAGAGAAATTAAAAAAGAGCTCAATTACTGGTGCCCTGTGGGGTGGATCTGGTGGATGAAGTCGTTGCAGCGGCGCCTTCCCAATGTCCGGGGCTGGGATTCCTGGAAATTGGGATGAGCTGAAGGAGCCCTTTGGAGATTTGCATGGAAGAAGTCGGTTTTTTAGCAGATGTCTTCAGTGGAGCTCTTGGGTCTGCGGCTGCTTGGACTGCTGGGGAAGGGGGTCTGCGTGCCTGGGTGGAAATCCTCTTTTTTTTTTTTTTTTTTTTCAATGAAAAAAGCCCCCAAAAAGAGACCAACCGAAAGTTTCTAGAAAGTTGCTTGAAATGCATCCCAACCGTCCCCGTGAGGAAATGAGGCTTTGAGAAGAAGACAGAATGGCAAGAAGGAGAAAATTGAGAAAATAACAATTTTTAAAAGAAGGAAAAAGAAAAAACCTTTCACACTTTTTTTTTTTTTTTTTTTTTTTTTTTTGCATTTTAGTAGCTTCGACCCAGGGAGTGAAATCCGGGCAGGTTGTTATAGCTACCCAAATCCACAGGGGTCCCCCCTGTCTATTTAAACCCCCTAAATCTTCCTTCCCCTTTTTAAAACTACATTTTATCCCTTGGCTTGTGGGCCAACGTGCCCCCTAATGAGTATTAAAACACTATCTCCTTGCAATTAGCTCATTCCTGACTTCACGCTCCTGATTGACAGAACAAGCCAAAGCATCAGAATTCTCCCTTTGGCAATAAGTGCTGATTGGGTCCTTTTTAAGAGAGCTACTTCAAACTTTTTTTTTTCTCTCTTTTTTTTTTTTTTTTTTTTTTTTTTTTTTTTTATATTTGCCTTCAGTGTCTTGGCTGAGAGAAGAGTTTTTTACCTCTCTGAGATTTTTTTTTCCTTGAGAGTAGTAGAGGAAGCAAGAGAGGATTTACCTGTGTCGGGTTGAGTTCACTTCATTTGACTTTTTTTTTTCTTTTAAATTATTGTTATTATTATTATTATTAAAATAATCATCCTGCCTCAGAAGAAAGGAAGGTTTTTGGCAACTCTGGTTAAAAAAAAAAAAAAAGAAAGAAAATTTAAAATTCATCTTAAGCGCAGGGGTTGCAGGGAAAGCAGAGGAGGGGAAAAATAAATGAAAATGAGCGAAAAAAAAAAAAAAGAAAGACAACTTTTCATCAATGGCCTCTTTTGGATATTTCCTGTTTCTTTGTGGGTTGAGTCAGGCTCTGTCAAGTTACCCAATCTGGTGGTAAGTTTTATTCTTCTTTTTTTTTTTCGCTCATTTTCATTTATTTTTCCCCTCCTCTGCTTTCTCTGCAACCCCTGCGCTTAAGATGACTTGAAATTCTCCTTTCGTTGCCACTCAGCTAAAGAGGTGGGATTGTTCCAGCGCCAGCAAGTTCTTAGAACCTGCATTTCACCTCTTTTATTTATGCATTCACTTTGTTTATTTTGACTGGGTTATACCTGATCTCTCCTTCTCCTACTGTAAAAGAGAGAGAGCGAGAGGGAGCGATCGGAAAGTTATTTTTTTTTTCCCTCTGAGCGCTTTGATCCTCTCCTGTGAAGAACAAAAGGCGCTGCCTGAATTAAAGAGATAATGATACTAGTTGACATGAGCATTTCAAGGTGATTTCGAGCTAGTCAGGTGGAAGCAAGGGGGGAAAAAGAACAAAACTTTTGGGTGGCTTTTATTTCCCCCCCTCCTTTCGCTTTAAGAAATATTGACGGGTGAATTAAAAATAATAATAAAATAGGGGTGGGAATGGGAAGAGACAGGAGGTGAAGCTGCACCAGCTGGGCTGTGGGGAGGCAGAGCAGAGCCGGGGATGGGCGAGAGATTCCCGGCGCAAACCCCGCGCCTCCTGCGCGCTCCTTGCGCGGGGATGCGGCACTTTTTGGGGGGGGTTCGCCGCTTTTTCCTCCTTTTCCGCGCTTGGCACCCTACGCCTTTAAGAGCCTTTTTCTCTCCGCTCCCCCACGAAAAGCAAATGGTGCTGGGCAAGGCATGTAAGTGCACGATCTGCTCTAATTACCCCGCGGAGCTAATTGGGCTCGGGGAAGCCCTGGCGCAGGGAGGCTCCGCGGGCTGAGCCGGGGGGCTCCGCGCTGCCGACAGCTCCCAAACGCCCCCCTTTAAAAAAAAAATAATAATAACCATCGGGGGCCCTTCAAAAAACGCCCCCGGTCATCGCCGTGCTGCTAATTAATTTTGAAATTAATGCTCGCTGCCCCCTCCCCGCTCCGCGGGTGCGGGATGCGCGGTCCCCCCTGTCCGGCGGTGCAGAGGTGAGGGTGTTGAAGGCAGCAGCCTCTCCAACTATTTCAGGTATGTCTGAAAGCAGGGAATTCGTTGGGATGGGAGGGAGAAGGAAAAAAAAAAAAAAAAAGGAAAAAAAAGAAAAAAAAAAAAAAAAAAAAAAACCCAAAAAATGAAAATGTGTTTT